>NC_074671.1:61943226-62273226 GCF_029448725.1 Salvelinus fontinalis
TGTCTGTCTGTCTGTCTGTCTGTCTGTCTGTCTGTCTGTCTGTCTGTCTGTGTCTTGCTCTGTCTGTCTGTGTATGTCTGTGTCTTGCTCTGTCTGTCTGTGTCTTACTCTGTCTGTCTGTCTCTCTGTGTTTTACTCTGTCTTCTATCAGCCTGCTCCAGTCAGTTCAAAGGTCAGTTTAGATCGAGGGCAGCTCCCTCCGGTCCTGGAGAGTTACTGGGTATGCAGGCTTTTGCTCCAGCCATGCTCTAACATAAAATAAAATAAAATTGTAATTAACTAGGCAAGTCAGTTAAGAACAAATTCTTATTTTCAATGACGGCCTAGGAACAGTGGGTTAACTGCCTTGTTCAGGGGCAGAATGCAGATTTTTACCTTGTCAGCTGGGGGATTCGATCTAGCAACCTTTCGGTTACTGGCCCAACACTCTAAACACTAGGCTACCTGCCACCCCATACCTGAACATACCTGATTCAGCGAACGAAGGTCCTGAGGAGAAGATCTGCTACATGAGGGTGTGGAACAGTAGCATTAGACATGTCTTTACCTCACACTATTACCTCACACTATTACCTCACACTATTACCTCACACTATAGTGCATCTCAACTGACGCCCATAACAACAACATGAGGTAATGTCAGGCTTTGGGAACATGGGACAATAACAAGCAGATTGAGTCAGATTGGCGTGACAAAAACAATTTCTGGAGCAACAGAGTCTCTAACAGTTCAGGTAAAGTGTTGTGAAAAATCTCCTTAGGGTTACTAACTCAGTCCAGGAGAGGTGTATCATCTCTGTAGGGTTACTAACTCAGTCCAGGAGAGGTGTATTATCTCTGTAGGGTTACTAACTCAGTCCAGGAGAGGTGCATCATCTCTGTAGGGTTACTAACTCAGTCCAGGAGAGGTGTATCATCTCTGTAGGGTTACTAACTCAGTCAAGGAGAGGTGTATCATCTCTGTAGGGTTACTAACTCAGTCCAGAAGAGATGTATCATCTCTGTAGGGTTACTAACTCAGTCCAGGAGAGGTGCATCATCTCTGTAGGGTTACTAACTCAGTCCAGGAGAGGTGTATGATCTCTGTAGGGTTACTAACTCAGTCCAGGAGAGGTGTATCATCTCTGTAGGGTTACTAACTCAGTCCAGGACAGGTGTATCATCTCTGTAGTGTTACTGTAACTCAGTCCAGGAGAGGTGTATCATCTCTGTAGGGTTACTAACTCAGTCCAGGAGAGGTGTATCATCTCTGTAGGGTTACTAACTCAGTCCAGGAGAGGTGTATCATCTCTGTAGGGTTACTAACTCAGTCCAGAAGAGATGTATCATCTCTGTAGGGTTACTAACTCAGTCCAGGAGAGGTGTATCATCTCTGTAGGGTTACTAACTCAGTCCAGGAGAGGTGTATCATCTCTGTAGAGTTACTAACTCAGTCCAGGAGAGGTGTATCATCTCTGTAGGGTTACTAACTCAGTCCAGGAGAGGTGTATCATCTCTGTAGGGTTACTAACTCAGTCCAGGAGAGGTGTATCATCTCTGTAGTGTTACTAACTCAGTCCAGGAGAGGTGTATCATCTCTGTAGTGTTACTAACTCAGTCCAGGAGAGGTGTATCATCTCTGTAGGGTTACTAACTCAGTCCAGAAGAGATGTATCATCTCTGTAGGGTTACTAACTCAGTCCAGGAGAGGTGCATCATCTCTGTAGTGTTACTAACTCAGTCCAGGAGAGGTGTATCATCTCTGTAGGGTTACTAACTCAGTCCAGGAGAGGTGTATCATCTCTGTAGGGTTACTAACTCAGTCCAGAAGAGATGTATCATCTCTGTAGGGTTACTAACTCAGTCCAGGAGAGGTGCATCATCTCTGTAGGGTTACTAACTCAGTCCAGGAGAGGTGTATCATCTCTGTAGGGTTACTAACTCAGTCCAGGAGAGGTGTATCATCTCTGTAGGGTTACTAACTCAGTCCAGGAGAGGTGCATCATCTCTGTAGGGTTACTAACTCAGTCCAGGAGAGGTGTATCATCTCTGTAGGGTTACTAACTCAGTCCAGGAGAGGTGTATCATCTCTGTAGGGTTACTAACTCAGTCCAGGAGAGGTGTATCATCTCTGTAGTGTTACTAACTCAGTCCAGGAGAGGTGTATCATCTCTGTAGTGTTACTAACTCAGTCCAGGAGAGGTGTATCATCTCTGTAGTGTTACTGTAACTCAGTCCAGGAGAGGTGTATCATCTCTGTAGGGTTACTAACTCAGTCCAGGAAAGGTGTATCATCTCTGTAGGGTTACTAACTCAGTCCCGGAGAGGTGTATCATCTCTGTAGGGTTACTAACTCAGTCCAGGAGAGATGTATCATCTCTGTAGGGTTACTAACTCAGTCCAGGAGAGGTGCATCATCTCTGTAGGGTTACTAACTCAGTCCAGGAGAGGTGTATCATCTCTGTAGGGTTACTAACTCAGTCCAGGAGAGGTGTATCATCTCTGTAGGGTTACTAACTCAGTCCAGAAGAGATGTATCATCTCTGTAGGGTTACTAACTCAGTCCAAAAGAGATGTATCATCTCTGTAGGGTTACTAACTCAGTCCAGGAGAGGTGTATCATCTCTGTAGGGTTACTAACTCAGTCCAGGAGAGGTGTATCATCTCTGTAAGGTTACTAACTCAGTCCAGGAGAGGTGTATCATCTCTGTAGGGTTACTAACTCAGTCCAGGAGAGGTGTATCATCTCTGTAGGGTTACTAACTCAGTCCAGGAGAGGTGTATCATCTCTGCAGGGTTACTAACTCAGTCCAGGAGAGGTGTATCATCTCTGTAGGGTTACTAACTCAGTCCAGGAGAGGTGTATCATCTCTGTAGGGTTACTAACTCAGTCCAGAAGAGATGTATCATCTCTGTAGGGTTACTAACTCAGTCCAGGAGAGGTGTATCATCTCTGTAGGGTTACTAACTCAGTCCAGGAGAGGTGTATCATCTCTGTAGGGTTACTAACTCAGTCCAGGAGAGGTGTATCATCTCTGTAGGGTTACTAACTCAGTCCAGGAGAGGTGTATCATCTCTGTAGGGTTACTAACTCCGTCCAGGAGAGGTGTATCATCTCTGTAGAGTTACTAACTCAGTCCAGGAGAGGTGTATCATCTCTGTAGGGTTACTAACTCAGTCCAGGAGAGGTGTATCATCTCTGTAGGGTTACTAACTCAGTCCAGGAGAGGTGTATCATCTCTGTAGGGTTACTAACTCAGTCCAGGAGAGGTGTATCATCTCTGTAGAGTTACTAACTCAGTCCAGGAGAGGTGTATCATCTCTGTAGGGTTACTAACTCAGTCCAGGACAGGTGTATCATCTCTGTAGGGTTACTAACTCAGTCCAGGAGAGGTGTATCATCTCTGTAGGGTTACTAACTCAGTCCAGGAGAGGTGTATCATCTCTGTAGGGTTACTAACTCAGTCCAGGAGAGGTGTATCATCTCTGTAGGGTTACTAACTCAGTCCAGGAGAGGTGTATCATCTCTGTAGGGTTACTAACTCAGTCCAGGAGAGGTGTATCATCTCTGTAGGGTTACTGTAACTCAGTCCAGGAGAGGTGTATCATCTCTGCAGGGTTACTGTAACTCAGTCCAGGAGAGGTGTATCATCTCTGTAGGGTTACTAACTCAGTCCAGGAGAGATGTATCATCTCTGTAGGGTTATTAACTCAGTCCAGGAGAGGTGTATCATCTCTGTAGGGTTACTAACTCAGTCCAGGAGAGGTGTATCATCTCTGTAGGGTTACTAACTCGGTCCAGGAGAGTTGTATCATCTCTGTAGGGTAACTAACTCAGTCCAGGAGAGGTGTATCATCTCTGTAGGGTTACTAACTCAGTCCAGGAGAGGTGTATCATCTCTGTAGGGTTACTAACTCAGTCCAGGAGAGGTGTATCATCTCTGTAGAGTTACTAACTCAGTCCAGGAGAGGTGTATCATCTCTGTAGTCTCTAACCACCACTGTTGCTGTACTGTATCATGCACCAGTTAAAGGCAACAACAGAAGAGGAGAGAAAACACAGAAATGGGACGAGTAATTGTCACAGTGGGTCACACTCACACAACAACACTGTTGTGATGTACAAGAAAGAGAGTTAAGAGAGAGAGGGATTCCGAGAGAAAAAGAGAGAGAGGGAGAGAGAGAGAGAGAGAGAGAGAGAGAGAGAGAGAGAGAGAGAGAGAGAGAGAGAGAGAGAGAGAGAGAGAGAGAGAGAGAGAGAGAGAGGAGTCTTTCATGCATGTTTAATAGCAAGCTATATTCCTTCTGCTGCACCAGGACCAGAAGCACTTAAAGCAGAATATGAAATGTGTCTGTGTGTGTGTTGAGACACAGAGAACTGCGGTCCTGCTTCACACAGAGGCCGAGGAGAAAGGGGGATGAGGAGGGAGGGAGGAGGAGAAGGAGACAGGAGGCCTGGGGATGGAGAGGGGTGCAACACTGATGGAGGTGTCGGATGCTATTTGGAGCACTGAAATACCATGGAAGTAGGAGGAAATTAAACATGGAAACCACGTGTAGTGTGACTGTGTCATGATGTTGTTTCACTATCTAGGATACCAAGGACTGTGAGGTACAGTGCAGTGCTGTTATCGCTGTTGTTGCCATCGAGGACAGTAAAGTCAGGCAGCTTTCACCACAGAGGTGGCATGGCACCACCATTTTGTTTAAGAACATGTCTATCAGGACAGTCTTGCCCAATGTTAATCATCTGTTCAGGATGATTTTTTTTTTTCAACTCATAAATTGAATCTCCTGAATTATAACTGAATTGATCACAAACTCTGGTGAGACGCATCGCAATATTCTCTAGGGCATAAACCAATGGGAGTTGTTCAATGTAGTCTTTCTTTCCTCGTTTCAGGACCCAACAGGTCCTTTAATAGACAGGAGTCAGGACCCAGCAGGTCCTTTATTCGACAGGAGTCAGGACAGGACCCAACAGGTCCTTTAATAGACAGCAGTCAGGACCCAACAGGTCATTTATTAGACAGGAGTCAGGACAGGACCCAACAGGTCCTTTAATAGACAGGAGTCAGGACCCAACAGGTCCTTTATTAGACAGGAGTCAGGACCCAACAGGTCCTTTATTAGACAGGAGTCAGGACCCAACAGGTCATTTATTAGACAGGAGTCAGGACAGGACCCAACAGGTCCTTTAATAGACAGCAGTCAGGACCCAACAGGTCCTTTATTAGACAGGAGTCTGGACCCAACAGGTCCTTTAATAGACAGGAGTCAAGACAGGACCCAACAGGTCCTTTATTAGACAGGAGTCAGGACCCAACAGGTCCTTTAATAGACACGAGTCAGGACAGGACCCAACAGGTCCTTTAATAGACAGGAGTCAGGACAGGACCCAACAGGTTCTTTATTAGACAGGAGTCTGGACCCAACAGGTCCTTTAATAGACTGGAGTCAGAACCCAAAAGGTCCTTTATTAGACAGGAGTCAGGACCCAACAGGTCCTTAAATAGACTGGAGTCAGAACCCAAAAGGTCCTTTAATAGACAGGAGTCAGGACAGGACCCAACAGGTCCTTTATTAGACAGGAGTCAGGACCCAACAGGTCCTTTATTAGACAGGAGTCAGGACAGGACCCAACAGGTCCTTTATTAGACAGGACCCAGGACCCAACAGGTCCTTTAATAGACAGGAGTCAGGACCCAGGACCCAGGACCCAACAGGTCCTTTAATAGACATGAGTCAGGACAGGACCCAACAGGTCCTTTAATAGACAGGAGTCAGGACAGGACCCAACAGGTCCTTTAATAGACAGGAGTCAGGACAGGACCCAACAGGCCCAGAGCAGGAAGAGGAGAAGGAAGGAAGACCTTATCAACACTTCACAGGATAACTCCCTCCCTCTGCCTACACCTCCAACAACAGCCCCTCTCCCTCCCTCTGTCTTCACCTCCTAAAACAGCCCCTCTCCCTCCCTCTGTCTACACCTCCTAAAACAGCTCCTCTCCCTCCCTCTGTCTTCACCTCCTAAAACAGCCCCTCTCCCTCCCTCTGTCTTCACCTCCTAAAATAGCCCCTCTCCCTCCCTCTGTCTACACCTCCTAAAACAGCCCCTCTCCCTCCCTCTGTCTTCACCTCCTAAAACAACCCCTCTCCCTCCCTCTGTCTTCACCTCCTAAAACAGCCCCTCTCCCTCCCTCTGTCTTCACCTCCTAAAACAGCCCCTCTCCCTCCCTCTGTCTACACCTCCTAAAACAGCTCCTCTCCCTCCCTCTGTCTACACCTCCTAAAATAGCCCCTCTCCCTCCCTCTGTCTTCACCTCCTAAAACAGCCCCTCTCCCTCCCTCTGTCTTCACCTCCTAAAACAGCCCCTCTCCCTCCCTCTGTCTACACCTCCTAAAACAGCACCTCTCCCTCCCTCTGTCTACACCTCCTAAACAGCTCCTCTCCCTCCCTCTGTCTACACCTCCTAAAATAGCCCCTCTCCCCCCCTCTGTCTACACCTCCTAAAACAACCCCTCTCCCTCCCTCTGTCTACACCTCCTAAAACAGCCCCTCTCCCTCCCTCTGTCTACACCTCCTAAAACAGCTCCTCTCCCTCCCTCTGTCTTCACCTCCTAAAACAGCCCCTCTCCCTCCCTCTGTCTTCACCTCCTAAAACAGCCCCTCTCCCTCCCTCTGTCTACACCTCCTAAAACAGCTCCTCTCCCTCCCTCTGTCTACACCTCCTAAAATAGCCCCTCTCCCTCCCTCTGTCTTCACCTCCTAAAACAGCCCCTCTCCCTCCCTCTGTCTTCACCTCCTAAAACAGCCCCTCTCCCTCCCTCTGTCTACACCTCCTAAAACAGCACCTCTCCCTCCCTCTGTCTACACCTCCTAAACAGCTCCTCTCCCTCCCTCTGTCTACACCTCCTAAAATAGCCCCTCTCCCCCCCTCTGTCTACACCTCCTAAAACAACCCCTCTCCCTCCCTCTGTCTACACCTCCTAAAACAGCCCCTCTCCCTCCCTCTGTCTACACCTCCTAAAACAGCTCCTCTCCCTCCCTCTGTCTTCACCTCCTAAAACAGCTCCTCTCCCTCCCTCTGTCTTCACCTCCTAAAACAGCTCCTCTCCCTCCCTCTGTCTACACCTCCTAAAACAACCCCTCTCCCTCCCTCCCTCTGTCTACACCTCCTAAAACAGCCCCTCTCCCTCCCTCTGTCTTCACCTCCTAAAACAGCTCCTCTCTCTCCCTCTGTCTACACATCCTAAAACAGCCCCTCTCCCTCCCTCTGTCTACACCTCCTAAAACAGCCCCTCTCCCTCCCTCTGTCTTCACCTCCTAAAACAGCCCCTCTCCCTCCCTCTGTCTGTCTGGGACATACCAGGTCTTATCCGTGCAGTCTGTAGCAGTCTGTAGCAGTCTGTAGCGGTGACATCCCTAACATATGACATCACCTGCAGGCATACTATGCACCTCGTTTGAGAGATCAGATGACAGACGAGATGTCATTTGAGAATCCCAATGGGATACACAATATTGTTGTATTGCACCAATTCTCAGTCAGCACAGGCAGACAGAGGGAAGGAAAACCACAGATAAGCAATGAAGTCATGTATTTAATGCCAGAGTAATACCAGGCTTGTGGTTCCCAGAATGGAAGTGAGCCATGTAAACCACAGGGGCCTTACTTTGTGAGTGTGTTTGTATCATGGGGTGAAACAAAATGGCCGCCACCAGATCAGTATGGGTGATGCTGTAATATTTTGCTTTAACACTGCGTTTAACAGCATCAAGCTAAAGACCAAGAGGATGAAGGATGCTGTTCTCAGCTCCTACCATCACATTAAGCAGCATCTCTCTCTCTCAGACGTTGGGGCCTGGTAGCAAACCAAGCCTTGGTGTGTCTCCAATGGAAATCACAAAGCATTAAACATTCAACGGGCTGTCAGAACCCAGAAGTACATGAACTGTGAGGGGAAAAGTAGGGCGACTGGGACACTGGCTGCACTGAGGCAGACAAGCTGCTATCACACTGTCTATCTATCACATTATATTTCTCCCCCAACACACACACACGCACACACACACACGCACGCACGCACGCACACACACAGACACACAGACACACAGACACACACACACACGCGCACACACGCACACACGCGCACACACACGCACACACACACACGTCCCTACTTTCAACTTGGCCAGAACTATAATTATCTGAGACTGGCGACAGTAACCTGAAGTAACCCCACTATTTACAACCAACCTGAGTGTCCTCCATTTCACTGTCAGATCAGTCAAGATGAAGACACAAGATGGAGAGACAGGTCCTACATTGAGATAGAGACAGACAGACAGATATAGTATACTGGTAGTATATATAGTATGGGAGGTCTGGATGGAGAGACAGGTCCTACATTGAGATAGAGACAGACAGATATAGTATACTGGTAGTATATATAGTATGGGAGGTGTGGATGGAGAGACAGCTCCTACATTGAGATAGAGACAGACAGACAGATATAGTATACTGGTAGTATATATAGTATGGGAGGTGTGGATGGAGAGACAGCTCCTACATTGAGATAGAGACAGACAGATATAGTATACTGGTAGTATATATAGTATGGGAGGTGTGGATGGAGAGACAGCTCCTACATTGAGATAGAGACAGACAGATATAGTATACTGGTAGTATATATAGTATGGGAGGTGTGGATGGAGAGACAGCTCCTACATTGAGATAGAGACAGACAGATATAGTATACAGGTAGTATATATAGTATGGGAGGTGTGGATGGAGAGACAGCTCCTACATTGAGATAGAGACAGACAGATATAGTATACTGGTAGTATATATAGTATGGGAGGTGTGGATGGAGAGACAGGTCCTACATTGAGATAGAGACAGACAGACAGATATAGTATACTGGTAGTATATATAGTATGGGAGGTGTGGATGGAGAGACAGGTCCTACATTGAGATAGAGACAGACAGATATAGTATACTGGTAGTATATATAGTATGGGAGGTGTGGATGGAGAGACAGCTCCTACATTGAGATATAGACAGACAGATATAGTATACTGGTAGTATATATAGTATGGGAGGTGTGGATGGAGAGACAGGTCCTACATTGAGATAGAGACAGACAGACAGATATAGTATACTGGTAGTATATATAGTATGGGAGGTGTGGATGGAGAGACAGGTCCTACATTGAGATATAGACAGACAGATATAGTATACTGGTAGTATATATAGTATGGGAGGTGTGGATGGAGAGACAGCTCCTACATTGAGATATAGACAGACAGATATAGTATACTGGTAGTATATATAGTATGGGAGGTGTGGATGGAGAGACAGCTCCTACATTGAGATATAGACAGACAGATATAGTATACTGGTAGTATATATAGTATGGGAGGTGTGGATGGAGAGACAGCTGATGAAAAGGAAGAAGATGCAGGTCCCCAGCTCAGACAGACGGCAGCTGGAAGGCGACTGCACCTGCCCCAACCTGCTCTAGTGTGCTGTGTGTGTGTGAGTGTGAGTGTGAGTGTGAGTGTGAGTGTGTGTGTGTGTGTGTGTCTGTGTGTTCTATCTTCCTCTATGTGTCTGTAATCAGAGCCCCTACGTGCTCAGACAGAGTTGAGGATCCACACACACACACACACACACACACACACACACACACACACACACACACACACACACACACACACACACACACACACACACACACACACACACACACACACACACACACACACACACACACACACACACACACACACACACACGACTACAGAGACCCAAACACAGGCAACAGGCAGGAGACGGCGAGAAGCTTTATCACAAAGGAGAAAGAACATCAAAACGAACCGACCGGCAAATCACCCCCAGTTAGAAAGACACCTGACAGACACACCCCTATACTTCTAAGAGTTCTCTCTCAGGACTGTTGTCTGCTGCTTTATGAAGCCAACTACTATTAATACCAAGCAAACCCCCTCCTTACAGAGGCATGTGTTCAGGCATGGTTCCTCAGGCCCACTGCTGAGTGTCATTCCAGTTCCATGTGTTTATCTTTAGCTGCTGATCCTAGACTAAACACGCCAGGAGACTAGACTACTGAGCTACTTCCACCTTCAGCTGCTGATCCTAGACTAAACACGCCAGGAGACTAGACTACCTAGCTACTTCCACCTTCAGCTGCTGATCCTAGACTAAACACGCCAGGAGATTAGACTACCTAGCTACTTCCACCTTCAGCTGCTGATCCAAGACTAAACACGCCAGGAGAGTAGACTGAACCCAACTCCAACCTCAACCCCAACTCTAACCCCAACTCTAACCCCAACTCCAACCCCAACTCTAACCCCAACTCCAACCTCAACTCCAACCCCAACCTCAACCCCAACTCCAACTCCAACCTCAACTCCAACCCCAACCTCAACTCTAACCCCAACTCCAACCCTAACTCCAACCTCAACCCCAACCCCAACTCCAACCCTAACCCCAACTCCAACCCCAACTCCAACTCCAACCCTAACCCCAACTCCAACCTCAACTCCAACTCCAACCCTAACCCCAACCCCAACTCTAACCCCAACCCCAACTCCAACCCCAACTCTAACCCCAACTCCAACTCTAACCCCAACTCCAACTCCAACTCCAACCCCAACCCCAACTCCAACCCTAACCCCAACTCCAACCTCAACTCCAACTCCAACCCTAACCCCAACCCCAACTCTAACCCCAACCCCAACTCTAACCCCAACCCCAACTCCAACCCCAACTCTAACCTCAACTCCAACTCTAACCCCAACTCCAACCCCAACTCCAACTCCAACTCCAACCCCAACTCCAACTCCAACCCTAACCCCAACTCCAACCCCAACCCTAACCCCAACCCCAACTCCAACCCCAACTCTAACCCCAACCCCAACTCCAACCCTAACCCCAACTCCAACTCCAACCCCAACTCCAACTCCAACCCCAACCCCAACTCCAACTCCAACCCCAACCCCAACTCCAACTCCAACTCCAACCCCAACTCCAACCCCAACTCCAACCAAAACTCTAACTCCAACCCTAACTCTAACCCCAACTCCAACCCTAACTCTAACCCCAACTCCAACCTCAACCCCAACCCCAACTCCAACCCCAACCCAAACCACAACCCCAACCCCAACCCCAACCCCAACCCCAACCCCAACCCTAACCTCAACTCCAACTCCAACCTCAACCCCAACTCTAACCCCAACTCCAACCCCAACCCCAACCCTAACCTTAACTCCAACTCCAACCCTAACCCCAACCCCAACCCCAACCTCAACTCCAACCCTAACCCCAACCCCAAATCCAACTCCAACCCTAACCCCAACCCCAACCCCAACCCCAACTCCAACTCCAACCCTAACTCCAACTCCAATCCTAACCCTAACTCTAACCCAGCAGCCCTGTGGTCTGTGTGTTTGGAGTGTTCTGGCGAAACAGAGTGGGTGGGATTAGGAGGTTAGAAGTAACACTAACCCTAAAACTGCCCACCCAGTCAGAGATGTGCACTCAGCCAACAGACACACACACACACACACACGTCCCCACAACTATAGTTATACATACACACACACACACACACACACATTCTTCCATCCAGACAGATGTGGCCCCAGGCTGAATAACCTGTTAGGAGGAAGTTGTTTCACTTGTCTCTCCATTATAGACCCTCTCTGATGGACTGGTTCACCTCAGGACATACTAGTACTAGTGAGAGAGACGTCCTCCATGACCCCAAACTCCATTCATCTACTGAGTGTGTGTGTGTCTGTGTGTGTGTGTGTGTGTGTGTGTGTGTGTGTGTGTGTGTGTGTGTGTGTGTGTGTGTGTGTGTGTGTGTGTGTGTGTGTGTGTGTGTGTGTGTGTGTGTGTGTGTGTGTGTGTGTGTGTGTGTGTGTGTGTGTGTGTGTAAATACAACCCATATTTATTTATTTTCCCTTTTGTACTTTAACTATGTGTACATCGTTACAACACTGTATATAGACATAATATGACATTTGAAATGTCTTTATTCTTTTGGAACGCTTGTGAGTGTATTGTTTACTGTTCATTTTAATTTTTTATTTCACTTTCGTTTATTATCTATTTCACTTGCTTTGGCAATGTTAACATACGTTTCCCATGCCGATAAAGCCCTTAAATTGAAATTGAAATTGAGAGAGAGAGGTGGTGGGAAAACCCTGTGTTCCCTTTTGTGTCAACAAGCAGGTGTTGAGTGTCTTAACAAAGCCATCTGTAACCAGCACTAGGTTGGGGCTTTCCACAATGAAAAACAGGACCAGACATATTAGGACAAAATACAGGCTCAAGTCAAATCACAAAGAAAGTCACACTGCACCCTCTCAGTGGAATGTGTTTTAGATGAACTCTCATCAGGGAGAGTGCTGTAGCTGAACGAAGTCCATGTTTGTCAAACATGTGTTGTGTTCATATAGGAATCAGAACAGAATAGCTATATATTAAAAACAAACATGTGTTGTGTTCATATAGGAATCAGAACAGAATAGCTATATATTAAAAACAAACATGCGTTGTGTTCATATAGGAATCAGAACAGAATAGCTATATATTAAAAACAAACATGTCAATTAGAGTTGACTTCCACTACTAGGAAGGAAAAACACCTGTAACATCTACATATATATCATGATGTCTATAACACCTCTGTGTAGATAGACAGGGTTTTATCATGATGTCTATAACACCTCTGTGTAGATAGACAGGGTTATATCGTGATGTCTATAACACCTCTGTGTAGATAGACAGGGTTATATAATGATGTCTATAACACCTCTGTGTAGATAGACAGGGTTATATCGTGAGTTATATCGTGATGTCTATAACACCTCTGTGTAGATAGACAGGGTTATATCATGATGTCTATAACACCTCTGTGTAGATAGACAGGGTTATATCGTGATGTCTATAACTGTCACGCCCTGACCTTAGAGATCCTTTTTATGTCTCTATTTTGGTTTGGTCAGGGCGTGAGTTGGGGTGGGCATTCTATGTTTTGTGTTTCTATGATTATCTATTTCTATGTTTTGGCCGGGTATGGTTCTCAATCAGGGATAGCTGTCTATCGTTGTCTCTGATTGGGAACCATACTTAGGTAGCCTTTTTTCCCACCTGTCTTTGTGGGAAGTCAACTTTGTTTGATGGCACATTGCCTTAAGCTTCACGGATTTTTTTGTAGTGTTTATTGTTTTGTTCGGCTTCATTTTGATTTAATAAAGAAAATGTACGCTTACCACGCTGCACCTTGGTCCTCTCCTTTCAACAGCCGTGACAATAACACCTCTGTGTAGATAGACAGGGTTATATCATGATGTCTATAACACCTCTGTGTAGATAGACAGGGTTATATCGTGGGTTATATCGTGATGTCTATAACACCTCTGTGTGGATAGACATGGTTATATCATGATGTCTATAACACCTCTGTGTAGATAGACAGGGTTATATCGTGATGTCTATAACACCTCTGTGTAGATAGACATGGTTATATCATGATGTCTATAACACCTCTGTGTAGATAGACAGGGTTATATCGTGATGTCTATAACACCTCTGTGTAGATAGACAGGGTTATATCGTGATGTCTATAACACCTCTGTGTAGATAGACAGGGTTATATCGTGATGTCTATAACACCTCTGTGTAGATAGACAGGGTTATATCGTGGGTTATATCATGATGTCTATAACACCTCTGTGTAGATAGACAGGGTTATATCATGATGTTTATAACACCTCTGTGTAGATAGACAGGGTTATATCATGATGTCTATAACACCTCTGTGTAGATAGACAGGGTTATATCGTGATGTCTATAACACCTCTGTGTAGATAGACAGGGTTATATAATGATGTCTATAACACCTCTGTGTAGATAGACAGGGTTATATCGTGATGTCTATAACACCTCTGTGTAGATAGACAGGGTTATATCATGATGTCTATAACACCTCTGTGTAGATAGACAGGGTTATATCGTGATGTCTATAACACCTCTGTGTAGATAGACAGGGTTATATCATGATGTCTATAACACCTCTGTGTAGATAGACAGGGTTATATCGTGATGTCTATAACACCTCTGTGTAGATAGACAGGGTTATATTGTGATGTCTATAACACCTCTGTGTAGATAGACAGGGTTATATCGTGATGTCTATAACACCTCTGTGTAGATAGACAGGGTTATATCGTGAGTTATATCGTGATGTCTATAACACCTCTGTGTAGATAGACATGGTTATATCATGATGGCTATAACACCTCTGTGTAGATAGACAGGGTTATATCATGATGTCTATAACACCTCTGTGTAGATAGACAGGGTTATAGCGTGATGGCTATAACACCTCTGTGTAGATAGACAGGGTTATATCGTGGGTTATATTGTGATGTCTATAACACCTCTGTGTAGATAGACAGGGTTATATCGTGGGTTATATCGTGATGTCTATAACACCTCTGTGTAGATAGACAGGGTTATATCATGATGTCTATAACACCTCTGTGTAGATAGACAGGGTTATATCGTGATGTCTATAACACCTCTGTGTAGATAGACAGGGTTATATCGTGATGTCTATAACACCTCTGTGTAGATAGACAGGGTTATATCGTGGGTTATATCGTGATGTCTATAACACCTCTGTGTAGATAGACAGGGTTATATCGTGGGTTATATCGTGATGTCTATAACACCTCTGTGTAGATAGACAGGGTTATATCGTGATGTCTATAACACCTCTGTGTAGATAGACAGGGTTATATAATGATGTCTATAACACCTCTGTGTAGATAGACATGGTTATATCGTGATGCTCTGTGTAGATAGACAGGGTTATATCGTGATGTCTATAACACCTCTGTGTAGATAGATAGGGTTATATCATGATGTCTATAACACCTCTGTGTAGATAAACAGGGTTATATCGTGGGTTATATCGTGATGTCTATAACACCTCTGTGTAGATAGACAGGGTTATATCATGATGTCTATAACACCTCTGTGTAGATAGACAGGGTTATATCGTGATGTCTATAACACCTCTGTGTAGATAGACAGGGTTATATCGTGATGTCTATAACACCTCTGTGTAGATAGACAGGGTTATATCGTGATGTCTATAACACCTCTGTGTAGATAGACAGGGTTATATTGTGGGTTAAATCATGATGTCTATAACACCTCTGTGTAGATAGACAGGGTTATATCGTGATGTCTATAACACCTCTGTGTAGATAGACAGGGTTATATCGTGATGTCTATAACACCTCTGTGTAGATAGACAGGGTTATATCATGATGTCTATAACACCTCTGTGTAGATAGACAGGGTTATATCGTGAGTTATATCGTGATGTCTATAACACCTCTGTGTAGATAGACAGGGTTATATCGTGGGTTATATCGTGATGTCTATAACACCTCTGTGTAGATAGACAGGGTTATATCGTGGGTTATATCATGATGTCTATAACACCTCTGTGTAGATAGACAGGGTTTTATCATGATGTCTATAACACCTCTGTGTAGATAGACAGGGTTATATCGTGATGGCTATAACACCTCTGTGTAGATAGACAGGGTTATATCATGATGTCTATAACACCTCTGTGTAGATAGACAGGGTTATATCGTGAGTTATATCGTGATGTCTATAACACCTCTGTGTAGATAGACATGGTTATATCATGATGTCTATAACACCTCTGTGTAGATAGACAGGGTTATATTGTGATGTCTATAACACCTCTGTGTAGATAGACAGGGTTATATAATGATGTCTATAACACCTCTGTGTAGATAGACAGGGTTATATCGTGGGTTATATCATGATGTCTATTACACCTCTGTGTAGATAGACAGGGTTATAGCGTGATGTCTATAACACCTCTGTGTAGATAGACAGGGTTATATCGTGGGTTATATCATGATGTCTATTACACCTCTGTGTAGATAGACAGGGTTATATCGTGATGTCTATAACACCTCTGTGTAGATAGACAGGGTTATATCGTGATGTCTATAACACCTCTGTGTAGATAGACAGGGTTATATCATGATGTCTATAACACCTCTGTGTAGATAGACAGGGTTATATCGTGGGTTATATTGTGATGTCTATAACACCTCTGTGTAGATAGACAGGGTTATATCATGATGTCTATAACACCTCTGTGTAGATAGACAGGGTTATATCGTGATGTCTATAACACCTCTGTGTAGATAGACAGGGTTATATCGTGATGTCTATAACACCTCTGTGTAGATAGACAGGGTTATATCGTGATGTCTATAACACCTCTGTGTAGATAGACAGGGTTATATCGTGATGTCTATAACACCTCTGTGTAGATAGACAGGGTTATATCGTGAGTTATATCGTGATGTCTATAACACCTCTGTGTAGATAGACATGGTTATATCATGATGGCTATAACACCTCTGTGTAGATAGACAGGGTTATATCATGATGTCTATAACACCTCTGTGTAGATAGACAGGGTTATAGCGTGATGGCTATAACACCTCTGTGTAGATAGACAGGGTTATATCGTGGGTTATATTGTGATGTCTATAACACCTCTGTGTAGATAGACAGGGTTATATCATGATGTCTATAACACCTCTGTGTAGATAGACAGGGTTATAGCGTGATGGCTATAACACCTCTGTGTAGATAGACAGGGTTATATCATGATGTCTATAACACCTCTGTGTAGATAGACAGGGTTATATCGTGGGTTATATCGTGATGTCTATAACACCTCTGTGTAGATAGACAGGGTTATATCGTGGGTTATATCGTGATGTCTATAACACCTCTGTGTAGATAGACAGGGTTATATCGTGGGTTATATCGTGATGTCTATAACACCTCTGTGTAGATAGACAGGGTTTTATCATGATGTCTATAACACCTCTGTGTAGATAGACAGGGTTATATCGTGATGTCTATAACACCTCTGTGTAGATAGACAGGGTTTTATCATGATGTCTATAACACCTCTGTGTAGATAGACAGGGTTATATCATGATGTCTATAACACCTCTGTGTAGATAGACAGGGTTATATAATGATGTCTATAACACCTCTGTGTAGATAGACAGGGTTAAATCATGATGTCTATAACACCTCTGTGTAGATAGACAGGGTTATATAATGATGTCTATAACACCTCTGTGTAGATAGACAGGGTTATATCGTGATGTCTATAACACCTCTGTGTAGATAGACAGGGTTATATCGTGGGTTATATCATGATGTCTATAACACCTCTGTGTAGATAGACAGGGTTATATCATGATGTCTATAACACCTCTGTGTAGATAGACAGGGTTATATCATGATGTCTATAACTGTCACGCCCTGACCTTAGAGATCCTTTTTATGTCTCTATTTTGGTTTGGTCAGGGCGTGAGTTGGGGTGGGCATTCTATGTTTTGTGTTTCTATGATTATCTATTTCTATGTTTTGGCCGGGTATGGTTCTCAATCAGGGATAGCTGTCTATCGTTGTCTCTGATTGGGAACCATACTTAGGTAGCCTTTTTTCCCACCTGTCTTTGTGGGAAGTCAACTTTGTTTGATGGCACATTGCCTTAAGCTTCACGGGTTGTTTTTGTAGTGTTTATTGTTTTGTTCGGCTTCATTTTGATTTAATAAAGAAAATGTAAGCTTACCACGCTGCACCTTGGTCCTCTCCTTTCAACAGCCGTGACAATAACACCTCTGTGTAGATAGCCAGGGTTATATCATGATGTCTATAACACCTCTGTGTAGATAGATAGGGTTATATCGTGATGTCTATAACACCTCTGTGTAGATAGACAGGGTTATATCGTGATGTCTATAACACCTCTGTGTAGATAGACAGGGTTATATCATGATGTCTATAACACCTCTGTGTAGATAGACAGGGTTATATCGTGATGTCTATAACACCTCTGTGTAGATAGACAGGGTTATATCGTGATGTCTATAACTGTCACGCCCTGACCTTAGAGATCCTTTTTATGTCTCTATTTTGGTTTGGTCAGGGCGTGAGTTGGGGTGGGCATTCTATGTTTTGTGTTTCTATGATTATCTATTTCTATGTTTTGTCCGGGTATGGTTCTCAATCAGGGACAGCTGTCTATCGTTGTCTCTGATTGGGAACCATACTTAGGTAGCCTTTTTTCCCACCTGTCTTTGTGGGAAGTCAACTTTGTTTGATGGCACATTGCCTTAAGCTTCACGGGTTGTTTTTGTAGTGTTTATTGTTTTGTTCGGCTTCATTTTGATTTAATAAAGAAAATGTAAGCTGCACCTTGGTCCTCTCCTTTCAACAGCCGTGACAATAACACCTCTGTGTAGATAGACAGGGTTATATCGTGATGTCTATAACACCTCTGTGTAGATAGATAGGGTTATATCATGATGTCTATAACACCTCTGTGTAGATAGACAGGGTTATATCGTGGGTTATATCGTGATGTCTATAACACCTCTGTGTAGATAGACAGGGTTATATCGTGATGTCTATAACACCTCTGTGTAGATAGACAGGGTTATATCGTGGGTTATATCATGATGTCTATAACACCTCTGTGTAGATAGACATGGTTTTATCATGATGTCTATAACACCTCTGTGTAGATAGACAGGGTTATATCGTGATGTCTATAACACCTCTGTGTAGATAGACAGGGTTATATCATGATGTCTATAACACCTCTGTGTAGATAGACAGGGTTATATCGTGATGTCTATAACACCTCTGTGTAGATAGACAGGGTTATATCGTGGGTTATATCATGATGTCTATAACACCTCTGTGTAGATAGACAGGGTTATATCATGATGTCTATAACACCTCTGTGTAGATAGACAGGGTTATATAATGATGTCTATAACTGTCACGCCCTGACCTTAGAGATCCTTTTTATGTCTCTATTTTGGTTTGGTCAGGGCGTGAGTTGGGGTGGGCATTCTATGTTTTGTGTTTCTATGATTATCTATTTCTATGTTTTGTCCGGGTATGGTTCTCAATCAGGGACAGCTGTCTATCGTTGTCTCTGATTGGGAACCATACTTAGGTAGCCTTTTTTCCCACCTGTCTTTGTGGGAAGTCAACTTTGTTTGATGGCACATTGCCTTAAGCTTCACGGGTTGTTTTTGTAGTGTTTATTGTTTTGTTCGGCTTCATTTTGATTTAATAAAGAAAATGTAAGCTTACCACGCTGCACCTTGGTCCTCTCCTTTCAACAGCCGTGACAATAACACCTCTGTGTAGATAGACAGGGTTATATCGTGATGTCTATAACACCTCTGTGTAGATAGACAGGGTTATATCGTGGGTTATATCGTGATGTCTATAACACCTCTGTGTAGATAGACAGGGTTATATCGTGATGTCTATAACACCTCTGTGTAGATAGACAGGGTTATATCATGATGTCTATAACACCTCTGTGTAGATAGACAGGGTTATATCGTGGGTTATATCATGATGTCTATAACACCTCTGTGTAGATAGACAGGGTTAAATCATGATGTCTATAACACCTCTGTGTAGATAGACAGGGTTATATCGTGATGTCTATAACACCTCTGTGTAGATAGACAGGGTTATATCATGATGTCTATAACACCTCTGTGTAGATAGACAGGGTTATATCATGATGTCTATAACACCTCTGTGTAGATAGACAGGGTTATATCATGATGTCTATAACACCTCTGTGTAGATAAACAGGGTTATATCATGATGTCTATAACACCTCTGTGTAGATAGACAGGGTTATATCGTGATGTCTATAACACCTCTGTGTAGATAGACAGGGTTATATCGTGGGTTATATCGTGATGTCTATAACACCTCTGTGTAGATAGACAGGGTTATATCATGATGTCTATAACACCTCTGTGTAGATAGACAGGGTTTTATCATGATGTCTATAACACCTCTGTGTAGATAGACAGGGTTATATCATGATGTCTATAACACCTCTGTGTAGATAGACAGGGTTATATCGTGATGTCTATAACACCTCTGTGTAGATAGACAGGGTTATATCGTGATGGCTATAACACCTCTGTGTAGATAGACAGGGTTATATCATGATGTCTATAACACCTCTGTGTAGATAGACAGGGTTATATCGTGATGTCTATAACACCTCTGTGTAGATAGACAGGGTTATATCGTGATGTCTATAACACCTCTGTGTAGATAGACAGGGTTATATCGTGGGTTATATCATGATGTCTATAACACCTCTGTGTAGATAGACAGGGTTTTATCATGATGTCTATAACACCTCTGTGTAGATAGACAGGGTTATATCGTGATGTCTATAACACCTCTGTGTAGATAGATAGGGTTATATCATGATGTCTATAACACCTCTGTGTAGATAGATAGGGTTATATCATGATGTCTATAACACCTCTGTGTAGATAGACAGGGTTATATTGTGGGTTATATCGTGATGTCTATAACACCTCTGTGTAGATAGACAGGGTTATATCGTGGTGTCTATAACACCTCTGTGTAGATAGACAGGGTTATATCGTGGGTTATATCATGATGTCTATAACACCTCTGTGTAGATAGACAGGGTTATATCATGATGGCTATAACACCTCTGTGTAGATAGACAGGGTTATATCATGATGTCTATAACACCTCTGTGTAGATAGACAGGGTTATAGCGTGATGGCTATAACACCTCTGTGTAGATAGACAGGGTTATATCGTGGGTTATATCGTGATGTCTATAACACCTCTGTGTAGATAGACAGGGTTATATCGTGGGTTATATCGTGATGTCTATAACACCTCTGTGTAGATAGACAGGGTTATATCATGATGTCTATAACACCTCTGTGTAGATAGACAGGGTTTTATCATGATGTCTATAACACCTCTGTGTAGATAGACAGGGTTATATCATGATGTCTATAACACCTCTGTGTAGATAGACAGGGTTATATCGTGATGTCTATAACACCTCTGTGTAGATAGACAGGGTTATATCGTGATGGCTATAACACCTCTGTGTAGATAGACAGGGTTATATCATGATGTCTATAACACCTCTGTGTAGATAGACAGGGTTATATCGTGATGTCTATAACACCTCTGTGTAGATAGACAGGGTTATATCGTGATGTCTATAACACCTCTGTGTAGATAGACAGGGTTATATCGTGGGTTATATCATGATGTCTATAACACCTCTGTGTAGATAGACAGGGTTTTATCATGATTTCTATAACACCTCTGTGTAGATAGACAGGGTTATATCGTGATGTCTATAACACCTCTGTGTAGATAGATAGGGTTATATCATGATGTCTATAACACCTCTGTGTAGATAGATAGGGTTATATCATGATGTCTATAACACCTCTGTGTAGATAGACAGGGTTATATTGTGGGTTATATCGTGATGTCTATAACACCTCTGTGTAGATAGACAGGGTTATATCGTGGTGTCTATAACACCTCTGTGTAGATAGACAGGGTTATATCGTGGGTTATATCATGATGTCTATAACACCTCTGTGTAGATAGACAGGGTTATATCATGATGGCTATAACACCTCTGTGTAGATAGACAGGGTTATATCATGATGTCTATAACACCTCTGTGTAGATAGACAGGGTTATAGCGTGATGGCTATAACACCTCTGTGTAGATAGACAGGGTTATATCGTGGGTTATATCGTGATGTCTATAACACCTCTGTGTAGATAGACAGGGTTATATCGTGGGTTATATCGTGATGTCTATAACACCTCTGTGTAGATAGACAGGGTTATATCGTGATGTCTATAACACCTCTGTGTAGATAGATAGGGTTATATCATGATGTCTATAACACCTCTGTGTAGATAGACAGGGTTATATCGTGGGTTATATCGTGATGTCTATAACACCTCTGTGTAGATAGACAGGGTTATATCGTGGGTTATATCGTGATGTCTATAACACCTCTGTGTAGATAGACAGGGTTATATCGTGATGTCTATAACACCTCTGTGTAGATAGACAGGGTTATATCGTGATGTCTATAACACCTCTGTGTAGATAGACATGGTTATATCGTGATGCTCTGTGTAGATAGACAGGGTTATATCGTGATGTCTATAACACCTCTGTGTAGATAGACAGGGTTATATCGTGATGTCTATAACACCTCTGTGTAGATAGACAGGGTTATATCGTGATGTCTATAACACCTCTGTGTAGATAGACAGGGTTATATCGTGGGTTATATCATGATGTCTATAACACCTCTGTGTAGATAGACAGGGTTTTATCGTGATGTCTATAACACCTCTGTGTAGATAGATAGGGTTATATCATGATGTCTATAACACCTCTGTGTAGATAGACAGGGTTATATCGTGGGTTATATCATGATGTCTATAACACCTCTGTGTAGATAGACAGGGTTATATTGTGGGTTATATCGTGATGTCTATAACACCTCTGTGTAGATAGACAGGGTTATATCATGGGTTATATCATGATGTCTATAACACCTCTGTGTAGATAGACAGGGTTATATCATGATGTCTATAACACCTCTGTGTAGATAGACGGGGTTATATCATGATGTCTATAACACCTCTGTGTAGATAGACAGGGTTTTATCGTGATGTCTATAACACCTCTGTGTAGATAGACAGGGTTTTATCGTGATGTTTATAACACCTCTGTATAGATAGACAGGGTTATATCGTGGGTTATATCATGATGTCTATAACACCTCTGTGTAGATAGACAGGGTTATATCATGATGTCTATAACACCTCTGTTTAGATAGATAGGGTTATATCATGATGTCTATAACTGTCACGCCCTGACCTTAGAGATCCTTTTTATGTCTCTATTTTGGTTTGGTCAGGGCGTGAGTTGGGGTGGGCATTCTATGTTTTGTGTTTCTATGATTATCTATTTCTATGTTTTGTCCGGGTATGGTTCTCAATCAGGGACAGCTGTCTATCGTTGTCTCTGATTGGGAACCATACTTAGGTAGCCTTTTTTCCCACCTGTCTTTGTGGGAAGTCAACTTTGTTTGATGGCACATTGCCTTAAGCTTCACGGGTTGTTTTTGTAGTGTTTATTGTTTTGTTCGGCTTCATTTTGATTTAATAAAGAAAATGTAAGCTGCACCTTGGTCCTCTCCTTTCAACAGCCGTGACAATAACACCTCTGTGTAGATAGACAGGGTTATATCGTGGGTTATATCATGATGTCTATAACACCTCTGTGTAGATAGACAGGGTTATATCGTGGTGTCTATAACACCTCTGTGTAGATAGACAGGGTTATATCGTGGTGTCTATAACACCTCTGTGTAGATAGACAGGGTTATATCGTGATGTCTATAACACCTCTGTGTAGATAGACAGGGTTATATCGTGGGTTATATCATGATGTCTATAACACCTCTGTGTAGATAGACAGGGTTATATCATGATGTCTATAACACCTCTGTGTAGATAGACAGGGTTATATCATGATGTCTATAACTGTCACGCCCTGACCTTAGAGATCCTTTTTATGTCTCTATTTTGGTTTGGTCAGGGCGTGAGTTGGGGTGGGCATTCTATGTTTTGTGTTTCTATGATTATCTATTTCTATGTTTTGGCCGGGTATGGTTCTCAATCAGGGATAGCTGTCTATCGTTGTCTCTGATTGGGAACCATACTTAGGTAGCCTTTTTTCCCACCTGTCTTTGTGGGAAGTCAACTTTGTTTGATGGCACATTGCCTTAAGCTTCACGGGTTGTTTTTGTAGTGTTTATTGTTTTGTTCGGCTTCATTTTGATTTAATAAAGAAAATGTAAGCTGCACCTTGGTCCTCTCCTTTCAACAGCCGTGACAATAACACCTCTGTGTAGATAGACAGGGTTATATCGTGGGTTATATCATGATGTCTATAACACCTCTGTGTAGATAGACAGGGTTATATCGTGGTGTCTATAACACCTCTGTGTAGATAGACAGGGTTATATCGTGGTGTCTATAACACCTCTGTGTAGATAGACAGGGTTATATCGTGATGTCTATAACACCTCTGTGTAGATAGACAGGGTTATATCGTGATGTCTATAACACCTCTGTGTAGATAGACAGGGTTATATCGTGGGTTATATCATGATGTCTATAACACCTCTGTGTAGATAGACAGGGTTATATCGTGATGTCTATAACACCTCTGTGTAGATAGACAGGGTTATATCATGATGTCTATAACACCTCTGTGTAGATAGACAGGGTTATATCATGAGAGAGAGAGAGAGAGCGAGAGAGAGAGAGAGAGAGAGTGAGAAGGAGAGAGATAGAGAGGGAGAGAGAGAAGGAGAGAGATAGATAAGGAGAGAGATAGATAGGGAGAGAGATAGATAGATAGGGAGAGAGAGAGGGGCAGAGGGAGAGAGAGAGAGAGAGAGAGAGAGAGATAGATAGGGAGAGAGAGAGGCAGAGAGAGCCCAGAGGCCAGCCAATCAGTGCTAGGCCTGCAGTATGACGTGGGCTAGCAGCAGTAGCCACTGAGCCAGGCAGCCAGGCAGAGTTGTTGTGTTGAGCGATCAGGATGATGATGTGCTGTCTACAGCAACTTTACTTCCAGGCCACTGGGGCTGGAGCTGGGGATAGGGATACGGCTGGGGAGAGGGATACAGCTGGGGAGAGGGATACGGCTGGGGAGAGGGATACAGCTGGGGCTGGGGATATGGCTGGGGCTGGGGATAGGGATAGGGCTGGGGAGAGGGATACAGCTGGGGCTGGGGATATGGCTGGGGCTGGGGATAGGGATAGGGCTGGGGATATGGCTGGGGCTGGGGAAATGGCTGGGGCTGGGGATAGGGATAGGGCTGGGGATATGGCTGGGGCTGGGGACAGGGATACGGCTGGGGAGAGGGATACAGCTGGGGCTGGGGATATGGCTGGGGCTGGGGATAGGGATAGGGCTGGGGATATGGCTGGGGCTGGGGACAGGGATAGGGCTGGGGATAGGGATACGGCTGGGGCTGGGGATATGGCTGGGGCTGGGGATAGCGATAGGGCTGGGGAGAGGGATACAGCTGGGGCTGGGGATATGGCTGGGGCTGGGGATAGGGATAGGGCTGGGGATATGGCTGGGGCTGGGGACAGGGATAGGGCTGGGGATAGGGATACGGCTGGGGCTGGGGATATGGCTGGGGCTGGGGATAGGGATAGGGCTGGGGATAGGGATACGGCTGGGGCTGGGGATATGGCTGGGGCTGGGGACAGGGATAAGGCTGGGGATAGGGATACGGCTGGGGAGAGGGATAGGGCTGGGGATAGGGATACGGCTGGGGCTGGGGATATGGCTGGGGCTGGGGATAGGGATAGGGCTGGGGATAGGGATACGGCTGGGGCTGGGGATATGGCTGGGGCTGGGGATATGGCTGGGGGGAGGGATACGGCTGGGGCTGGGGAGAGGGATACGGCTGGGGAGAGGGATACGGCTGGGGCCGGGGATAGGGATATGGCTGGAGCTGGGGATACGGCTGGGGCTGGGGATAGGGATACGGCTGGGAAGAGGGATACGGCTGGGAAGAGGGATACGGCTGGGGATAGGGATACGGCTGGGAAGAGGGATACGGCTGGGAAGAGGGATACGGCTGGGGATAGGGATAGTGATATGGCTGGGGATAGGGCTGAAGCTCCTGTATGGATAACACCCAATCAGCTCAATGTAATGGTTAACAGAGCTTTTTCCTCATTCTATCTCTCTGGGCCTCCTTCTCTCTCTTTTCCACCTCTCTCTTTCTCTTTCTGACAAGCTATTTTCCACACCGCATTTGTTCATGTGATGGTTACGTGTGTGTGTACTCGTGTGTGCTCGTGTGTGTGCATGTGTGTGTGTGTGTGTGTGTTGTCTATTTGTGGCGTTTGTAGCTGACACATTATGTACCAAATGTTTTGCTCCAGAGAGGATGTGCTACTGGACATTTATGAAAAAATGCAGAAGAGAGGTCTGCTATCTAAAAGGTTACAGCATGCATCCCCTGTTAGCCTGCTGTTACTATGCAGACTCTGGCAGGGAGGAGAGGAGTCCCCTCCAGCACTGGACGATGACAAAGGTAAGTAGAGCTAATGTAGTCTCTCTCTCTCTCTCTCTCTCTCTCTCTCTCTCTCTCTCTCTCTCTCTCTCTCTCTCTCTCTCTCTCTCTCTCTCTCTCTCTCTCTCTCTCGCTCTCCCTCTCTCTCTCTATATATATATATATATATATATATATATAAATATATATATATATACATATATATATACAGTACCAGTCAAAACTATTAAATTACACATATGGAATCACGTAGTAACCAAAAAATGTTAAACAAATATTTTAGATTCAACAAATTAGCTTAGCCACCATTTGCCTTGAAGACAGCTTTGCACACTCTTGGCATTCTCTCAACCAGCTTCATGAGGTATTTACCTGGAATGCATTTCAATTAACAGGAGTGCCTTGTTAAAAGTTAATTTGACTGGTACTGTATATATCTCCCTCTATCAATTCAATTAAATTCATAAAAAGTGAACAGTAAATATTACACTCACACAAGTTTCTAAATAAATAATAGAGACATTTCAAAAGTCATATGTTTATATACAGTGTTGTATCGATGTGCAAATAGTTAAAGTGCAAAAGGGAAAATAAATAAACATAAATATGAGTTGTATTTACAATGGTGTTTGTTACTCACTGGTTGCCCTTTTCTTGTGGCAACAGGTCACAAATCTTGCTGCTGTGATGTCACACTGTGGTATTTCACCCAGTAGATTTGGGAGTTTATCAAAATTGGATTTGTTTTTCTAAATCTTTGTGGGTCTGTGTAATCTGAGGGAAATATGTGTCTCTAATATGGTCATACATTTGGCAGGAGGTTAGGAAGTGCAGCTCAGTTTCCACCTCATTTTGTGGGCAGTGTGCATATAGCCTGTCTTCTCTTGAGAGCCAGGTCTGCCTACGGCGGCCTTTCTCAATAGCAAGGCTATGCTCACTGAGTCTGTACATAGTCAAATATTTCCTTAAGTTTGGGCCAGTCACAGTGGTCAGGTATTCTGCCACTGTGTACTCTCTGTTTAGGGCCAAATAGCAGTCTAGTTTGCTCCGTTTTTTTGTTAATTCTTTCCAATGTGTCAAGTAATTATATTTTTGTTTTCTCATGATTTGGTTAGATCTAATTGTGTTTCTCTCTTTCTCTTTCTCTCTCTCTCTCTCTCTCTCTCTCTCTTTGTCTCTGTCTGTCTGTCTCGGTCTGTCTGTCTCTCTCTCTCTGTCTGTCTGTCTCTCTCCGTCTGAATAACACAGTAGTCTACTAGACGTACTACATTACAATTGAGCCATAAGCCATTAGCCAGTGAAATATGAACAAAACACATTTTGAATGGTCTACGAATGGTTATGAATGGTCTATGAACGGTTATGAATGGTCTATGAGCGGTTATGAATGGTCTTTGATAACAGATTAATAAAGCCTAATATAACCGGCTTGTACATGTGTGAACCCAGAACTGTGACATCACCTCATCACTCGCCAGGTGACTGGGGAGGAGAGGAGTATAACACGTTGGGAGGTGTGGTAACAGTTTCCCTGTGTGTGTGTGTGTGTGTGTGTGTGTGTGTGTGTGTGTGTGTGTGTGTGTGTGTGTGTGTGTGTGTGTGTGTGTGTGTGTGTGTGTGTGTGTGTGTGTGTGTGTGTGTGTGTGTGTGTGTGTGTGTGTGTGTGTGAGTGAGAGTGTGTGTGTGAGTGTAAATGCTTCACATTATCACAGTGCTGTGAAAGCCTCCATGTGATGCTGTGACAAGAGTTGTTGTCTGATAAGAGAGAAAGCCAGGAGAGCCATGGGGGGCTTTCACTACACCACCCCTCCCCACATCTGGCCACCCTAACTGGGGTTGTGGAACCGCAGGTATCCCCCCTGCCCACTTGATTGATGATGGGATTAGTGATGCACGGGTTGACTCATAACCCACAATCACTGCGATTATATCTGCGGGGTGGGTGGGCTTAGGGTCATGAAATATTGTGTGGTTGAATGGCGGGTGGCGGGCGGTTTGAATTAAGAGAAAACTATGCATAAAAAAAATCTGTAAGTGTATCATTCTTGTGCATTTCATACCTATAGGTTATATTTAGGTTTTACTTACAGTATTTTTTTTATCTGGGGTAAGTGCCTAAGATTTAGGGCCTAATCTTTCCAGTTGAGTTTTTGTTGAGTTATTGCATTTTCTCTCCGGTCCCTAAACGTCTGCTGCGTGAGAAAAGCAGAGATGAAAGAGAAAACTTGACGTCAACTTGACTGATTCATTGATTCTATCGATGTATGACACATACACCACTATCCATTTGAGTGATATAGCCATCCCACTGGCACACACGTCAATTCAACATCTATTCCACGTTGGTGGAAACAAAGTTGAAGCTACTACTACTACTATACTATTACTACTACTACTATACTATTACTATACTACTACTACTACTACTACTACTACTACTACTACTACTACTACTACTACTACTACTACTACTACTACTACTACTACTACTCTACTATTACTATACTACTACTACTACTACTACTACTACTACTACTACTACTACTACTACTACTACTACTACTACTACTACTACTACTACCACTACTACTAATATACTATTACTATACTACTACTACTACTACTACTACTACTACTACTACTACTACTACTACTACTACTACTACTCTACTATTACTATACTACTACTACTACTACTACTACTACTACTACTACTACTACTACTACTACTACTACTACTACTACTATACTATTACTATACTACTACTACTACTACTACTACTACTACTACTACTACTACTACTACTACTACTACTACTACTATACTATTACCATACTACTACTACTACTACTACTACTACTACTACTACTACTACTACTACTACTACTATACTATTACTATACTACTACTACTACTACTACTACTACTACTACTACTACTACTACTACTACTACTACTACTACTACCACTACTACTACTACTACTACTAGTACTATACAATTACTATACTACTACTACTATGCTATTACTATACTACTACTACTATACTATTACTACTACTACTACTACTACTACTATACTATTGCTATGCTACTACTACTACTGCTACTACTACTACTACTACTACTACTACTACTACTACTACTACTACTACTACTATACTATTACTATACTACTACTACTACTACTACTACTACTATACTATTGCTATACTACTACTACTACTACTACTATACTATTGCTATGCTACTACTACTACTGCTACTACTACTACTGCTACTACTACTACTATACTATTACTATACTACTACTACTACTACTATACGACTACTACTACTATTAATACTACTATTACTATGATGTTGTAAGTTAAGTTCCAGCCTCAACATAGTAACGTGACACTCCTCTGGGTCTCCCTCCTCCTCTCCTCAGGCCAGACGACTGAGAAGAAACTAAACACAGACGTTCTCCAGACTGACTCCATCAATTACACCTTCCAGGCCCCTTGAAATACAGTATGATTAAAGAGTTGGACAAAATGAAAACAGGTATCAGTTGAAAGTGTAAACCTCCCTCGTATCCCCTCCCCCTTCCCATAGCCATCCAGCCATCCAAGCAGACCTAACTAACAGTGCCTTCAGAAAGTATTCATACCCCTTGACTTATTACACATTTTGATGTTACAGCCTGTATTCTAAATGTATTAAATATATGTTTTTCTCACCCATCTACACACAATACCCCATAATGACATCACAATACCCCATAATGACATCACAATACCCCATAATGAGAAAGTGAAAACATGTTTTATAAATTTTTTGCCAATTTATTTCAAATTAAATACAGAAATATCGAATTGACATAAGTATTCACACCTCTGAGTCAATACATGTTAGAATCACCTTTGGCAGCGATTACAGCTGTGAGTATTTGTGGGTAAGTCTCTAAGACCTTTGCACACGTGGATTGTACAATATTTGCTCATTGCTCTTTTAAAAATCCTTCAAAATTGTTGATCATTGATAGACAGCCATGTTCAAGTCTTGCCATAGATTTTCAAGCTGATTTAAGTCCAAACTGTAACTAGGCCACTCAGGAACATTTAATGTTGTCTTCGTAAGCAACTCCAGTGTGTTTTAGGTTATTGTCCTGCTGAAATGTGAATTTGTCTTCCAGTGTCTGTTGGAAAGCAGACTGAACCAGGATTTTGCCTGTGTTTAGCTCTATTCTAGGCTGGGTTTCTGTACAGCACTTTGAGATATCAGCTGATGTAAGAAGGACTATATAAATACATTTGATTTGATTTGATATTCTGTTTCTTTTTATCCTAAAATACTCCCTAGTCCTTGCCGATGACAAGCATACCAATAACATGATGCAGCCACAACCATGCTTGAAATATGATGAGTGGTACTCAGTATTGCGCTGTGTTGGATTTGCCCCATACATAACACTTTGTATATAAAGTCAATTTCTTTGCCACCTTTATTTGCAGTTTTACTTTAGTGGCTTTATTGCAAACCGGATGCCTGTTTTAGAATATGTTTATTCTGTACAGGCTTCCTTCTTTTCACTCTGTCATTTAGGTTAGTATTGTGGAGTAACTACAATGTTGTTAGTCCATCCTCAGTTTTCTCCCATCACAGTCATTAAACTCTGTATTTGTTTCAAAGTAGCCATTGGCCTCATGGTGAAATCCCTGAGCGGTTTCCTTCCTCTCCGGCAACTGAGTTAGGAAGGATGCCTGTATCTTTGTAGTGACACCATCTAAAGTGTAATTAATATGCTCAAAGGAATGCTCACCATGCTCAAAGCAATATTTAATATATTTTTTTTCCCCATCTACCAATAGGTGCTCTTCTTTCTGAGGCATTGAAAAACCTCCCTGGTCTTTGTGGTTGAATCTGTGATTGAAATTCACTACTCAACTGTGTGGAGAACAGAAATGAGGCAGTCAGTCAAAACTATTATTGCACACAGAGTGAGTCCATGCAACTTAATATGTGACTTTTTACTCTTATTTAGACTTGCCCTAAAAAGGGGTTGAGTACTTATTGATTGGAGAGATTTAAGCTTTTCATTTTTCATTAATTGGTCAAAATGAAAAAAAAACAACAACACAATTCTAATTTGACATTGTGGGATATTGTGGGTAGGCCAGTGACACAAATCTAAATGTAATCCATTTTAAATTGAGACTGTAATGCAACAAAATGTGGGAAAAGTCAAGAGGTGTGAATCTTTTCTGTAGGCACTGTAAGCCTGGAATCCAACCTGAATATTGCACCATTTCAAGAGAAACAACAGTGAAACAGAGTGATATTCTGCTTGGTTTCCAAGCTAGTAGTTCCATAGAATGAGATATTAGAACTAATTGAATAGGATCTATGTGAGTAGTTGTACACTAGAGTTCTGAGGAAGGGAAGGCAGTCAGGGCATAAGATCCTGGGTGTTAACATAACAGCATTGTAATTCACCCTATTCACACAACAACACTGATGACATAGTAACAGTCGGCTTTATTATCAGACTCTGGGCGTTCTCTAGTCTTATACAGACAGACAGATAGGACAGATAAGAGAGAAAAGAGGGGGGATCCAGAGAGAGAGAGAGAGAGAAAAGAGGGGGGAGACAGAGAGAGAGAGAGAGAGAGAGAGAGAGAGAGAGAGAGAGAGAGAGAGAGAGAGAGAGAGAGAGAGAGAGAGAGAGAGAGAGAGAGAGAGAGAATGAAAGGAGAAACAGAGAAAGGACAACTATCTACCTCTTTGGCCAGGTGTAGAGTGTACAGAGAAAGCGAGGGAACGAGGGAGAGAGATAGAGAGAAGAGATGCTGCAGTGCACGTCTATACTGTACTGTGCTGTGTGTCTGGTGAGGAGGGAGTGGTGTCATCGCTCTCTTTGCTCTCTCCGCTGCTGCTTCATGTGACCCACTTCCTCATCTCACCAACACCTAGGTAGCTGGCTGGCTTGTCAAGGCTACAACATGCTATTTAGGAGTTGAACAACGTGGTCACTCTGTAACAGACCTCGCATCTTAAAGGCACAATCTGCAATTTAAACAGCATGACCCTGCTCCACATGATAGTTTTTTGAAGCCATACAGATTTGGGGTTTTGATCGGGTAAGGCAGTTGTAGTAAGTTCGTAATAAGGGATCTAAGAGTTCTATTCTTCAAGAAGCAATTTGTTAGTAAATATGTGGCCTTCTTCAGGAAGCTAGGTGTATGACGAACGTCACTACTTCACAGGAGAGACATTTTTCAAAATCAAAATGCATTTGAAAATGCATTTGAACTTTAATGCGTCTTAATAATAAACGGGTATGTCATCTGTAAATATGAATACAATTGTTAAATTACAAGCCTAGTTGGTTTAGCCACAGAAAAAGCCAGGAACCTTCCCGCTAGCCATGATTGGTTGAGACAATTGATGGGCTGGACATGCCAAGAGATTAGTTTTGATTGGTCTGCCATGTCGCAGGCTTCTTTCTATAACATGAGCTGCTCAGATAATCCTTGTTACCGGGTGTTAAAAACAAGCCATGGAGAACTGCAAGTGTTGCTACTGCTCTCAATGACATTGCTGCCCTGAATTTAGCAGGAGCCATTGACAAATGTCAGCGGGAAAAAGTTGTGATGGACTACTTTCTGGAGGACGATCGTCCCATGTTGACTGTCTCTGACTCTGTCATGATATCCAATTACGATCTTGTCTCATCACTGCAACTCCCCAAAGGGCTCAGGAGAGGTGAAGGTCAAATCATGTGTCCTCCGAAACATGACCCGCCAAACCGTGCTTTTTAACACCCGCCCGCTTAACCCGGAAGCCCAATGTGTCGGAGGAAACACCGTCCAACTGACAAACGGAGTCAGCCGGCAGGCGCCCGGCCCGCCACAAGGAGTCGCTAGAGTGCAATAAGCCAAGTAAAGCCCCGCCGGTCAAACCCTCCTTTAACCTGGACAACACGGGGCCAATTGCCGGTTGTGGCACAGCCTGGGATCTAACCGGGGTCTGTAGTGATGCCTCAACCTCTGCGCCACTTGGGAGGCCACGGTAAAACGTTGTTTCTTCTTCATTGAACTAGACATTGTAGAGTTTTCTGATGACAGTGATGGGGAAGAAACGGAGATCAACAGTGTTGTTGTCACGGAAGAAATTGACAGAGTTTTGAAATCAGTGGGATGCCCTGTGGAAACCGAGTTTGATTGCTAATGCAGAGGGAGTCAAAAAGGGAACACAGAAGGCTGTTTTATAAAACACCTGTCTCTAGATTACATCTTCAAACTAAAGGGCAACCATGGCCGAGAAGCATTCATCCACGTATGTGGGTTAGAGTCTAACTATATGTTCAGATATTACACGTTTCTAAAGACATTTTCATTGCAAGTTAAAGCGTACTGTTAGCTAGCTTGCTAATGTTAGCTGGCTGGCTCACTTAGCTAGCTACGTGTATGATATGTGTAGTAATATTACTCAAATCTCAGAAAGCCGTTTCCATTGATACACTGAACAAAAATAGGAACGCAACATGCAACAATTTCAAAGATTTTACTGAGTTACAGTTCATATAAGCAAATCAGTCAATTCAATCCAGTCGATCCTGATCATCCCAAACAAGCTCAATGGGTGTATGGGTGTATGGGTGACATGGGTGTATGGGCGACACGGGTGTCTGGGTGACATGGGTGTATGGGTGTATCGGTGACATGGGTGTATGGGTGACATGGGTGTATGGGTGACATGGGTGTATGGGTGACATGGGTGTATGGGCGACACGGGTGTATGGGTGACATGGGTGTATGGGTGACATGAGTGTATGGGTGTATGGGTGACATGGGTGTATGGGCGACATGGGTGTATAGGTGACATGGGTGTATGGGTGTATGGGTGACATGGGTGTATGGGCGACATGGGTGTATGGGTGACATGGGTGTATGGGCGACATGGGTGTATAGGTGACATGGGTGTATGGGTGTATGGGCGACATGGGTGTATGGGCGACATGGGTGTATGGGTGTATGGGTGACATGGGTGTATGGGTGACATGGGTGTATGGGCGACATGGTTGTATGGGTGACATGGGTGTATGGGCGACATGGGTGTATGGGTGACATGGGTGTATGGGTGACATGGGTGTATGGGTGACATGGGTGTATGGGTAACATGGGTGTATGGGTGACATGGGTGTATGGGTGACATGGGTGCGACATGGGTGTATGGGTGACATGGGTGTATGGGCGACATGGGTGTATGGGTGACATGGGTGCGACATGGGTGTATGGGTGACATGGGTGTATGGGTGACATGGGTGCGACATGGGTGTATGGGTGACATGGGTGTATGGGTGACATGGGTGTATGGGTGACATGGGTGTATGGGTGACATGGGTGTATGGGCGACATGGGTGTATGGGTGTATGGGTGTATGCAGGTCATGGAGGTTTCCTTCTTTTCACTCTGTCATCTAGATTAGTATTGTGGAGTAACTACAAATGTTGTTGATCCATCCTCAGTTTTCTCCTGTCACAGCTATTGAACTCTGTAACTATTTTAAAGTCACCATTGGCATCCTGATGAAATCCCTGAGCGGTTTCCTTCCTCTCTGGCAACTGAGTTAGGATGGATGCCTGTATCTTTGTAGTGACTGGGTGTATCGATACACCATGCAAAGTGTTAATAATATTTCACCATGCTCAAGGGGATATTAACGTCTGCTTTTTTTCCCCATCTACCAATAGGTGCCCTTCTTTACAAGAAATTGGAAAACCTCCCTGGTCTTTCACTGCTCGACTGAGGGACCTTACAGATAATTGTGTGGGGTACAGAGATGAGGCAGTCATTCTAAAATCATGTTAAACACTGTTATTGCAAACAGAGTGAGTCCATGCACGTTATTATGAGACCAGTTAAGCCAATAATTTTTGGGGACTTGCAAACTTATTTAGGCTTGCCATAACAAAGGGGTTGAATACTTATTTACTCAAGACATTTCATTTTAATTAATTTGTAAAAAATGGAAAAAATAACATTATTCCACTTGGACATTACGGGTATTGTGTGTAAGCCAGTGACAAGCAAAAATCTACATTTAATCCACTTGTAAATTCAGGTTGTAACAGAACAAAATGTGGAAAAAGTCAAGGTGTGTGAATACTTTCTGAAGGCCCTGTAAAGTATAAACAACACATATTTTGTGAACAAGGAAGTGTTAAAAACTGAGCCAAAACTTTTCAAGGGCCATTTCTCAAAAGTGGGTTTACAAGTTTATCAACTTTCACCGTAGCATTACTTTTCCATTGTTCCTCCAGACTGCAGTGAAGCTCAGAGCCTGAACTTTAATCCAACATCAAAAACACTGCTTCCAATGTGGAACATAGGACCGAAAAGAGATAAGGGGTCACATATGATTGAAATGCCCATTGAACAGCAGGAACTCTTATAGACTGTGTCTTTGAGAAAGCCAATCAGATTCTCTACAGTGTATATATCAGTTACAGCAGGGCTCCTGAGCTGAGATCCCAAGTGCTTGTTGATTCTCATGGATTAGATTATCGCTGTGAAAAACGTGGTCATGTGTCATTCTGATTCACACAGGATAGCCAACGACGTGACGGCCAGAGTAGAGAGGAGAAGTCATGGCTCTCCATGCCTCAGCATATTGTAGAGAGGAGAAGTCATGGCTCTCCATGCCTCAGCATATTGTAGAGAGGAGAAGTCATGGCTCTCCATGCCTCAGCATATTGTAGAGAGGAGAAGTCATGGCTCTCCATGCCTCAGCATATTGTAGAGAGGAGAAGTCATGGCTCTCCATGCCTCAGCATATTGTAGAGAGGAGAAGTCATGGCTCTCCATGCCTCAGCATATTGTAGAGAGGAGAAGTCATGGCTCTCCATGCCTCAGCATATTGTAGAGAGGAGAAGTCATGGCTCTCCATGCCTCAGCATATTGTAGAGAGGAGAAGTCATGGCTCTCCATGCCTCAGCATATTGTAGAGAGGAGAAGTCATGGCTCTCCATGCCTCAGCATATTGTAGAGAGGAGAAGTCATGGCTCTCCATGCCTCAGCATATTGTAGAGAGGAGAAGTCATGGCTCTCCATGCCTCAGCATATTGTAGAGAGGAGAAGTCATGGCTCTCCATGCCTCAGCATATTGTAGAGAGGAGAAGTCATGGCTCTCCATGCCTCAGCATATTGTAGAGAGGAGAAGTCATGGCTCTCCATGCCTCAGCATATTGTAGAGAGGAGAAGTCATGGCTCTCCATGCCTCAGCATATTGTAGAGAGGAGAAGTCATGGCTCTCCATGCCTCAGCATATTGTAGAGAGGAGAAGTCATGGCTCTCCATGCCTCAGCATATTGTAGAGAGGAGAAGTCATGGCTCTCCATGCCTCAGCATATTGTAGAGAGGAGAAGTCATGGCTCTCCATGCCTCAGCATATTGTAGAGAGGAGAAGTCATGGCTCTCCATGCCTCAGCATATTGTAGAGAGGAGAAGTCATGGCTCTCCATGCCTCAGCATATTGTAGAGAGGAGAAGTCATGGCTCTCCATGCCTCAGCATATTGTAGAGAGGAGAAGTCATGGCTCTCCATGCCTCAGCATATTGTAGAGAGGAGAAGTCATGGCTCTCCATGCCTCAGCATATTGTAGAGAGGAGAAGTCATGGCTCTCCATGCCTCAGCATATTGTAGAGAGGAGAAGTCATGGCTCTCCATGCCTCAGCATATTGTAGAGAGGAGAAGTCATGGCTCTCCATGCCTCAGCATATTGCACTCCTGTTGACCAGATCAGATCAGATCATAATGAAGGTAATCAACACCTCTCCTCAACTGTAGTTCAAACGTTGTTAAAAATCTAACACGAGAACAGTAATGTAGTTTAATGTAGCTTATTCATCAACACTCAAACACAGCACTGTAAAGGTATGACTTCGTGATTATAAAATGTATGACACTAACCTCTCCTCTGGACTATGTATCAATCCCTAGGGCACATATTGGAGAGAAAAACACATAGTTTAGTGAATGAAAAAGTCCACACCTCCACCTCAGTGGCTGACTGACCCTTATAATGCAATGTTGTCAAGAGTACAACGGATCCCTGAACAATCTGTTCTTTCTGTCAACAGCACAACGGATCCCTGAACAATCTGGTCTTTCTGTCAACAGTAAAACTGATTCCTGAACAATCTGTTCTTTCTGTCAACAGCACAACTGATTCCTGAACAATCTGGTCTTTCTGTCAACAGTACAACGGATTCCTGAACAATCTGTTCTTTCTGTCAACAGTACAACGGATCCCTGAACAATCTGTCCTTTCTGTCAACAGTACAACGGATCCCTGAACAATCTGTCCTTTCTGTCAACAGTACAACGGATCCCTGAACAAGCTGTCCTTTCTGTCAACAGTACAACGGATCCCTGAACAATCTGTTCTTTCTGTCAACAGTACAACGGATCCCTGAACAATCTGTTCTTTCTGTCAACAGCACAACTGATCCCTGAACAATCTGTCCTTTCTGTCAACAGCACAACTGATTCCTGAACAATCTGGTCTTTCTGTCAACAGCACAACTGATCCCTGAACAATCTGTCCTTTCTGTCAACAGTACGTCCTGTTCTTTAGGATGTATCCCTCAGGGTGTCTTAATCACCTGGCAGACCTCTCAAACAGCACCAGGAGTTTCTGTGTGTGTGTGTGTGTGTGTGTGTGTGTGTGTGTGTGTGTGTGTGTGTGTGTGTGTGTGTGTGTGTGTGTGTGTGTGTGTGTGTGTGTGTGTGTGTGTGTGTGTGTGTGTGTGTGTGTGTGTGTGTGTGTGTGTGTGTGTGTGTGTGCGTGTGTGTGTGTGCGCGCGTGTATCCCTGTGTTAGTGTGTGTACCTATCCCCCCCTCAGGGTCAGTTGTCTTTAGTTAAGAAGGAGGAAATCATTAAGAAGCCGTTCAGTTCAGAAAACTAAGAACTGAGGAACATCAGACACAGCATGCCTGGTAGTGGATGGAACTAAGACCCGAGGAACATCAGACACAGCATGCCTGGTAGTGGATGGAACTAAGACCCGAGGAACATCAGACACAGCATGCCTGGTAGTGGATGGAACTAAGACCCGAGGAACATCAGACACAGCATGCCTGGTAGTGGATGGAACTAAGAACTGAGGAACATCACCCACAGCATGCCTGGTAGTGGATGGAACTAAGACCTGAGGAACATCACCCACAGCATGCCTGGTAGTGGATGGAACTAAGAACTGAGGAACATCACCCACAGCATGCCTGGTAGTGGATGGAACTGAGAACTGAGGAACATCAGACACAGCATGCCTGGTAGTGGATGGAACTAAGACCTGAGGAACATCAGCCACAGCATGCCTGGTAGTGGATGGAACACATGAATGAATGGCACACTGTAAACTACTGAAACGACTCTCTTCTGAGTTCTCCTTGAGTAGAGTTCATAGTGAAACTCTTCCATTCTCAGGGCTAAGAGGCCAGGGGGTCAGGGAGCCAGGGGGGGTCAGGTCAGGCTTTGATGCCTTCACATGGCCCGCCCCTCCCCTGTGGAGAAGCAGAGAGACGGTCTGGTCTGTCTGGGCTGCTTGTGGAGAGGGGTAGAGGATTTGGGGATTCCCTGGCCATGTGTCTAGCTAACCCCAGCCTCATCACTCTCACCAACATCACCATTCAGCCTCAGCCTCCACTCCAGCCTCTTTCAAACTAAACTAATATGACAAGCCAGGTTACCCACCATCTCTGTTGAGATGACATTATAGAAGGCCAGGCCATCACCAACGATAAGGGTAATCATTGTATGAAACTTCAACTGGCTATGACTAACTAAGTGTCAGTGTTAGCAAAGATGGACACTTCAGGCCAGAGTAGCTACATTTGAAAGTTCCCTGTCAGTGTTAGCAAAGATGGACACTTCAGGCTAGAGTAGCTACATTTGAAAGTTCCCTGTCAGTGTTAGCAAAGAGGGCCACTTCAGGCCAGAGTAGCTGCATTTGAAAGTTCCCTGCCAGTGTTAGCAAAGATGGACACTTCAGGCCAGAGTAGCTACATTTGAAAGTTCCCTGTCAGTGTTAGCAAAGATGGACACTTCAGGCTAGAGTAGCTACATTTTAAAGTTCCCTGTCAGTGTTAGCAAAGAGGGCCACTTCAGGCCAGAGTAGCTGCATTTGAAAGTTCCCTGTCAGTGTTAGCAAAGATGGACACTTCAGGCCAGAGTAGCTACATTTGAAAGTTCCCTGTCAGTGTTAGCAAAGAGGGACACTTCAGGCCAGAGTAGCTACATTTGAAAGTTCCCTGTCAGTGTTAGCAAAGATGGACACTTCAGGCCAGAGTAGCTACATTTGAAAGTTCCCTGTCAGTGTCAGCAAAGATGGACACTTCAGGCCAGAGTAGCTACATTTCAAAGTAATTTATTTTCTACAGATTCAAGTTATTTTTAGCAAAAAAGTTTGAGCACCTGCTAATAACCAACAAATGATTAAATTGAAAACGTGCCAGATCAGATCAGTGGGCTGGAAATAGATCTAAATCAATCGTCTCTAGTCTAGATTCCCAGCCCCATTCATTTGCATTGGACAGTAGTCACACCTACCTACAGTACATGTAGAAATTACCTCAACTAACCTGTACCCCCGCACACTGACTCGGTATAGCCTCATTATTGTTATTTTATTGATTTTATTTTTTACTTTAGTTTATTTGGTAAATATTTTCTTAACTCTTCTTGAACTGCACTGTTGGTTAAGGGCTTGTAAGTAAGCATTTCACGGTAAGGTCTACACCTGCTGTATTCGGGTCATGTGACAAATAAAGTTTGATTTGATTTGATGCTTAACAGCCATAAACATAGAATTAGGCTTACTGGAACAGGAATCTCCATTCAAGCCAATTGCAATGGCCTGAGGCTTTTTCCTGTTCTAGCTATTATATTTCTTTGAACACAGCATCCCAGAGAGCCAGGGATTAGTTTAACATCAACACTGGAGAGGAACGATCCTCATCCTCCTCGTCCCTCAAATCCAGCCATTGACAGTCCTCCCTTTTGCCCTTTCACTGGCTTAGTTTAGCCACGCTGCTGCCCAGTCTCGGCTAGCAGCATGGCTACCTACAGCCAAACCCAGACCACATCATCATCACGGCATCCATCCACACCAGAGTTGGCCTCTACCCCCCCCCCCCCCTCTCTCTCTCTTACTCTCTGTCTCTCTCACACTCTCTGTCTCTCTCAATACTCCATGATGATTCACAGCAACAGCAGTAGCACTACAATTTATAGGCTACAACATCACCATCACATCTCAGCTAGGTGACTGTTAGAAATAGTGGAATATGGGAATGTCTCTTTTTTCCTTACGTAACTAAACCATGGCTTGCATTACACTGACTGCTGTGGCTCGAGGAAGAGAGAGGGAGAGAGGGAGAGAGGGAGAAGAGAGAGAAAAGGGAAGAGAGGGAAGAGAGAGGGGAAAAGCCAGGGTGGATGACTGAAATAAATTTTAAAGATGGAGTCTTGTTTTTTTTCCACCCTTCCTTTGGCCTGAGGCTTAGAATGCTGTTTAGTTCACTGGAAATAGAAGGCTAGGCTACGGGAATGAATCCACATTATGTTGCTTATGCAGGAACCATTTTCAGACAGCCTATGAATGCATAAGGTCAGTGCAGGGTACCTACCGTTCCCGATCTACTACACCATATGATGTGAAAAGGACATCAAACACATAGAACATCAATACATCCAAAACAACATCTAGTCTATTCATATCTATGGGCTTGCAGTCCCTCCAATTGAGGCCACTGGGTTTCTGCCCAAATGCATCCATCCATTGAACAATTGTCTGTGTTTAATCATCATCTTATCTGACATAATTACCAGTCATATACTATCTATCCATGACTTCATATTCGGACTGCAATATCCATTTCCATATAAAGTCATTATTAATGCTAGGACGAGCTGTGCTGTCAAGGGTGGGTTTGCTCTAGCGGCGGATGATGTCAACAATATTATCCTGCATTCTGAGAACGATATTCAACATTCCATATTTATTCCTTAACTTCCATGATAGAATGTTGCGAATTACGCATTCCCGTCACAGCTATATGAGATGCAGGCTACTACCAGGAGATGATGATGATGTGGAGGATACTGCCACTGGTACCACTGCCCATTCCAATGCAGACTACACGCCCCTCTGTGGCATGACTTCTCCGAAGCTCAGAAATGTTACATCAAATGACTTAAAAAACTGGCAAGGGAAAATACGCACGGATGTGAAACTCCAAACAGCACATCATGGGTTTGTGTGGGCGTATATTCATATTTTCGATTCGTTATAACAAATTCACAATATCAGGGCCAGGTCAGTGCAATGCAGGTGTGCGCATGCATCCGTGTGACACATTTCAATGTGGAGGAGATTCTAGCGTGGGCTCGGGCGCCGCGAAAATCGAGGCGTGTGCGTCCTTACGACTTGAACGCACTGCGATGCCTCGGAATGAATGGAACATAAACACAAATCCCACACATTGCAAGAAGCAGACGCAACTATGTAACATAGCGTACAATTAGGACATTTTAGTTGTGGTGGGTAGGCTACTTACGCACTGCCTCCTTTTTGGGATCTAGACCGCTGACGTTCTGTTGGATCTTCCCTATTTTATTCTGCAGAACCCAGACCCTCTGGTTGGTGGACATGATCTCGTTCTCCAGCTCCTGAAATAGGGAGCAGGCGTGTTTGGCCAGGTCGGAGAGCTGCCGCAAGGTCCGCGAGAGCACCACATTATTGATGGAGCACAGATCCTCAATGTTGAGCGAGCATTCGTCATTTGGAATAGGTAACCTGCACAGTAACTGGGGTTCAACAATCCTTTTGGCAAATGGCATTTTGATCAACCGCAAAAATTATCCAAAATCCCCCCTAGAAAAAGCACACAAAAAATATCCAAGGAAAAAACTGTCGTTCATCGGGCGGTCTTCCGTCCCTCGTCCCCTCCTCTCCTCAATCCAAAGTTCCCCGTGTCTCCTTCAGACCCACCATCCTTTTCGTTGCTGAGATCTTACTCCGTCCGTTCTCCCGAAGCGTGGCGCAGCCTGCCTGCATATAAGGATCCGCGCTGCCCGAATGATCTTGGGTTGCCTCCGTGGCCTCCCCGGTTCTAGTTTTTCATTGCTCCAGAGGAGAGCGTGAGGGCTTTAAAGGAAGAGAACACAAAACCCCGGAGTGTTGTACTCATGATCCGGATCCGGATTCAGGAATAGGGGAAGCTATACAAGCGGCAGTAGCCTACCTAGTGTGTTGAGCGCCAAATCAACGGCGAAGCGCGTCCTGCATACTGTCTCTACTATTACAGTCATAACGTGAAGAGCAGCAAATGAAAAATAGATTGCTGGAATATAGTCAGATCTTTGTCTTTGAGAAAATATTCAGCTTGATCTAATCTTTAGCTGCATTGCTGAGGTGAAGGTCATATAAACTGTATAAACCAAAGAAAAGTCCAAAGGCATTGGGCCCGATAACTACAAAAGTCTATTGTTTAAAGAACTGACACACAACACCAATTAATCATTGACATTTATGATAAAAACGCAGGTTCATTGTTCCTATGTAATAAAACAAGATATGCCACACCAGCTGTCAGTTCATAGGTCTTCTTTCAGAACACCGGTTTAAAGCCATGCAAGGGCTGACCATCCATGATATCAATATGATACATTTAACCAGGCTATATAGTGTTTATTTAAATGTGCTTTGTTTACAAACATTGGAGTAAAACAATCTTATATTTTGGGTTCTGATGGGTTATGACAGTTAAACTAAGCTCATGAGGCATTTATACGTTACATTCTTCAAGAATCAATGGGTACATATCATTCATTTCTGAGTCCAAAAGTGAATGCTGCATCTGCTAATTGCCCCTTTAACACAGCCCTGTAGACCCCTGTCAGGCCTGGTTCTGTATAGTGGTCATTTAACACAGCCCTGTTGACCCCTGTCAGGCCTGGTTCTGTATAGTAGTCATTTAACACAGCCCTGTTGACCCCTGTCAGGCCTGGTTCTGTATAGTAGTCATTTAACACAGCCCTGTAGACCCCTGTCAGGCCTGGTTCTGTATAGTAGTCATTTAACACAGCCCTGTTGACCCCTGTCAGGCCTGGTTCTGTATAGTAGTCATTTAACACAGCCCTGTTGACCCCTGTCAGGCCTGGTTCTGTATAGTAGTCATTTAACACAGCCCTGTACACCCCTGTCAGGCCTGGTTCTGTATAGTGGTCATTTAACACAGCCCTGTTGACCCCTGTCAGGCCTGGTTCTGTATAGTAGTCATTTAACACAGCCCTGTAGACCCCTGTCAGGCCTGGTTCTGTATAGTAGTCATTCAACACAGCCCTGTTGACCCCTGTCAGGCCTGGTTCTGTATAGTGGTCATTTATCACAGCCCTGTAGACCCCTGTCAGGCCTGGTTCTGTATAGTGGTCATTTAACACAGCCCTGTTGACCCCTGTCAGGCCTGGTTCTGTATAGTGGTCATTTAACACAGCCCTGTTGACCCCTGTCAGGCCTGGTTCTGTATAGTAGTCATTTAACACAGCCCTGTTGACCCCTGTCAGGCCTGGTTCTGTATAGTAGTCATTTAACACAGCCCTGTTGACCCCTGTCAGGCCTGGTTCTGTATAGTAGTCCTTTAACACAGCCCTGTAGACACCTGTCAGGCCTGGTTCTGTATAGTAGTTATTTAACACAGCCCTGTTGACCCCTGTCAGGCCTGGTTCTGTATAGTGGTCATTTAACACAGCCTTGTTGACCCCTGTCAGGCCTGGTTCTGTATAGTAGTCATTTAACACAGCCCTGTTGACCCCTGTCAGGCCTGGTTCTGTATAGTGGTCATTTAACACAGCCCTGTTGACCCCTGTCAGGCCTGGTTCTGTATAGTAGTCATTTAACACAGCCCTGTTGACCCCTGTCAGGCCTGGTTCTGTATAGTAGTCATTTAACACAGCCCTGTAGACCCCTGTCAGGCCTGGTTCTGTATAGTAGTCATTTAACACAGCCCTGTTGACCCCTGTCAGGCCTGGTTCTGTATAGTAGTCATTTAACACAGCCCTGTTGACCCCTGTCAGGCCTGGTTCTGTATAGTAGTCATTTAACACAGCCCTGTACACCCCTGTCAGGCCTGGTTCTGTATAGTGGTCATTTAACACAGCCCTGTTGACCCCTGTCAGGCCTGGTTCTGTATAGTAGTCATTTAACACAGCCCTGTAGACCCCTGTCAGGCCTGGTTCTGTATAGTAGTCATTCAACACAGCCCTGTTGACCCCTGTCAGGCCTGGTTCTGTATAGTGGTCATTTATCACAGCCCTGTAGACCCCTGTCAGGCCTGGTTCTGTATAGTGGTCATTTAACACAGCCCTGTTGACCCCTGTCAGGCCTGGTTCTGTATAGTGGTCATTTAACACAGCCCTGTTGACCCCTGTCAGGCCTGGTTCTGTATAGTAGTCATTTAACACAGCCCTGTTGACCCCTGTCAGGCCTGGTTCTGTATAGTAGTCATTTAACACAGCCCTGTTGACCCCTGTCAGGCCTGGTTCTGTATAGTAGTCCTTTAACACAGCCCTGTAGACACCTGTCAGGCCTGGTTCTGTATAGTAGTCATTTAACACAGCCCTGTTGACCCCTGTCAGGCCTGGTTCTGTATAGTGGTCATTTAACACAGCCTTGTTGACCCCTGTCAGGCCTGGTTCTGTATAGTAGTCATTTAACACAGCCCTGTTGACCCCTGTCAGGCCTGGTTCTGTATAGTAGTCATTTAACACAGCCCTGTTGACCCCTGTCAGGCCTGGTTCTGTATAGTAGTCATTTAACACAGACCTGTTGACCCCTGTCAGGCCTGGTTCTGTATAGTAGTCATTTAACACAGCCCTGTTGACCCCTGTCAGGCCTGGTTCTGTATAGTAGTCATTTAACACAGCCTTGTTGACCCCTGTCAAGCCTGGTTCTGTATAGTAGTCATTTAACACAGCCCTGTTGACCCCTGTCAGACCTGGTTCTGTATAGTAGTCATTTAACACAGCCCTGTTGACCCCTGTCAGGCCTGGTTCTGTATAGTAGTCATTTAACACAGCCCTGTTGACCCCTGTCAGGCCTGGTTCTGTATAGTAGTCATTTATCACAGCCCTGTTGACCCCTGTCAGGCCTGGTTCTGTATAGTAGTCATTTAACACAGCCCTGTTGACCCCTGTCAGGCCTGGTTCTATATAGTAGTCATTTAACACAGCCCTGTTGACCCCTGTCAGGCCTGGTTCTGTATAGTAGTCATTTAACACAGCCCTGTTGACCCCTGTCAGGCCTGGTTCTTTATAGTGGTCCTATCCGCAGACACATTCAAGTTGAATGAATGGATGTTATTCAAGTTCACTCAATAGGGGTTTCCTGGGTGTTCATTCATATTTTTGCTGAACGAGTGTTTCACTTAATCCATACTGTTGTTGTCAGAATCATTCAGAGGGCCTCAGTCTGAGCTCTGTCTATGGTGAGGGTCCCCACCTCTGTACTAGAACAGAACTGCTAATTTAGCAAAGCTGAGGGACAGGCTCTAGAGGTGATCTGCAGTGGTCTAGTGTCCGGTCTCCTACAAAGCTGAGGGACAGGCTCTAGAGGTGATCTGCAGTGGTTCAGTGTCCGGTCTCCTACAAAGCTGAGGGACAGGCTCTAGAGGTGATCTGCAGTGGTTCAGTGTCCGGTCTCCTACAAAGCTGAGGGACAGGCTCTAGAGGTGATCTGCAGTGGTTCAGTGTCCGGTCTCCTACAAAGCTGAGGGACAGGCTCTAGAGGTGATCTGCAGTGGTTCAGTGTCCGGTCTCCTACAAAGCTGAGGGACAGGCTCTAGAGGTGATCTGCAGTGGTTCAGTGTCCGGTCTCCTACAAAGCTGAGGGACAGGCTCTAGAGGTGATCTGCAGTGGTCTAGTGTCCGGTCTCCTACAAAGCTGAGGGACAGGCTCTAGAGGTGATCTGCAGTGGTTCAGTGTCCGGTCTCCTACAAAGCTGAGGGACAGGCTCTAGAGGTGATCTGCAGTGGTTCAGTGTCCGGTCTCCTACAAAGCTGAGGGACAGGCTGTAGAGGTGATCTGCAGTGGTTCAGTGTCCGGTCTCCTACAAAGCTGAGGGACAGGCTGTAGAGGTGATCTGCAGTGGTTCAGTGTCCGGTCTCCTCTAAAGCTGAGGGACAGGCTCTAGAGGTGATCTGCAGTGGTTCAGTGTCCGGTCTCCTACAAAGCTGAGGGACAGGCTCTAGAGGTGATCTGCAGTGGTTCAGTGTCCGGTCTCCTACAAAGCTGAGGGACAGGCTCTAGAGGTGATCTGCAGTGGTTCAGTGTCCGGTCTCCTACAAAGCTGAAGGACAGGCTGTAGAGGTGATCTGCAGTGGTTCAGTGTCCGGTCTCCTACAAAGCTGGGTTGAATTCTTTGGGAAACGGAAAGTTGCTTTCAGATATTACAGTTGTTGTTGTTCATGTTGAGATTAGGGATGTGAGCATCTTTCCACTGTCTTTATTAACCTTTTATTGCAGTGGGTTAAACCAGGGTCACACAGAGTGTTTCTTGGTAGTCTTAAACAAATCTACTTTGTAACAAAAGTATCCACATCACACACATGGTTATGGGCTTAACAAAAGAAGACACCTGGTACCATGTCAGATATAAAGTTGAAATGTATTGCAAAGTAACAATGTTTATTGTAACCACAGGAGCAGGCAAACGACAGGTCAAGGCAAACGACAGGTCAAGGCAAACAACAGGTCAAGGCAGGCAGGGGTCGATAATCCAGAGCAGAGACCAAGGTACAGGACGGCAGGCAGGCAGGCTCAGGGTCAGGCAGTGTTCAGGCGGGCGAGAACAGGGTCAGGACAGGCAGTGTTCAGGCGGGCAAGAACAGGGTCAGGTCAGGCATTGTTTAGGCGGGCGAGAACAGGGTCAGGACAGGCAAAGGTCAAAAACCAGGAAGACGAGAAAAAGAGAGACTAGGGGCAAACAGGAGCTGAGACAAACCACTGGTAGGCTTGAACAAACAAGACGAACTGGCAACAAACAGACAGAAAACACAGGTATAAATACACAGGGGATAACGGGGAAGATGGGCGACACCTGGAGGGGGCTGGAGACAAGCACAAGGACAGATGAAATAGATCAGGGCGTGACGATTACACTTGATATACATCACAGAAGACTGAAATATAACAAAAATGTTTGACATAGAAACCCTGGATTTCAAATCAAATCAAATTGTATTTGTCACATGCGCCGAATACAACAGGTGTTTTAATTTTTTTTATTTTACCTTTATTTAACTAGGCAAGTCAGTTAAGAACAAATTATTATTTACAATGACGGCCTAGGAACAGTGGGTTAACTGCCTGTTCAGGGGCAGAACGACAGATTTGTACCATGTCAGCTCGGGGGACCTTACCGTGAAATACTTACTTACAAGCCCTTAACCAACAATGCAGTTCAATAAATAGAGTTAAGAAAATATTTACTAAATAAACTAAAGTAAAAAATCTAATAAAAAGTAACACAATAAAATGAAATAACAATAACGAGGCTATATACAGAGGGTACCGGTACTGAGTCAATGTGCGGGGATACAGGTTAATCGAGGTAATTTGTACATGTAAGTAGGGGTGAAGTGACTATACATAGATAATAAACAGCGAGTAGCTCAATGTAAATAGTCAATGTAAATAGTCCGGGTGGCCATTTGATTAGATGTTCAGGAGTCTTATGGCTTGGGGGTAGAAGCTGTTAAGAAGCCTTTTGGACCTAAACTTGGTGCTCCGGTACCGCTTGCCGTGCGGTAGCAGAGAGAACAGTCTATGACTTGGGTGCCTGGAGTCTTTGACAATTTTTGGGGCCTTCCTCTGACACTGCCTAGGATATTGTGTATAGGTCCTGGATGGCAGGATTTTCAGCTGGTTTAAAATATATATATGTTACATAACAAACAAATCCCCATCAAAATCAGTCAGTTGAAGCTATAGAGATATGTGTTTTTACATGGGCTGCATCTCAAACCACCGCACCCACCACTTCCGCATCTGGGGTGAAAGGTGTCAGAGCTAGAGCGGTGTTTGTCAGACCATGAGATATCCCGAAAATCGGTCTTCTCACGAAAAACGTCTGGAGCATCTGAACGGTTTGACCTAAAAAAACGATTATGACTACTCTAGCTCACGAACAGGATGATGTTCTTCGTTTTGCTATACGACCCCCACAAGTGTCACGGGACTCTGAAGGTAACCGGTACCGGATTTAAAAAACTAATGGAAGTCGAAGGTAGTTTTGTGCCTACACCCGAAAAGGGGTTAAATACTGTATGTGATTTAGGACTGACACTTCAAAATCTTGTTTCTTATGATAGATTTTTTGCCAGTACTTTTTGCCATGTCTGAATGTGTTATTCAATTAGTTTCTATAGGCTTTAGTACTAAAGGCAAAAATATACATTTCTGTCTGATAAAGCTATTCTTGGCATACCTAATGTCAGAACGCGCGAGAGAGAGAGAGAGAGGCTGATTCTTCTGTGACACGGCTGTGACTATAGAGCAGCCCCCTCTTGTGGCAGATCTCGGAACTTCATCTTCTTGGAATCAATCACATGCAGCATCACTAACGGAGGTCTCTCTCTCTCTCTCTCTCTCTCTCTCTCTCTCTCTCTCTCTCTCTCTCTCTCTCTCCTCTCTCTCTCTCTCTCTCTCCCTCTCTCTCTCTCTCTCTCTCTCTCTCTCTCTCTCTCTCTCTCTCTCTCTCTCTCCCTCTCTCTCTCTCTCTCTCTCTCTCTCTCTCTCTCTCTCTCTCTCTCTCTCCTCTCTCTCTCCTCTCTCTCTCTCTCTCTCTCTCTCTCTCTCTCTCTCTCTCTCTCTCTCTGGGTGATGTCTAAGTTGCAATGATATCAAGCAGCTACATAATGATAACAACTCAAAAACAGTCATTTCCTGAAAGGACATTAAAAGGGATGGTTTACGATGTTATTGTTCTGCCTGTCAGTCATGACACTAGAAGATGAATCTCTGGGTAACAGTGAGAAGTGAGGGAACTCCTCTGTGTTTTGGCCTGTCAGTCATGACACCAGAAGATGAATCTCTGGGTAACAGTGAGAAGTGAGGGAACTCCTCTGTGTTTTGGCCTGTCAGTCATGACACCAGAAGATGAATCTCTGGGTAACAGTGAGAAGTGAGGGAACTCCTCTGTGTTTTGGCCTGTCAGTCATGACACCAGAAGATGAATCTCTGGGTAACAGTGAGAAGTGAGGGAACTCCTCTGTGTTTTGGCCTGAAGTCACAGACACTAGAAGATGAATCTCTGGGTAACAGTGAGAAGTGAGGGAACTCCTCTGTGTTTTGGCCTGAAGTCACAGACACTAGAAGATGAATCTCTGGGTAACAGTGAGAAGTGAGGGAACTCCTCTGTGTTTTGGCCTGAAGTCACAGACACTTGATATTCGGGTAAACAGCCTGTCCCAAATGGCTTCTTATTCTCTATAGAGTGCACAAACGTTGACCAGGGTTCATAGTGCTCTGGTCAAAAGTAACCTAGTGCACTCAATAGGACATAGGGTGTCATTAGGAACGCAGACACTGTCACCTGATCCTAGGGCAGACATGGAGGGAGTGATACGGTTACGCGGTCGAAAAAGCCTGAACAGGTTGAACAGGTATCCTTCCACCACGGCCTAGGGGCCACACAGGAAGTGACTCTATAATGCTGGAGGTCAGTCAGGTAAACTTGCACACAGACAGAAGAAAGAAACACCCCATGTGACTTTTTGGTCATTAGGCAACACCTTTTAGCTGTTTCATCTCTCTGGATACTCATGCAATACACATTCAGTCCAAAATAAACACAACTGCGTTCTGAGGTAAAGAGATTTAAATATATATATATAGTGTACTGACAAAATACAAAAAAGTCCATTAGATGTTTGGTTTCAGTAGACCAATAAAATGAAACCCAAAGCATATGATGATATAGTGATATACATCTAAAATGAATGAGTTCCACTAGATGGAACAAACCCCCAATCCCTTTATAGCCGTTCTCCTGCTGATTCATTTACTGAGACAGAAATACAATACTGGGGACTGCAGCTACTGAGGTCCGATATCTGTTATCATATTGTTGTAATAACAAGTTTAATAATCAACTTCGCCTTGATCTGATCGATACTTATCTCCCTTTAGGGCCCAAAGGTGCATGTCTTGCAGTTTCCATCCTGCCTGTAATAGTCCCTGAGTCTGATAAGGTGTCAACTACAACCAAGAGGCCAATTAAGACCTGACGTTTCTATTTAAATCATGTTCCCTTGCTGAAGTTCAGCTAAGGACACAGGAAACCAATCAGATGGGAATTGATATGTTAAAATTAGTTTCCTTCCCTGTGTTAATAAAGTAGTTCCTTATAAACGATCTACTAAAGGCTTATTGACGAACAATAAATATATTGTTATATAAATATTAAGTATTTTTGTTAAGTATTATAAAGTATCTATGTTTTGGAAAAGTTTGATAAACATTCGCAGTGGTGCATTTGAGATGACTAACTGTTAAAAATCCAAACATTTGTGCAGTCATTTTAATGCATTGAACAGAGCTAATAAATTTTAAGTTTGGTTTGAGTTCCTTTTAGGGCATGTCCCAAATGGCACCATATTCCCTACATAGTGCACTATGGGCCATAGGGCCCTGGTCAAAAGTAGTGCACTACATAGGGAATAGGGTACAATTTGGGACAAAACCTTAATGGATGTTTTTTTAGGCCATACAGTATTGATGTACTTTAGTTTAGTTGGACCAGGAGATCAGGGATATCAGACCTAGCTGCCATCAGCTGTCTCAATAACCTCTAGTAGTACTGGTAGCTGTGTGTATATTGTAGTATATCAGGAACCACTAGATTCAGCAGCGGGACGCTTTTTTCTTGAGATGATGGTCAGGGGGCCAGAACATAATTACAAATAATTTGTACATTTTGAAGCCCAGATATATTTGAATATAACATAATCATTTCAAACCTTGCTTACATTTGTACAGTATAAGATCACATATATCTCTCTATTATACGTGGGAATAGATTTCCAAAATTAAAATCACTTGGAGACGTTTTTCTGGTGCTTTGACAGTATTCTATGAAAATAAAATAAAATAAATAATAATTGGCTGAGAAAACTTGAGGGGACATATAAAATCCCTGTGGGCCAAATCCGGCTAGCGGGCCACCAGTTGGGGAACCCTGCGGTATAGTTTCTATATTTATTTATTGTCATGTGTTCCATGTGTTTTCACTATGTGTGTCACGTTCGTTGGTAGAGAAGGACCAAGGCGCAGCGTGATTACAGTTCCACATAATTTATTAAAGTGAAACTATAAAACAAAACAAGAAACAAACAACGAACCGTGACTACAGAGGTGCTACATACTGTCACGTTCGTCGTAGTGAGGAGACCAAAGCGCAGCGTGAAGTGAATACATATTTTAATACACGACGACTGAACACGAAGAACACAAACAAACAATACAACATAACAAACGAACGTGACCGCTATAAACATGGAGTGCAGACATGCACCATCAACATAGACAATATCCCACAAACCAAACTGGAAAATGGCAACCTAAATAGGATCCCCAATCAGAGACAATGATAAACAGCTGTCTCTGATTGGGAACCAATTCAGGCCACCATAGACCTACATAATGCCTAGACTACACACACACACCTAGGCATACAAAAAACCCTAGACAAGACAAAAACACACATTCCACCCTCGTCACACCCTGACCTAACTAAAATAATAAAGAAAACAAAGAATACTAAGGTCAGGGCGTGACACATACACTAACTCAAAATACAATATTCAATATCCCACAAACACAGGTGGAAAAAAGGCTACCTAAATATGATCCCCAATTAGAGACAACGTTACCAGCTGCCTCTAATTGGGAACCATATCAAACACACCAACATAGAAATATGACAACTAGAATGCCAAATAGAAATAATAAACCAGAACACCACATAGAGATAATAGACTAGAACACCCCAGTCACGCCCTGACCTACTATACCATAGAGAAACAATGACAATGTGCTGCAAAATGAATTGCCCCCTGTGGATAATAAAGACTCTACTCTGTTCTATTCTACTCTGTTCTACGCTATTCTACTCTGTTCTATTCTATTCTACTCTGTTCTATTCTATTCTACTCTGTTCTATTCTACTCTGTTCTATTCTACTCTGTTCTATTCTATTCTACTGTACTCTGTTCGATTCTATTCTACTCTGTTCTATTCTACTATATTCTGTTCTATTCTACTCTGTTCTATTCTGTTCTATTCTACTCTGTTCTATTCTACTCTGTTCTATTCTATTCTACTGTACTCTGTTCTATTCTATTCTACTCTGTTCTACTCTACTCTGTTCTATTCTATTCTACTATATTCTGTTCTATTCTACTCTGTTCTATTCTGTTCTATTCTACTCTGTTCTATTCTACTCTACTCTGTTCTATTCTACTCTGTTGTATTCTACTCTACTCTGTTCTATTCTACTCTGTTCTATTCTACTCTACTTCTACTCTGTTCTATTCTACTCTGTTCTATTCTACTCTACTCTAGTGTGATGGGTTTGGCACACACACACACACAGACAGACACACACACACACACACACACACACACACACACACACACACACACACACACACACACACACACACACACACACACACCTACAACATGTACATATTCACTGTCTCAGTGCAGAAGTTACAGCAAGACTTAGAAACTGTCAGTAACTTCAAGACAATGTTATAGTTGTAGAACAAAGACAATGTTATAGTTGTAGAACAAAGACAATGTTATAGTTGTAGAACAAAGGCAATGTTATAGTTGTAGAACAAAGACAATGTTATAGTTGTAGAACAAAGGCAATGTTATGTTTGAGATAGTAGCCCGTCCGCCGTGCGATAGCTGGCCCACTGACGTACACTGTACCCTTCTATCCACCAATCTGGGTATAAAGGACAAGATAAACCCTGGAGTTATGACTCTGACCAAAGGTCGAGGACAGCCATTAGAGTTAGATATACGTGAATAAGAAACTGAAGTGGTCTCAGTGTGGCCGTAGGGGATATTCATACAGGATGTCTATGACCAGGCTTCTTCTAGTGGGGCTGATTGCTGTGGCCTGTGTGGCAGCACAGTCGGACTTAGAGAGAAGGGCACAGGAGTTTCTGGACCAGTTTGATGGGAACGCTACTCATCTCATGTATCAGTATTCCCTGGCATCATGGGCGTACAACACAGATATTTCCCAGGAGAATTTAGACAAACTGGTGAGTTTTCTGGTCGATTTAAAGTGGCATTAATGAAAGGCAGAGTTTCAAAGCCATCTTCAGAGACCCCTATGGCCTATAGCTGGGGTCCACAAGACTGGACTGACAAACACGGTGGATCTATGGTTCTGGTTCTGAACAATGTTAATAATGGTATATTGCTGTCAATTTTGGATTGGTAGGCTACATCTCAACACATAACTCCAGACAGACAACTATTTATTTTATATTGTCTAGTGTATGGTATTGTTAATATTATGAATCAAATGTCATTTCTGTCAATGTTTTGTTATGGTTTCAGGGTGTACAGAGCGCAATCTGGGGGGAATACTACAGCAAAGTATCCAAGGAGTCGGAGAACTTTCCAATCGATCAGATCAGTAATCCATTGATCAAACTCCAGCTGACTTCCCTCCAGGACAAGGGCTCTGGGGTCCTGTCCGCAGACAAAGCGGCGCATGTAAGACACATTCTTTACTGCTGTCTCTGATCTTTTTCTTCTTCTTGATTTGAATGATTTAACCTTTTAAAATCACAATTCACCAACATGCGGGTACAATGCATTTAAAATCATTGACTAGAGGACTTCTTTCCATTGTGGTCCTCTTTCAGTCCACATGTAAGATAGCTTTGTTTTCTGTCCTCATCTCTTCTATTAGTCTGACTGTCCTCATCTCTTCAATTAGTCTGACTGTCCTCATCTCTTCAATTAGTCTGACTGTCCTCATCTCTTCTATTAGTCTGACTGTCCTCATCTCTTCTATTAGTCTGACTGTCCTCATCTCTTCTATTGGTCTGACTGTCCTCATCTCTTCTATTAGTCTGACTGTCCTCATCTCTTCTATTAGTCTGACTGTCCTCATCTCTTCTATTGGTCTGACTGTCCTCATCTCTTCTATTAGTCTGACTGTCCTCATCTCTTCTATTAGTCTGACTGTCCTCATCTCTTCTATTAGTCTGACTGTCCTCATCTCTTCTATTAGTCTGACTGTCCTCATCTCCTCTATTAGTCTGACTGTCCTCATCTCTTCTATTAGTCTGACTGTCCTCATCTCTTCTATTAGTCTGACTGTCCTCATCTCTTCAATTAGTCTGACTGTCCTCATCTCTTCTATTAGTCTGACTGTCCTCATCTCTTCTATTAGTCTGACTGTCCTCATCTCTTCTATTAGTCTGACTGTCCTCATCTCTTCTATTAGTCTGACTGTCCTCATCTCTTCTATTAGTCTGACTGACCTCATCTCTTCTATTAGTCTGACTGTCCTCATCTCTTCAATTAGTCTGACTGTCCTCATCTCTTCTATTAGTCTGACTGTCCTCATCTCTTATATTAGTCTGACTGTCACAGTAAATCTGTATAAAGGCCAAATACTAACGGGAACAGGCTAGTCAAATACTCACGGGAACAGGCTAGTCAAATACTCACAGGAACAGGCTAATCAAATACTCATGGGAACAGGCTAGCCAAATACTCACGGGAACAGGCTAATCAAATACTCATGGGAACAGGCTAGCCAAATACTCACGGGAACAGGCTAGTCAAATACTCACGGGAACAGGCTAGCCAAATACTCACGGGAACAGGCTAGTCAAATACTCACGGGAACAGGCTAGTCAAATACTCACAGGAACAGGCTAGTCAAATACTCACGGGAACAGGCTAGTCAAATACTCACGGGAATAGGCTAGTCAAATACTCACGGGAACAGGCTAGTCAAATACTCATGGGAACAGGCCAGTCAAATACTCACGGGAACAGGCTAGCCAAATACTCACGGGAACAGGCTAGTCAAATACTCACGGGAACAGGCTAGTCAAATACTCACGGGAACAGGCTAGCCAAATACTCACGGGAACAGGCTAGTCAAATACTCACGGGAACAGGCTAGTCAAATACTCACGGGAACAGGCCAGTCAAATACTCACGGGAACAGGCTAGTCAAATAGTCACGGGAACAGGCTAGTCAAATACTCACGGGAACAGGCTAGTCAAATACTCACGGGAACAGGCTAGTCAAATACTCACGGGAACAGGCTAGTCAAATACTAACGGGAACAGGCTAGTCAAATAGTCACGGGAACAGGCCAGTCAAATACTCATGGGAACAGGCTAGTCAAATACTCACGGGAACAGGCTAGTCAAATACTCACGGGAACAGGCTAGTCAAATCATTGTGATACCACAACATAGCATAACTTGTTTGTGTTGTTGTTGTTGTTGTTGTTAATGTTGTTGTTGTTGTTAATGTTGTTAATGTTGTTGTTGTTAATGTTGTTGTTGTTGTTGTATTTCATGTCAGCTGAACAAAGTGATGAATGAGATGAGCTCCATCTACAGTACAGGCACGGTGTGCAAGAGAGAAGACCCCTTCGACTGTCAAACTTTGGAACCAGGTAAAGGCCGGACTCCCACATGGCTCTGGGTGAAAGTAGGACACTAAGTAATGAAGTGGGTGACATTTGGTATGGGTACAAAGTACCAACTATCAGCAGCTGTGGCAACCTGACTTTACGACCGACTGCCCTTTTACGGATGTCCAAGGTAATTGACTGAGTCCCAAATGGCACTCTATTCCCTATATAGTGCACTACTTTTGACCAGGGCCCGAGTAGTGTCAAACGTAGAGCAAAATATAGGCTCAAAAGTAGTGCACTATTTAGGGTCAAAAGTAGTGTACTAAATTGTGTACCAGTGGGATGCAGACCCTAGACTTCTATAAAAACGGTAAATCTCAAGACTACTAGTCACTCTGTCAGATACTTCAACAACAAAAAGCCCTGCCAAAAAACTCCCCTAGTTTTGAAGGAATAGTATTTCTTGTAAAAGGTGTCTCCTCACTTCAGGTTTTGGTGCTTGGATGTCTTGGTGAGGGAGGTGGCTTCAGAAATCTGAGGTCAGATAGTGGTTTAATGTTGTGTATGAAAAAAGGAACCCCAGCTCAATGATATTCCTGTATGCGAGTACACATAAAAGAATAACAAAAATACAAGGGAATGGACAAAAATACTGGTGTACTGAGGTTCTATATCAAATATGAACTATCCTTATTTCAACTGGTTTACTGCTGTGTCTAATGTCTAGGGCTGGAGAGTGTAATGGCCAACATGGACAGTGACTACTATGAGCGTCTGCATGTATGGGAGGGCTGGAGAGTGGAGGTAGGGAAGAAGATGAGGCCTCTATATGAAGACTATGTGGACCTTAAGAACGAAGCTGCCAAACTCAATGGTAGACCTACTAATACTACTACTACTACCACAGCACCTCTACTATACTACTACTACTACTACTACTACTACTACTACTACTACAGCACCTCTACTATACTACTATTACTACTGCTATAATTACTACTACTATTATTACTATTACTACTATACTTATACTACTACTACTACTACTACTACTACTACTACTACTATACTACAGCACATCTCCTATACTACTATTACTACTGCTATAATTACTACTATTACTACTACTACTACTACTACCACAGCACATCTACTATACTACTACTACTACTACTACTACTACTACTACAGCACATCTACTATACTACTACTACTACTGCTATAATTACTACTACTATTATTACTAGTACTACTATACTTATACTACTGTTACTGTTACTACTACTACTACTACTACTACTACTACTACTACCACAGCACATCTATTATACTACTACTACTACTGCTATAATTACTACTACTATTACCACTACTATACTTATACTACTATTACTACTACTACTACTATACTTATACTACTAATAATATTATTACTACTATATCACTGCTACTACTACTACTACTACTACTATATTACTATTACTAATACTACTACTAAAACTACTACTACTACTGCTATAATTACTACTACTACTATTATTATTACTACTATACTTATACTACTACTATGACTACTACTAATACTATTACTACTATATTACTGCTACTACTACTACTACTATATTACGACTACTAAAACTACTACTACAACTACTATATTACTATACTACTACTATCTTACTATACTACAAATAATATATTACCAATATACCACTACTATACTACTACTATATTACTACTATACTACTACTGCACAACTACTATACTACTACTACAAACCTGTCCAACTACTACTATATCTATCGCCACAGGTTATGAGGACTACGGAGATTATTGGAGGTCCAACTATGAAACTACCGATGAGAGCCCGTACAACTACGCCAGGGGCCAACTGATGATCGATGTGAGGCGCATTTACAAAGAGGTATGTTGTCGACTGTTGGTGGTGGTGCTTCAACTACGCTGAGCTTTTCTCACATACAAATTAAATGTATCGTATGTAGCAAAAACACTGTTAATAAAATATTATTGATACTATTTTGTATTATTGGATGTATTTGTTATTGTATATATTACTTTTATTTATTTATTTTACCCCCTTTTTCTCCCCAATTTCGTGGGATCCAATTGTTAGTAGTTACTGTCTTGTCTCATCGCTACAACTCCCGCACTGACTTGGGAGAGACGAAGGTCGAAAGCCATGCGTCCTCCGAAACACAATCCAACCAAGCCGCACTGCCTCTTTAACACAGCGCGCATCCAACCCGGAAGCCAGCCGCACCAACGTGTCGGAGGAAACACCGTACACCTTGCGACCTGGTTAGCGTGCACTGCGCTAATTTTGACTCTGCAGCTGGCCCATATACCTGAAATCGCTCAGTTCTGCCTCCAGGACAAGACTCATCCCAATAAACGTCAACCTGCTTAAGCGGCATTAGAAGACAAAAAATAATATTACCTACTGAACAACATCCATTGCAGGATAAATCAATGTTAATGTTTACATAGCTCGCCATATATGGATGTTACATTCTACTTCATGGGTTGGTTATGTAGGCTTCTTTTAACCCATTGCTTTCTACTACTGTATAGATAATAATAGGATTAGGCTATATTTTTACATTAAACACCAGAGTCTGACAGATTTCCTGTCATTCCAATTCATTTAATACCCCTTGATCTTAAAGAATACTGATTGGGCTTTCTCGTGGTCATCTTAAATTATTTATTTATTTGACAATATGTAGAAAAATACCACGGGGGCGTTGAGAAGGGAGGAACTGCCTCAAACTTTTATTCCATAGGCTGGGATCCGCACTATGAAGCGGTTGCAAGAACGCATTTTATACTGGCTGTATACTGGAATATTCATTACGCCTATTCTGTTGCAAAACGTTTCTTAGACGGAAGCAAACTGGACGAAACGGGGAGGGACCTACCTGAATTTGTCCAATAGAAACTATTGTTTTGCTCTGTTTGCTTCCGTTTGGTTCTGTCATAAAAACCACGATTTATAGGCAGCTTAAACTTCTTATATTCAACCATTATTGGGTTAAAATACACATATACATTTGTGAACAGCCACCCACAACATCCACATTCACAACAACCACAATCCGTAAGGCGCTAATAGCTAAATGAGAGCGCAGCAGTCTATGCGCTATGCAGCCTAGATATCAGTAATAAGTGATATCCGTATCGCTGTAGACTACACCACTACTACTCAAGTTGGACAACCTTTGGATGCCGACAGCAGTCACTACATCGGAAGACATAGTTTGGACTGTAGCCTACAAAAGCATATTCCTGCGATCCATCAAACGCATTTGTTGTGTCATCATAGTGGTCTCTAATTTGTGGTCAGACTCGCTCAGGCAGAACAAATAAAAATGACCGAGGTAAAGACAGTTTCAAGTTGGATATTCGACGGATATTCGCGCATTCAAACCTCAATAGCTTTCAAATTACTTGAGCCACAGACTCCAAATAAGTGTCATGATGTTGGAAAAATTGCGCACACTAGATTTGGACATTAATTCGCTTTCCAAAGCTAATAAACATGTGGAAATGTGAGCAGCATTTTGTATTCCTAGTTGAATTAGTTAGGGAGCATAAACAAAGTACAAACTTTTTTTTTTTTTTTACATTTGAATTTCAATAGCTCCTTGGTCATGTGACCTACTGACTTCAAACAAGATTCAGGATGTCCACTCAGTGGGCCTACACATTGCACACCCTTTAGTTAGTCCATTTTCATCTCACATGTTTTTACATGAATTTTTCCAAATTTAAAATGTCAATAGCTCCTTGGTCATGTGACTTAATGACTTAAAACAAGGTCCAGAATGTCCACTGAAGACCCTTCTATATCGCACACCCTTTAGTTTGTCCATTTTCATCTCACAAGATTTTTCATACATTTTTCTAAATTAAAAATGTATATCTTACAGGCCTACATCTTCTCTCATTTCGTTGGGGTGTCACCTCACCAAATCTGAATACCATGATGTTGACATATTTGCTATATTTGCTAGGCCTTTTTTGTAATCTAAACATGTATTTCGATTTACACAACTGAAAGGTGCAGGTGGCCGAGGCACAGAAGTAAGGTGAGGCTTTTTTTCGGCTGTGACTAGCTTTGATATGCTGGTATTTGAATTCCAAGGTGCAGCATGGATTGACCTTATTAAATTCAGAATACAGCACGTCTGTCCACGGCTGTTGTAGATTTGAGGGACCTGGTAAGGGCTTTATTTTCTTCCACCTGTCCATCTTAATGGAAATGTAAAATGACTTTGCCCCTGGTCTGGTCATTGTTTTAGCATCACTCACTTGTTCTGGCCCTCTGTCTCTGGAGTACTCTTCATCACGTTGTGCTTGTATGTCATCTTTTCTGTCCTCTAGAGCCTCTTCCTCACCTTCTGGCCCTCTGTCTCCAGAGTACTCTTCATCACGTTGTGCTTGTATGTCATCTTTCCTGTCCTCTAGAGCCTCTTCCTCACCTTCTGGCCCTCTGTCTCCAGAGTACTCTTCATCACGTTGTGCTTGTATGTCATCGTTCCTGTCCTCTAGAGCCTCTTCCTCACCTTCTGTCCCTCTGTCTCCAGAGTACTCTTCATCACGTTGTGCTTGTATGTCATCTTTCCTGTCCTCTAGAGCCTCTTCCTCACCTTCTGTTCCTCTGTCTCTGGAGTACTCTTCATCACATTGTGCTTGTATGTCATCTTTCCTGTCCTCTAGAGCCTCTTCCTCACCTTCTGGCCCTCTGTCTCTGGAGTACTCTTCATCACGTTGTGCTTGTATGTCATCTTTCCTGTCCTCTAGAGCCTCTTCCTCACCTTCTGTCTCTCTGTCTCCAGAGTACTCTTCATCACGTTGTGCTTGTATGTCATCTTTCCTGTCCTCTAGAGCCTCTTCCTCACCTTCTGTCCCTTTGTCTCCAGAGTACTCTTCATCACGTTGTGCTTGTATGTCGTCTTTCCTGTCCTCTAGAGCCTCTTCCTCACCTTCTGGCCCTCTGTCTCCAGAGTACTCTTCATCACGTTGTGCTTGTATGTCATCTTTCCTGTCCTCTAGAGCCTCTTCCTCACCTTCTGTCCCTCTGTCTCCAGAGTACTCTTCATCACGTTGTGCTTGTATGTCATCTTTCCTGTCCTCTAGAGCCTCTTCCTCACCTTCTGGCCCTCTGTCTCCAGAGTACTCTTCATCACGTTGTGCTTGTATGTCATCTTTCCTGTCCTCTAGAGCCTCTGCCTCACATTCTGGCCCTCTGTCTCTGGAGTACTCTTCATCACGTTGTGCTTGTATGTCATCTTTCCTGTCCTCTAGAGCCTCTTCCTCACCTTCTGTCCCTCTGTCTCCAGAGTACTCTTCATCACGTTGTGCTTGTATGTCATCTTTCCTGTCCTCTAGAGCCTCTTCCTCACCTTCTGGCCCTCTGTCTCTGGAGTACTCTTCATCACGTTGTGCTTGTATGTCATCTTTCCTGTCCTCTAGAGTCTCTGCCTCACCTTCTGGCCCTCTGTCTCTGGAGTACTCTTCATCACGTTGTGCTTGTATGTCATCTTTCCTGTCCTCTAGAGCCTCTTCCTCACCTTCTGTCTCTCTGTCTCCAGAGTACTCTTCATCACGTTGTGCTTGTATGTCATCTTTCCTGTCCTCTAGAGCCTCTTCCTCACCTTCTGTCCCTCTGTCTCCAGAGTACTCTTCATCACGTTGTGCTTGTATGTCATCTTTCCTGTCCTCTAGAGCCTCTTCCTCACCTTCTGGCCCTCTGTCTCCAGAGTACTCTTCATCACGTTGTGCTTGTATGTCATCTTTCCTGTCCTCTAGAGCCTCTTCCTCACCTTCTGTCCCTCTGTCTCCAGAGTACTCTTCATCACGTTGTGCTTGTATGTCATCTTTCCTGTCCTCTAGAGCCTCTTCCTCACCTTCTGGCCCTCTGTCTCCAGAGTACTCTTCATCACGTTGTGCTTGTATGTCATCTTTCCTGTCCTCTAGAGCCTCTGCCTCACATTCTGGCCCTCTGTCTCTGGAGTACTCTTCATCACGTTGTGCTTGTATGTCATCTTTCCTGTCCTCTAGAGCCTCTTCCTCACCTTCTGGCCCTCTGTCTCTGGAGTAATGATCTAGTTGGTGTTGACTGAATTTCTGGCCATCATCAATATTTCCCTTTCCATTGTCATCTTTATTTGCCAGTTTCATGACACGCTCTGTTTCCAATGTGTTGTTAACTCAATAATTTTGTTGTTGTTGTTGTATGTTTTCTGTAATGACATTAAAAGTGAATTATTCACTATGTCGATACCTTTACGTCACTCAGAAATACAAAAAACTATAAAAATGTAAGTTGATCACTGTGTAACAGTACTGCTGCCGTCCCTCTCCTCACCCCTACCTGGGCTCGAACCAGGAACCCTCTGCACACATAGACAACTGACACCCACGAAGGATCGTTACCCATCGCGCCACAAAAGCCACGGCCCTTGCAGAGCAAGGGGAACAACTACTTCAAGGTCTCAGAGCGAGTGACGTCACTAATTGAAAGGCTATTAGCGCGCACCACCGCTAACTAGCTAGACATTTCACATCGGTTACAACTGCACAGGAAAAAAACTGTAGTTTCAAAGTGTAGTTGTGGTGTGAATGTTATACATTTTGGTGTTGCACAAAATATGTAGGAATGTATTTTTCCAGTTAGAAATAGTAGGCCATGCATCACATAACTATTTTCATCAGCAAAACGAACCCTCAAATGCACTATTGCATTTTGTAAGTTGTCTGCAGGTGGCTTGTTGTGAATGCACTCAGAAATCAAGTCATTATCAGGTGATGTAAACTGTGTGCTAATCCTCAACGTAGAAGGATTTGTCTTAATGTACAGTATATGAAAGTGATGCTACAAAAAGGATTCTTTCACATTATCAAGCTCACTCTGACTGACAAATCACTGCCTATTACTGTGATTAAAAAGAGCATATGAAACGTTGTTTTTCATGAGGTCTTCCTGTGCGCCTTCCTTTAATTTAAGCACCTCTGTTTGAACACCTCTCCTGTCCTTGTTCCATACCACATACAGCCATTTGCGGATATTTTCAGTGTCCATGTGAAAGCTAGTTATTGAGAGGCTGGAACATTTGTTAACTTCAAATTTTTTTTTTAACACCGATGTAAAATGAAGACCTGCAAAGCTTACAGATTTAATCTAATAGCATGAGATGAAACTAGACAAACATCAGAGTGTGCGATATGAAGGCAGAGTCAGTGGACATTCTGAACCTTGTTCGAGGTCGGTAGGCCACATGACCAAGTAGCTATTGACATTTTACATTTGGAAAAATTCATGTAAAAACGTGTGAGATGAAAATGGACAAACTAGAGGGTGTGCAATATACACGTGTATTCAATGGACATTCTGAACCTTGTTTAAGTCAGTAGGTCATATGACCAATGAGCTATTGAAATTCAAAAATGTAAAAAAATAATAAAAATTTAAAATAGTGCGAGATGTAAATCGACAAAAGAAAGTGTGTACAATGTGTGTCTATGCCATCGGGTTAGCTACAATCAGTTTTGAACGTTTTAGCAGTAATGGTTAAAGAGCTATTGAAATGTGAAAAATGTGATTTGTCACTATGTAGACGGTCCCTAATTGCTGTTGGTGGACTAAGGAAAACTACAGGCGAATATCCATGGAATATCCAACCTGAAACTGGCTTAACCTCGGTATAAAAATGTGCCCCTTTTATCAATGCTGATTTGAATGTCATTGAGAAACAAAAAGGTGTCAAATAATTTGTTTGTTTCCTTTCTGAATTTAAAAGTAATACTAGAAGTAATCATATCGGTATCGGTAATCTGATTACAATATTCTTGCTGGGAACATAACGAATTAGAGTTAGATTTTTGGAATCCGTTATATGTAATCCGTTACTCCCGACTTGCCACATGAATCCGACTTGCCACATGAAAGAAATTGTGTTTTTATGTTATATTGCACCTCTATTGTGTCTGTCCAGATCCTCCCCCTCTACATTGAGCTGCATGCCTATGTGAGGGCTAAGCTGCAGGCCAAACACCCTGAACACATCCACCCAGAGGGAGGCTTACCTGCACATCTACTGGGTAAGGTCACTGGACAGGGGTCAGCTTTTGCTCCAACACTGCTGGTACATGACGGATTCAGTTTATGAAGGTCTTCTCTCTCTCTCTCTCTAATGACCTTTTTCAGGTGACATGTGGGGAAGGTTTTGGACAGGTCTTTACCCCATCTCAACCCCTTTTCCAGAGAAAACCGATATTGATGTGACGGACACTATGATCGCACAGGTTGAGTGAAACTAAATAATGATCTGCTATTTTATGTATCCAATATAAACCTTGAAAATTGTAGACTAGGAATCGTGGGTTGGATCTGAAGGAAACAAGTTTGACTTTAATAGTGACTTCTGTTACTTTCAATTCTTACCCCCTAAAATACACCGTGAGTTAAACACATTTTCTGTAATTCCCAGAAATGGCCTAAGGACAGACTGTTCCAAGAAGCAGAGAAGTTTTTCATGTCGGTGGGTCTATACAAGATGTTCGATAACTTCTGGAAGGACTCTATGCTGGAGAAACCTACTGATGGCAGGAAGGTGGTGTGCCACCCTACAGCCTGGGACATGGGGAACAGAGAGGACTTCAGGTAACAGGAATCGTATTCATCCTGCATTTAACTAGCCTAGCGGTTAAGAGCATTGGGCCAGTAACCAAAAGGTCGCTGGTTTGACTCCCTGAGCAGGCAAGGTGGACAACTCTGTGTAACGGATGTGAAATGGCTAGCTAGTTAGCGGTGGTGCGCGCTAAGGCCTTTCAATCGGTGATGTCACTTGTTGATGTGTGCAGAGGGTCCCTGGTTCGCGCCCGGGTCGGGGCAAGGGGACGGACTAAAGTTAAACTGTTACATTGATGCTGTTGACCCGGATCCCTGGTTGCTGCGGAAAAGGAGGAGGTCGAAAGGGGGGTGAGTGTAACCGATGTGAAATGGCTAGCTAGTTAGCGGTGGTGCGCGCTAATAGCGTTTCAATCGGTGACGTCACTCGCTTTGAGACCTTGAAGTAGTGGTTCCCCTTGCTCTGCAAGGGCCGCGGCTTTTGTGGAGCGATGGGTAACGATGCTTCGTGGGTGACTGTTGTTGATGTGTGCAGAGTGCGCCCGGGTCGGGGCGAGGGGACGGAATAAAGTTAAACTGTTACATCTGCTGTTCTGCCTTTGAGCAAGGCAGTTAACCTCCAACAACAACTGCTCCCCGGGTGTTGATGACGTGGACGACGATTAAGGCGGCCCTCAGCACCTCTCTAATTCAGAGGGGTTGGGTTAAATCCGGAAGACACATTTTGGTTGAATGCATTCAGTTGTACAACAAACTAGGTATCCCCCTTTCCGTTCACTTAGCCCAGGACATGCAGAGTGACAAGCCTTAGGGAGGGACAGAGAGGACTCCAGGTAACAGGAATCATGTTCGTACTGTATTTATCCCCGGACACGCAGTAAGTAGAGCCTTAGAGAGGGACAGAGACATTGCATGCACTAACTACTGATATATAATTCATATCCTGTTAGTCACAGCAGCATGTCATAAAGATATGAAGGAATTCTGTTGTGAAACATAAGTCATCAAGGTCAAATCCTCAGCACGTTCAACTTCTTTTCAAAATGCTGTACACACATGTAGAATTACATCTGAGGGAGTTTATCTGATTTTGTAGGCTATACCGCCTTACACTCAGCATCAATTGTAATGATTAAATATTAATCATAAATATGAACTTATTATACGGTATTGTACTGTATTAAAATGTATTATACTGTATTATATACTGTATTACTGTATTATACTGTATTATGTATTATTCTTTATTATAACGTATTATACTGTATTATATACTGTATTATGTATTATTCTGTATTATACTGTATTATAACGTATTATACTGTATTATGTATTATTCTGTATTATACTGTTTTATAATGTATTATACCCTATTATACTGTATTATACTGTATTATGTATAATTCTGTATTATAACGTAGTATACTGTATTATACTGTATTATGTATTATACTGTATTATGTATTATTCTGTATTATATACTGTATTTTACATATTATAATGCATTATACTGTATTATATTGTATTATTCTGTATTATACTGTATTATACTGTATTATACTGTACTTCCCTGACTTTGTCTACTTCTTAAATTTCCCCCATTTCCAGGATCAAGATGTGTACGGAGGTGAACATGGACCACTTCCTGACAGCGCACCATGAGATGGGACACAACCAGTACCAGATGGCCTACAGGAATCTGTCCTACCTGCTGAGAGACGGGGCTAACGAGGGCTTCCACGAGGCCGTGGGGGAGATCATGTCCCTGTCTGCTGCCACCCCCAAACACCTGAAGGCCCTGGGACTCCTGCCAGACGACTTCGTCGAGGATAAAGGTGACACCTGAGTCAGGGGTAGGGGCAGGTAGTGGTAGAAGCAGATCTAGATCTGATGATAACAGTTAGACAACAGTTGTTGTTGTTATAGCTGGTCTATGGAATTCCTGAGTTACACCTGAACAGAGTCAGGGTCAGGGTCAGGGTCAGGGACAGGGTCTGGGACAGGGTCAGGGCCAGGGTCAGGGACAGGGTCTGGGACAGGGACAGGGTCTGGGACAGGGTCAGGGACAGGGACAGGGTCAGGGACAGGGACAGGGTCAGGGACAGGGTCAGGGTCAGGGACAGGGACAGGACAGGGTCAGGGACAGGGTCAAGGACAGGGTCAGGGACAGGGTCAGGGACAGGGTCAGGGTCTGGGTCAGGGTCAGGGTCTGGGACAGGGTCAGGGACAGGGTCAGGGACAGGACAGGGTCAGGGACAGGGTCAAGGACAGGGTCAGGGACAGGGTCAGGGTCTGGGACAGGGACAGGGTCTGGTACAGGGTCAGGGACAGGGTCAGGGTCAGGGACAGGGACAGGACAGGGTCAGGACAGGGACAGGGTCAGGACAGGGTCAGGGACAGAGACAGGGTCAAGGACAGGGTCAGGACAGGGACAGGGTCAAGGACAGGGTCAGGACAGGGACAGAGACAGGGTCAGGACAGGGTCAGGGACAGAGACAGGGTCAAGGACAGGGTCAGGACAGGGTCAGGACAGGGACAGGGACAGAGACAGGGTCAGGACAGGGTCAGGGACAGAGACAGGGTCAAGGACAGGGTCAGGACAGGGTCAGGGTCAGGACAGGGACAGGGTCAAGGACAGGGTCAGGGTCAGGACAGGGACAGGGTCAAGGACAGGGTCAGGGTCAGGACAGGGACAGGGTCAGGACAGGGACAGGGACAGGACAGGGACAGGGTCAGGGTCAGGGACAGGGTCAGGGACAGGGTCAGGGACAGATTCAGGGACAGGGTCAGGGACAGGGTCAGGGACAGGGTCAGGGACAGGGTCAGGGACAGATTCAGGGACAGGGTCAGGGACAGGGTCAAGGACATTGCCAGGGTTAGGGACAGATTCAGGGCCAACGCCAGGGCAGGTATGAGCAAATCTACATGTATATCTGATGAGGATAATTGACACTGAGTCAGACCATGTTGTAGGTTTAGTTTCACGTTGTTTCATCAAAATGGCTCCTCTAGTGACTTCCTGTCTCGGATAACCAGAGACCACTACACTTTATTTTCTATATAGTGTCACCATTTTAGATGTGCCCTCTCTCAAACAGCACTTCTTCCTCTTCCTCCCGCCCCAATGCAGAGACTGAGATCAACTTCCTGATGAAGCAGGCCCTGACCATGGTGGCCACCCTGCCTTTCACCTACATGCTGGAGGAGTGGAGGTGGCAGGTCTTCCTGGGGACCATCCCCAAGGACCAGTGGATGCAGCGCTGGTGGGAGATGAAGTAAGGAAGGACCTCTTCTGGAGCTTCTTCAGCTTGTCATAGGTCATAGTTGATTTAGCTTTAGGTGTTGGGAGATAAATAGTCAGAAACAATATGTCAGTGTTGTATATCAATGTAAAGAAGGAGCTCTAGTGGAGGCCTAGCGTTTTTACCTCATAGTTGGTTTTAGCTATACACTGTAGGGACATTACAATGCTAACTATTGATGCTAACTCTGTTACCAGGAGGGATATGGTCGGTGTAGTGGAGCCCTTACCCAGAGATGAGACATACTGTGACCCGCCTGCTCTGTTCCACGTGTCCGGAGACTACTCCTTCATCAGGTCTCATCTCAATACTTCTCACATCCAGCCATTCTCAATACCCCTCACATCCAGCCATTCTCAATACCCCTCACATCCAGCCATTCTCAATACCCCTCACATCCAGCCATTCTCAACACCCCTCACATCCAGCCATTCTTGTTGTAATGCCGTATCTGTCTCTGTGCAGATCTGGGTCCAATTGCAATTGAGGTTTCGCTTGATTTTAGATTTAGTATTTTGGGGACTATTAAAGTGGTTCCATTGTACCTGGTAAACTAAATCCCACTTAGCTCAGGAATTAGAACTATGTACAGTCCATGTATGAGGAAGGACCTATCCTGGAGCTTCTTCAGCTTGTCATAGGTCATTTAGCTTTAGGTGGTGGGAGATGATGAAGCATAGACATGTATTTGACCCAGGACTGTCTCTGTCTGTCATAGATACTTCACCAGGACATGTACTGTATTTGACCCAGGACTGTCTCTGTCTGTCATAGATACTTCACCAGGACATGTACTGTATTTGACCCAGGACTGTCTCTGTCTGTCATAGATACTTCACCAGGACATGTACTGTATTTGACCCAGGACTGTCTCTGTCTGTCATAGATACTTCACCAGGACATGTACTGTATTTGACCCAGGACTGTCTCTGTCTGTCATAGATACTTCACCAGGACATGTACTGTATTTGACCCAGGACTGTCTCTGTCTGTCATAGATACTTCACCAGGACATGTACTGTATTTGACCCAGGACTGTCTCTGTCTGTCATAGATACTTCACCAGGACATGTACTGTATTTGACCCAGGACTGTCTCTGTTTGTCATAGATACTTCACCAGGACATGTACTGTATTTGACCCAGGACTGTCTCTGTCTGTCATAGATACTTCACCAGGACTATCTATCAGTTCCAGTTCCAGAAGGCCCTCTGTGAGGCAGCTGGCCACTCTGGACCCTTATTCAAGTGTGACATCACCAACTCTACAGTAGCCGGGGACAAGCTCAGGTGCTCCTACCAAATCTGTTTGTTGTTGCGTCTGTCATGTCTACTTCTGAGAATGCTGAATGGCCAATGAACAAGTCAATAAACTAACAACCAAATCTCATTTTACAGGGCGATGCTGGAGTTTGGGAGGTCAGAGTCGTGGACCAGAGCCCTGGAGACGATTTCAGGAAATGCGAAGATGGACTCCGCCCCTCTCCTAGACTACTTCAAGGACCTCCATTTTTGGCTAATAGAAGAAAACAGGAAGAACAACAGGAAGCCAGGATGGAGAGCAGCTGAAGACCCATGTGAGTCCCTATAGAGTAGTGTCCCTATCCATACTAGGGCACTATCTAGTGTGCATAGCCAATATATCGCTTCACACAAAGTAGTACAAAAGTACAGAGGACCCATGTGAGTCCAGATTCTGTATCTAGCTCACTATCTAGTGTGCATAGCCAATATATCGCTTCACACTAAGTTCTATGCAATTTGAGATATAGTTAAAAGTTATATATTCTATATATAATAATGCATATTTTCTGTCTGTTCAACAGTCTCAAAGAATGCCTACAAAGTGAGGTTGAGTCTGAAAGCAGCTATGGGTGACAAGGCAGTGAGTACACTAAGCTGAGTTTACTGTGGTTGTAAAACAGCTCCACTACCTTTTCTTTTGGACAATCTCTTCATATAATCCAGTTGAACTGACTTGAATTGTCTCTCTTCCAGTACATTTGGAACGCCAACGAGATGTACCTGTTCAAAGCCAACATGGCCTACGCCATGAGACAGTATTACCTTGAGGTCAACAAGACGGAAGCTCTTTTCACGTAAGTGTTTCACAATAAAAGTCCACAGGTTGCTTCACAATAAAAGTTCACCTAGACATCACTCTCAGCTTTCCTTCTCTTTATGTCATTCACTCCCATCACATTCCAGAATGAAAATGTATATATATAATTGTATCAATATTATTTATTAGAATCTTCTTGTGACATCACATAATTGTATTATTATCTTTGTTCCAGGACAGAGAACATCCACACCTACAAGGAGACAGCCAGAATCTCTTTCTACTTTGTTGTGACTGACCCTGCCAACCCTGCCGTGGTCATTCCCAAAGCTGAGGTAGAGGCCGCTATCAGGTAAAGGAGTCGACCCTTGAACGTGAGCTGATTACACATGCTAAAACAAACTTTGCCCGATCATATCTGCCGAACTGATTGAGTGACACCACAAGACTGTCTGAAACAGAGTAATAACACTTTGTAGCATTCTTGATGTGGTTTCTGTAACTACAGCCGTAAACAAAGTTGCATTTTCCCGCCAGCATTCAGTAAATCCTCTTATGGGTGTTTTATTTGTATTGTATTTGTACTTGAAACACTCCTAACATTACCCATAACCCCATGACTCAAGCCATCGTCCATCTCACTAGGATGTCCAGAGGTCGAATCAACGACGCATTCAAACTGGACGATAAAACTCTGGAGTTCGAGGGTCTCCTAGCAACGCTGGCCCCGCCCGTGGAGCAGCCGGTCACCGTCTGGCTGGTGGTGTTTGGGGTGGTCATGGGACTGGTGGTCTGCATGGGCTGTTACCTCATTATCTCTGGCTTCAGAGACAGGAAGAAGTGAGTCTGGGCCGTATTCATAACAGGGTTGATTATCTCTGATTTCAGAGACAGGAAGAAGTGAGTCTGGGCCGTATTCATAACAGGGTTGATTATCTCTGGCTTCAGAGACAGGAAGAAGTGAGCCTGGGCCGTATTCATAACAGGGTTGATCATCTCTGATTTCAGAGACAGGAAGAAGTGAATCTGGGCCGTATTCATAACAGGGTTGATCATCTCTGATTTCAGAGACAGGAAGAAGTGAATCTGGGCCGTATTCATAACAGGGTTGATTATCTCTGATTTCAGAGACAGGAAGAAGTGAGTCTGGGCCGTATTCATAACAGGGTTGATTATCTCTGGCTTCAGAGACAGGAAGAAGTGAGTCTGGGCCGTATTCATAACAGGGTTGATCATCTCTGATTTCAGAGACAGGAAGAAGTGAATCTGGGCCGTATTCATAACAGGGTTGATCATCTCTGATTTCAGAGACAGGAAGAAGTGAATCTGGGCCGTATTCATAACAGGGTTGATCATCTCTGATTTCAGAGACAGGAAGAAGCGAGTCTGGGCCGTATTCATAACAGGGTTGATCATCTCTGATTTCAGAGACAGGAAGAAGCGAGTCTGGGCCGTATTCATAACAGGGTTGATTATCTCTGGGTTCAGAGACAGTAAGAAGTGAGTTTGGGCCGTATTCATTATAGGATTGCAAAATTCTTCCAACCAGGATTTCTGGAAAACCAGGGAATGTTGTCAAAGTTACCAGGATTTTGCAACCCTGTTCATAAAGCATACCAGAGTAGGTGTGCTGATCTAGGATCAGGTCCTCCCTGTCCATGTAATCATGTATTCATTATGATTTAAAAGGCAAACCTGATCCTAGGTCAGCACCAACTGAGATGCTATATGTTGTTTTAAGGAATGAAAAGAGTAAAGAGAGGTTCAAGTACAGTTTGAACCAAACTTAATCCTGAACTTAATCCTGAACTTAATCCTGCTATCTAGTCAACCTAAATCAACAACATCAAGTATTTGACACATGTATTCAACTCAGGTCTGGAAGAGACAAATTAGTTGCTACATCACTTGCAAATTGTGAGGTTGTTAATAAAATATGGAAAATGTGTCTTAAAATTGCTTAAATGAACATGACACAGTCCTTTCTCTTCTATATCGCCAGGAAATCTGCAGCGAAAGCTGAAGAGAATGCAGAGAACCCCTACGGCGTGACCAACAAAACATTTGAGGGAGAAGAGGATGAACAGACAGGATTCTGAGTCGGTGATTGTCAGTATGAAAGTTTGACAGACGACTTGACAGATCTGAAAACCCCCTACAACAACAGCACTTTCAAGAAGACCACATTAGAAGTTGGATCATTCGTTTAAATTATGCATAAATTCAAGACATTTGTAGAGTTTTAGAATACATTTTATTCTAAATAAAAATACTTAAGTCACAGAAAAAGAATATAAAAGCATTACTCATCTGACTAAACTATCAATAAGTGAAAAATACAAACAAATGCTAATTATTTGTGTATGATACATAGCTACTTCTCTCTGCAATAGCAGAATAGCAGGTCACTGCTGCATTATTGTATTACACATACGTATTGTAATATCAGTACACCCCCATACTTTTCCTGGGCTCTGTTTCTCTACATTCAATTCATCTACAGCACATTTATGGTAGCCAGTATAGTCCACTCAGCAATCATCATCGTTTTCCAGGGACTCATGGGATCAATAAAAAAATACAAATGACATGGTATAAAATGGTGGTATAAAATGGTGGTATAAAATGGTGGTATAAAATGACGGTATAAAATAAACTACATAGAGTAACATAACATGCAGAAACAACAAACCCTCTTCATCATTTATGGATGACAAAGAAGAATGACTGGTCCCCTGTCATCCCCTGGGGTTTCCCCAAAACTACTTTAGTCTCGTTAGGAGTGTGGATGAACCAGCCCTGGCAGTAGGCGGACTCAAACCGGCGCTGTTTGCTCATTTCAGCCTTCATGTAGAAGACAAACGCCTGGATCTCCTCATCATCCTTCCTGATGCTTTTCAGTCTGTGTTGGTCACAAGCCTGAAAGGACGTGTACATGTTAAAGCTATCATTATTATTATTATTATTATTCAACAATTCCTTTTAGTCCTTGTGCATATCTACCTAAATCTGCTTTTAAAGCCTGTACAGTATAGGTAACACTATTCACTACTCAAATTCAACATGAACATGGATTAACAATAACATGGAATAACAATAACATAACATGGAATAACATTACATGGGAATAACATTAACATCAGGGAATAACAACATGGAATAACATTACATGGGAATAACAAAAACATCAGGGAATAACATTAACAACAGGGAATAACAACATGGGAATAACATTAACACCAGGGAATAACATTAACAACAGGGAATAACATTAACAACAGGGAATAACAACATGGGAATAACATTAACAACAGGGAATAACAACATGGGAATAACAAAAACATCAGGGAATAACATTAACAACAGGGAATAACAACATGGGAATAACATTAACACCAGGGAATAACATTAACGCCAGGGAATAACATTAACACCAGGGAATAACATTAACAACAGGGAATAACATTAACAACAGGGAATAACAACATGGGAATAACATTAACAACAGGGAATAACATTAACACCAGGGAATAACATTAACAACAGGGAATAACATTAACAACAGGTAATAACATTAACAACAGGGAATAACATTAACAACAGGGAATAACATTAACACCAGGGAATAACATTAACAACAGGGAATAACATTAACAACAGGGAATAACATTAACAACAGGGAATAACATTAACAACAGGGAATAACATTAACAACAGGGAATAACAACACGGGAATAACATTAACAACAGGGAATAACATTAACAACAGGGAATAACAACATGGGAATAACATTAACAACAGGGAATAACATTAACAACAGGGAATAACATTAACACCAGGGAATAACATTAACACCAGGGAATAACATTAACAACAGGGAATAACATTAACACCAGGGAATAACATTAACACCAGGGAATAACATTAACAACAGGGAATAACATTAACACCAGGGAATAACAATAACAACAGGGAATAACATTAACACCAGGGAATAACAACATGGGAATAACATTAACAACAGGGAATAACATTAACAACAGGGAATAACATTAACAACATGGAATAACATTAACACCAGGGAATAACATTAACAACAGGGAATAACAACATGGGAATAACATTAACAACAGGGAATACCATTAACAGGGAATAACATTAACAGGGAATAACATTAACAACAGGGAATAACATTAACAGGGAATAACATTAACAACAGGGAATAACATTAACAACAGGGAATACCATTAACAACAGGGAATAACAACATGGGAATAACATTAACAACAGGGAATAACATTAACAACAGGGAATAACATTAACACCAGGGAATAACATTAACACCAGGGAATAACATTAACAACAGGGAATAACATTAACAACAGGTAATAACATTAACAACAGGGAATAACATTAACAACAGGGAATAACATTAACAACAGGGAATAACAACATGGGAATAACATTAACAACAGGGAATAACATTAACAACAGGGAATAACATTAACACCAGGGAATAACATTAACAACAGGGAATAACATTAACAACAGGGAATAACATTAACACCAGGGAATAACATTAACAACAGGGAATAACATTAACAACAGGGAATAACAACACGGGAATAACATTAACAACAGGGAATAACATTAACACCAGGGAATAACATTAACAACAGGGAATAACAACATGGGAATAACATTAACAACAGGGAATAACATTAACAACAGGGAATAACATTAACACCAGGGAATAACATTAACACCAGGGAATAACATTAACACCAGGGAATAACATTAACACCAGGGAATAACATTAACAACAGGGAATAACATTAACACCAGGGAATAACAATAACAACAGGGAATAACATTAACAACAGGGAATAACATTAACAGGGAATAACATTAACAGGGAATAACATTAACAACAGGGAATAACATTAACAGGGAATAACATTAACAACAGGGAATAACATTAACAACAGGGAATACCATTAACAACAGGGAATAACAACATGGGAATAACATTAACAACAGGGAATAACATTAACAACAGGGAATAACATTAGTCCTTGGTCTCATTTCCTTTACTGACTGCGATTAAGTTATTTGAAAAATATGCAATTAGTGGTGAACTAAAAATACATATAGTAGCAATTATATTGAACACATCTTAAATTCTTAAATATTTAAGTGTCATGTTCTGACCATAGTTCTTGTGTGTTTTGCTTGTTTTAGTGTTGGTCAGGACGTGAGCTGGGTGGGCATTCTATGTTGTGTGTCTAGTTTGTCTGTTTCTATGTTTGGCCTAATATGGTTCTCAATCAGAGGCAGATGTTTTGTGTTGTCTCTGATTGGGAATCATATATAGGAGGCTTGTTTTGTGTTGGGATTTTGTGGGTGTTTTTTTCCTGTCTCTGTGTTTTCTCTGCACCAGATAGGGCTGTTTCGGTTTGCCACGTTTGTTATTTTGTTATTTGTAAGTGTTCACAGTTTCGTCTTGTTTATTAAAAACATTTTGAAAACGAGCGACGCTGCGTCTTGGTCCGATCCCTGCTACACCTCAGACGAAGAGGAGGAAGGCTGCCGTTACATTAGTCTATTGATGTCTATTGATGCACATCTGTGTGTCAATCTAGTGAACGCAATAAAAAAAATCCCCATCAAAATCCATCAGTTTAAGCGAGAGATATTTGCATGAGTCTCAATCCACCACATCCTCCGATGTCGCCCTTCCTCATCTGCGGAGGAAGGTGGCCGAGCTCCAGCTGTGTTTATCAGACCATGAGACATCCCGAAAATCAGTTCTCTCACGAAAAACGTCTGTTTTTCGTGAGAGAGTCTGAGAGTCCACACAAGAGTCTGAGAATCGTCTGAAGGTAACCCATACAAATGAATGGAAGTATAGAAGTAGTTTTGTGCCAACAAAAATAAGGGGTTAAATATGTGTCTAAAAAAACTTAAATATTTCCTAAGCGTTCTTACATCTCGTAGATATAGGACCGATCACTTCAAAACAACGATGGTATAAAATGATGGTATATATATAAAACTAGAGAAACTAGAGTAACATAACATGCAGAAACAACAAACCCTCTTTTTATCATTTATGGATGACAAAGAAGAATGACTGGTCCCCTGTCAACCCCTGGGGTTTCCCCAAAACTACTTTAGTCTCGTTATCATCCTTCCTGATGCTTTTCAGTCCGTTTGTCACAAGACTGAAAGGATATGTACAGGTTAAAGCTTTCAAAAACATTCCTTATGATGTATTTTTTGACTGTCTTTGAATTTTTGTTTTTACCATTTCTGAATGTTATTCAATGTGTTTCTTTAAGCTATAATAGTAAAGTCCAAATTCAATATTTGATCAAATATACCTAAAGTCCTAAAATTCAAAATCAAATAGCTAAAATGATCCATGGTGTGACCCTCTTAAAACAATTCCATGTTAGTTTAGTAGATCCTGGATTAAATGTTGTGTTATTAAGGTAAACCCAGGAATGATCCTGGATAAAGTAAGGTACATCTGGGTGAGAACTCAAGGTAATAAATGTCAGAGTATGTATTTAAACATTTTTACTATGTATTTTGGGTGCTAGACCCATAGTAAATATCCCTTTATTATACTTTTTAGAAATTATTTTATGACCTGAACCTAAATATATGCAAATTATGTGAATACCAAATGCAAATACACCCAAAGCGCTCACCAACAATATAGTGCCATCTGTATGTCTCATTGAACTGAAATAGTGAAAATACACCTGAAGATCTCGCCAAACTTGTAAAATATATATTTTTTAAATCTGTTAAAAAAACATGGGAGCCTGTAATTGTAAAGAACAGGCTGTTGAGACTGAAGACAAATGGTCTCCGGACAACCAAGTAGCTCAGAGTTGTAGGACTTCTCTCAAGATGAGTAAATGGAGTATTTTCCTAAATCACAAGTTGACGGACACCATCTGGCCCAAGCGTGGTTCCCTGGACCGAGCAAGAATAAAACGCTGCCACAAAAAGTCATTTGAAATGAAACACGGTCGGGACCGTGACCAATGCCTCATGACATTAACATTATTTTACAGTTTGGCTCATTTGAAAACACCAGACTTCGGTGGTTGAATCTCACAAACATAACATCCAAAAACTAGATGAGGCACTAGAGTCACAAAGATCTCAAATTCAAGACCTCATCCAACGGGCCATATGCCTACCCCGACAGAACACGCTCCCCACTCCGTAGCAGGGGAAAACTAACCAGGTGCTGACATGGCTGCGAAAGCAGCAGCGGCCATGGTTCCTCCTCCCCTCACGGGACTCGCCCATGGTTCCTCCTCCCCTCACGGGACTCGCCCATGGTTCCTCCTCCCCTCACGGGACTCACCCATGGTTCCTCCTCCCCTCACGGGACTCACCCATGGTTCCTCCTCCCCTCACGGGACTCAACCATGGTTCCTCCTCCCCTCACGGGACTCAACCATGGTTCCTCCTCCCCTCATGGGACTCACCCATGGTTCCTCCTCCCCTCACGGGACTCACCTATGGTTCCTCCTCCCCTCACGGGACTCACCCATGGTGACTGTACATACTTATACTGATGCTGTTAATATGCAAAACAATGCCGATACCGTTGAAGTGGTGTTTGACGTCTTCAGGCTGAAAACCCGATGGCGACGGTGTCTGGCGCCACCCAGACGGCCGTACGGTGGCGCCACTCAGACGGCCGTACGGTGGCGCCACCCAGACGGCCGTACGGTGGCGCCACCCAGACGGCCGTACGGTGGCGCCACCCAGACGGCCGTACGGTGGCGCCACCCAGACGGCCGTACGGTGGCGCCACCCAGGCGGCCGTACGGTGGCGCCACCCATACTCCTTCCCTATCTTGTTCACATATAGTATCATGGAACGAGGCATGTGTCCAAGGAGAGATGTTAGGAATGTGTAGGAAAGAATGGTATTGTCCCGAATTTGGCCCAATTTGCAAAAACAAATGGTTAAAAACGGCCAGATCTGAAACAATATGAAAGAAACCAGTCCAGTTACTGGGAACCAGATCACTACCATGGGAACCAGATCACTACCATGGGAACCAGATCACTACCATGGAAACCAGATCACTACCATGGGAACCAGATCACGACTATGGGAACCAGATCACTACCATGGGAACCAGATCACTACCATGGGAACCAGATCACTACCATGGGAACCAGATCACTACCATGGGAACCAGATCACTACCATGGAAACCAGATCACTACCATGGGAACCAGATCACGACCATGGGAACCAGATCACTACCATGGGAACCAGATCACTACCATGGGAACCAGATCACTACCATGGGAACCAGATCACTACCATGGGAACTAGATCACTACAATGGGAACCAGATCACTACCATGGGAACCAGATCACTACCATGGGAACCAGATCCCTACCATGGGAACCAGATCCCTACCATGGGAACCAGATCACTACCATGGGAACCAGATCCCTACCATGGGAACCCTTTGGAAAGCTTCAAATCAATGTCATCTATTTACCACCAAGTAAAGGGTAAAAATATTGTTTGTTTGTATTAGATACGTTCTCCACGTGGGTTGAAGTCGCCCCCACTAGGAAGAATGATGCTCCCACTGAAGCTAAAACCCTGTTGAGAGACTATATTCCCAGATGGGGAGTGCCTGAGCACCTGGAAAGCGACCAGGGCCCAGAATTTATGACTGATAAACAGATGAACTGTCTCCTGTGAGTTTGATGTGTGATTGATAACCAAACAGAGAACTCGTCTTTCTCCTGTGAGTTTGATGTGTGATTGATAACCAAACAGATGACTGACTCGTATTTCTCCTGTGAGTTTGATGTGTGATTGATAACCAAACAGACGACCCGTCTTTCTCCTGTGAGTTTGATGTGTGATTGATAACCAAACAGAGAACTCGTCTTTCTCCTGTGAGTTTGATGTGTGATTGATAACCAAACAGAGAACTCGTCTTTCTCCTGTGAGTTTGATGTGTGATTGATAACCAAACAGACGACTCGTCTTTCTCCTGTGAGTTTGATGTGTGATTGATAACCAAACAGAGAACTCGTCTTTCTCCTGTGAGTTTGATGTGTGATTGATAACCAAACAGAGAACTCGTCTTTCTCCTGTGAGTTTGATGTGTGATTGATAACCAAACAGACGACTCGTCTTTCTCCTGTGAGTTTGATGTATGTGATAAAGAGTAGAGTTACACTCTTGTCAGAATGGAAAGGCACTCCTTTACCATTTGCTGATCGGGGGGGGGGGGGGGTGACTGCCAACTTGACCTTTGAGCCTAAGTGTTCCCGCCTCATCAATCAGACGGAGACCGCTCAGGGTCTGTGGGATGATAGTGCCACATGGTAACACTGACTTTGGGAGGGACAGATGTGGTAAAAACGTGGTATGCTAAAACTGTTAACACCCCTATCCTCTTCAGTTGTGACGCTGCATGTGATCGTGCTCTGTTACCACGTATGACACGGACAATTATAAAACTGGGTGGTTCCAGCCCTGAATGCTGATGGGGGGGGGGGGGGGTTGGTATATGGCCAATATACCACGGCTAAAGGCTGTTCTTAGCACGACGATTCGCGGAGTGCCTGGATAGTCATTAGCCGTGGTATATTGTCTATCTCCAACAAACCCTGAGGTGCCTTATTTTTATTATAAACTGGTTACTAAAGTAATTTTGTAATTTTAAACCTTTTGTCAAACCCGTGGTATACGGTTTGATATACCACGGCGGTCAACCAACCAGCATTCCGCGATGCGTCGTGCCTAAGAACAGCCCTTAGCCGTGGTATATTGGCCATATACCACACCTCCTTGTACCTTACTGCTTAATTATACCACCCCCTTTATCCAGAATCATCCCTGGCTAGCCTGGGGCGGTAACTTCTCAGATGATTGTAGTCACTGGAGGACGGCCCGTTTTAATGAAATGTCTTCCTCGAATAGGAATCTCACTAACCATTTGACAGTGATTGGTCCACACAGTCTAGATAAGGATGTGGTGGCGTGAAACTAAACGCAGGCCCCCACTTCCCCTTCTCACTGCTGGTCGAGAGCAAGACCGCCTTTATTCACTCACTCTTACATAATAATGATCCCACGAGTGACAAAGGTCTCTAGGAAGACTACTTGTCCTGCGACACGTGCTCCATCTCCATTCGGTTCAATTCCCATGTCGTTAGTGACCAGGGTAGGCTTTGTAACTGTCATTGTAAATAAGAATGTGTTCTTAACTGACTTGCCTTGTTAAATAAAGGTTAAAAAAAACATGTATTTAAAAAAAAACACATGGTTTCAGGTGTTTGATGCGGTTCTGTTCGCTCCAGCCATTGTTGTGAGCCGTTCTCCCCTCAGCAGCCTCCACTGTCTGTGGTAGAAGTTCCTATTGGAGACGGACTCCCGTGGAAGTGGTCACAGGGGAGGGCAATGCAAGTTGAGGGCTTGCCTCTAATCACTCCTGTACCTTTCAGCAACGCTACTCATGACCAGATTCTATACCACACTGTCTAACATCTACTGTTCTATTTCAAACCACCAGCTGTTTCCCATGAAGGAACTAATCTCAGCTGCATCCTGGACATGGGAGAGCCCCTCAGCTGGTAACGAACACAGACATGTAAAGTACCTATTGATTACTGTGTTGAAGTTATCTTTTCCCAACGACGCCACATTTTTTATTTAACCTTTATTTAACTAGGCAAGTCAGTTAAGAACAAATTCTTATTTTCAATGACGGCCTAGGAACAGTGGGTTAACTGCCTTGTTCAGGGGCAGAACGACAGATATTTACCTTGTGTGCTCAGGGATCCGATCTAGCAACCTTTAGGTTACTGGCCCAACGCTCTAACCACTAGGCTACCTGCCGCTCCGTTGTTCCCTAGAACACCTGAACATACCCAGTCACTAACAGCAATATATCTGTATATTTCCACTATCCTTGAAGAACTCGCTGAGTTGCACGAATTGACTGAGTCTGCCGTGCCCATACCACCCAGTTGAAGGCTATCTCCATGATCCATTCCTCTGTAAATGTCAAGGTGAAAGCTGCAATTGGTTCCTTTAGCAGTGAAAGGGTGATTGGTGAACAGACTGTGACCTCTGGTAAACAACAATACTGTATGTGGGACACAATCTGGTCCTGGAATGACTCACTGCTGGTGAATGCCTGTAAACTGACTGTAGTTGTGCGCCGTACCTTTCATATGGGTTTTGACCCGATGTCTGTGCTGCCTAGTGCCTGGCAGTTCAGAGGGCAGGTGTGATGATGTCACTACTGATTGTGAAAATGCTGGTAAAAGTGACCCTTTAACGATGTAGGGAGTGACGTCTCGGTCCCTTGTACCACTACAATAAGGAGCCAGAGGACTATAGTTCGCCTGAAACACCATAATGTCTATTAGAGGGCTTTGAACCACCTGACCCCAATGTCTATTAGAGGGCCTTGAACCACCTATCCCCAAAATATATATTAGAGGGCCTTGAACCACCTGACCCCAATATATATATTAGAGGGCCTTGAACCACCTAACCCCAATATCTATTAGAGGGCCTTGAACCACCTAACCCCAATATATATATTAGAGGGCCTTGAACCACCTAACCCCAATATATATTAGAGGGCCTTGAACCACCTAACCCCAATATCTATTAGAGGGCCTTGAACCACCTAACCCCAATATCTATTAGAGGGCCTTGAACCGCCTTGAATCACCTAAACCCAATATCTATTAGAGGGCCTTGAACCAACTAACCCCAATATCTATTAGAGGGCCTTGAACCACCTAACCCCAATATCTATTAGAGGGCCTTGAACCACCTAACCCCAATATCTATTAGAGGGCCTTGAACCACCTAACCCCAATATCTATTAGAGGGCCTTGAACCACCTAACCCCAATATCTATTAGAGGGCCTTGAATTAACTAACCCCAATATCTATTAGAGGGCCTTGAACCACCTAACCCCAATGTATATATTAGAGGGCCTTGAACCAACTAACCCCAATATCTATTAGAGGGCCTTGAACCACCTAACCCCAATGTATATATTAGAGGGCCTTGAACCAACTAACCCCAATATCTATTAGAGGGCCTTGAACCACCTAACCCCAATATCTATTAGAGGGCCTTGAACCAACTAACCCCAATATCTATTAGAGGGCCTTGAACCACCTAACCCCAATGTATATATTAGAGGGCCTTGAACCACCTAACCCCAATATCTATTAGAGGGCCATGAACCACCTGACCCCAATATCTATTAGAGGGCCTTGAACCACCTAACCCCAATATCTATTAGAGGGCCATGAACCACCTAACCCCAATGTCTATTAGAGGGCCTTGAACCACCTATCCCCAATATCTATTAGAGGGCCATGAACCACCTAACCCCAATGTCTATTAGAGGGCCTTGAACCACCTAACCCCAATATCTATTAGAGGGCCTTGAACCACCTAACCCCAATATCTATTAGAGGGCCATGAACCACCTAACCCCAATGTCTATTAGAGGGCCTTGAACCACCTATCCCCGATGTCTATGAGGGCCTTGAACCACCTAACCCCAATATCTATTAGAGGGCCTTGAACCACCTAACCCCAATATCTATTAGAGGGCCTTGAACCACCTGACCCCAATGTCTATTAGAGGGCCTTGAACCACTTGACCCCAATGTCTATTAGAGGGCCTTGAACCACCTAAACCCCAATATCTATTAGAGGGTCTTGAACCACCAACCCCAATGTCTATTAGAGGGCCTTGAACCACCTAACCCCAATGTCTATTAGAGGGCCTTGAACCACCTAACCCTAATGTCTATTAGAGGGCCTTGAACCACCTAACCCCAATATCTATTAGAGGGCCTTGAACCACCTAACCCCAATGTCTATTAGAGGGCCTTGAACCACCTAACCCCAATGTCTATTAGAGGGCCTTGAACCACCTAACCCCAATATCTATTAGAGGGTCTTGAACCACCTAACCCCAATGTCTATTAGAGGGCCTTGAACCACCTAACCCCAATATCTATTAGAGGGCCTTGAACCACCTAACCCCAATGTCTATTAGAGGGCCTTGAACCACCTAACCCCAATGTCTATTAGAGGGCCTTAAACCACCTAACCCCAATATCTATTAGAGGGTCTTGAACCACCTAACCCCAATGTCTATGAGGGCCTTGAACCACCTAACCCCAATATCTATTAGAGGGCCTTGAACCACCTAACCCCAATGTCTATTAGAGGGCCTTGAACCACCTAACCCCAATGTCTATTAGAGGGCCTTGAACCACCTATCCCCAATATCTATTAGAGGGCCATGAACCACCTAACCCCAATGTCTATTAGAGGGCCTTGAACCACCTAACCCCAATATCTATTAGAGGGTCTTGAACCACCTAACCCCAATGTCTATGAGGGCCTTGAACCACCTAACCCCAATGTCTTTTAGAGGGCCTTGAACCACATAACCCCGCTTTTGACACCTTGTAGAGTTCATGCCCCGACAGATTGAGGCTGTTCTGAGGACAAAAGGGGGGTCTGGGGGTGCAACTCAGTATTAGAAAGGTGTTCCTAATGTTCGGTATAGTCAGTGTATGCTCATCTGTGACCTTGTGAGGAGTTATTTGTGTATCTGTAGAAATATCCTCTCTTTAGGGAAGTACTATTGTACTGTTTTGGCGCAGACGCTCTCTCCTTGATGCGCTGCAATAAATATAATAAGAGAACCCAACTTGATACTCTCATTTTGTAGTTTCGTTTGTCAGGACCTTGCTAACATTAGTCTTAGCAGCAGAAAGCAGAAGGGTATGTGCTCACCTCAACACAGAGAGAGACTCTCTCTCCGTCCTTAACACACTTGAGGAAACAGTTAGAGCTGGTGAAGTTGAGGACCACAGGGACCCCCCGAAACTCTCCGTCCACACAGTCAGACTTGTAGTGATAGATGGTGATCTTCTCTGGAATAAATCAATCCAAAAACAAATCAATAATCAGTTATTACCATAGTAACAAAAAACATTGGGATAAAGTTAGCGTTCGCAGTCTGTAGTCTAGACAGTTTAGACTGTCCATCATCAAGTTAATATTTGTACACTAATTGCCATTGCAACGTTTAATAAACACAGTTGTATATTTTTTATCACGATAAAAGAATAAGAAAATCGACGGCATAATACAAAAACACATTATTCTATAACAAACCTGGAGTTGCTGACAAACTAGGAATACTCCACATCTTACGTGTAAGTTTACGCCGAAGGTACATGTGGTATAAATAGTTTTCAATAAAGATGTTGTCCAACTGTTGTACTTTTTCCAAGTTGCCCATTCCTCGTGACACTGAACACAAAAAGAGAGAAACAAACAGACAAAATGGTCATCAGAAAATACAATGAAGAAGATGAGGAAACATACCTCAACAAGCTCTTCGTTTGGATGATGTCATTGTTTGGGACCCATGGCAGAGCATTGGTGAAGCTACACAAGTGAAATAATCCCATGGTGCTAAGAGTGGAGGAGATGTGGAACGGATCCAGTCTAGTTTATAGCTATATAGAGATGTGGAAAGAATCCAGTCTAGTTTATAACTATATAGAGATGTGGAAAGAATCCAGTCTAGTTTATTACTATATAGAGATGTGGAAAGGATCCAGTCTAGTTTATTACTATGTGGAGGAGATGTGGAAAGGATCCAGTCTAGTTTATTACTATGTGGAGGAGATGTGGAAAGGATCCAGTCTAGTTTATTACTATGTGGAGGAGATGTGGAAAGGATCCAGTCTAGTTTATTACTATGTGGAGGAGATGTGGAAAGGATCCAGTCTAGTTTATAACTATATAGAGATGTGGAAAGGATCCAGTCTAGTTCATAACTATATAGAGATGTGGAAAGGATCCAGTCTAGTTTATCACTATGTGGAGGAGATGTGGAAAGATCCAGTCTAGTTTATTACTGTGTGGAGGAGATGCGGAAAGGATCCAGTCTAGTTTATCACTATGTGGAGGAGATGTGGAAAGATCCAGTCTAGTTTATTACTATGTGGAGGAGATGTGGAAAGATCCAGTCTAGTTTATTACTATGTGGAGGAGATGTGGAAAGATCCAGTCTAGTTTATTACTATGTGGAGGAGATGTGGAAAGAATCCAGTCTAGTTTATTACTATGTGGAGGAGATGTGGAAAGGATCCAGTCTAGTTTATAACTATATAGAGATGTGGAAGGAATCCAGTCTAGTTTATTACTATGTGGCGGAGATGTGGAAAGGATCCAGTCTAGTTTATAACTATATAGAGATGTGGAAAGGATCCAGTCTAGTTTATAACAATATAGAGATGTGGAAAGGATCCAGTCTAGTTTATAACAATGTGGAGGAGATGTGGAAAGGATCCAGTCTAGTTTATTACTATATTGAGATGTGGAAAGAATCCAGTCTAGTTTATTACTATGTGGAGGAGATGTGGAAAGGATCCAGTCTAGTTTATAACTATATAGAGATGTGGAAAGGATCCAGTCTAGTTTATAACAATGTGGAGGAGATGTGGAAAGGATCCAGTCTAGTTTATTACTATGTAGAGGAGATGTGGAAAGAATCCAGTCTAGTTTATAACTATATAGAGATGTGGAAAGGATACAGTCTAGTTTATTACTATGTGGAGGAAATATGGAAATTATAAAGTCTAGTTTATAACTATGTAAATAAGATGTGGAAAGGATCCAGTCTAGTTTATTACTGTGTAAAGGATCCAGTCTAGTTTATTACTGTGTAAAGGATCCAGTCTAGTTTATAACTATGTATAGGAGATGTGGAAAGGATCCAGTCTAGTTTATTACTGTGTAAAGGATCCAGTCTAGTTTATTACTATGAGGAGGAGATGTGGAAAGGATCCAGTCTAGTTTATTACTATGAGGAGGAGATGTGGAAATGATAAAAGTCAGGTTTATTAATATGTGGACATGGTGATTGTGATATGGTATTCATGACCAGGGTTTCACTTCTCTGTCGGAATGGCCATGAGAGATAGTGATGGTAATGAGGGAAGTGTATTTTACATTACACAAATGAACCTGTATTTACGTGATGAAATGGTTAATTCACAGTAATAAATGTGAAAGTAAAATATGATAGATTTTATAAGCGCCACTAGTCACGATTTGGAACCAGTTAGAGTTAAATTGTAATTATACAATAATAAAATATAAAAAATGTAAATATGATTGTTTCTACAAGCACCGCTATTGCCCACGATTTGGAACCAGGTCGAGTTGAGTAAGTAGTATCAGAAAGTATCTGTTGTCACCATACAATGTGGTGTTAAATGCCAGGCAAAAACCAGATAGAAGAGCAGAATAAAATGCTACAGCAGCACTGGCAGTACTGATACCATTAATAAAAGGAATAGCCTACTTACCAACCAGACGTGTTCTTTAGAAGTAAGGACCAGAACATGCCCAGGGTAGACCCTTGTTAAACGAAAATGAAGGCTGGCCTGCTGTGTTCTAGCTTGTGGTTATATGCTGCCACACCCCAGTGCTCATGTCTCGTGTCTGCCTGGGTACAAAACCATCCCACTATCTATTGAACACAATCTTCTCCTGTCTTTCCTGTCCCCTCTACTCACTGTCCTATCAATTAAAAGATAGTCAAAAAATACAAGTGGGCTGGGAACTGCCCCCACTGCTTAAAAATACATAATATTATTAAATCTTACGCAAGGTGACTTTGCTGGACTCTGCGACCATGACAACCTCGTTGAAGTTACAATCCGACTTGCCACAGTTGTGACAAGAGCTCCCGTCACCGCAGCCACGCCCCCTCACCACGGAGATTCTGGTGTTCGTCATGGCAACCAGGAACAGATCGTCAACCTCACCATCAGCCTTGTTGTCATCCTCTTCTGTGAGGTCTTCCCTGGGGCGATAGGAGTCACTTTATTCAGGGACGATACATGACCTTATACATTTTTATGTAGATTCGTGTAAGGCCAGTGGTCCATTAAAACAGCGTTTCTCAAACTCGGTCCTGGGGCCCACCTGGGTGAACGCTTTGGTTTTTACCCTAGCACTACAAAGCTGATTCAAATCATCAAAGCTTAATGATGAGTTGGTTATTTGAATCAGCTGTGTAGTGCTAAGGCAAAAACTAAATGTGCACGTGTTTGGGAAACATTAAAATACATTATACACTAAATTTAATATGGGTGTCAACACACGTTCCAGGAATATACAGTGAGCTGTGAGGTTAAATTGCAGACTGTCAGCTTTAATACAGCTAATGTATTATTTACTATTAATTTCTAATTGGGCACAAAATTATCTAAAACAACCAAAACAAACAGCAAATGCATCCAACAAATTTGTAAAGTCACAAGCTTCATGTAAATCATAACGTGCTAGGAATATGGGACCAAATCCTTAAATATGTATTAAAGTAGTAAAAAGTTAAGTAAATTTGTCCCAATACTTTGGTCCCTTAAAATGTGGGGACTATGTACAAAAACAGTTCATGGATGATTGATTGATTGATTCAGCCCACCTCTCCAGGTCATCCAGGTCGTCCTCTCGTCTCATCTCCAGGCTGAAGCTGAGCATGGTGGTCTCCTTGGAGACCGGGTGGAGAGCCCTGGCCTCAGCCCCCTCTGGGCATCTCTCTGGTGGAGGAGCCCTGCTGGCTTGGTGGACAGTCTAGAGAGATGGGAAGAGAACAGACAAGACTGAATAACAACACTGATGACCTTCCTCTTTCTACCTGGAGAGGTGAAGAAAACTGTACCATAAACAATGGCATCATCGCTGTCAATTTAAGGGGCTTTATTAGCATGGGAAACATATGTTTACATTGCCAAAGCAAGTGAAATTGTCACGTTCCTGACCTGTTTTCTGTTGTTTTGTATGTGTGTGATGGTCAGGGCGTGAGTTTTGGGTGGGCAGTCTATGTTTTCTGTTTCTATGTTGGTTTTGGGTTGCCTGGTACGGCTCTTAATTAGAGGAAGGTGTTTTGCGTTTTCCTCTAATTGAGAGTCATATTAAGGTAGGGTGTTCTCACTGTTTGTTTGTGGGTGATTGTCTTCCGTGTCAGTGTATGTGCGCACCATACGGGACTGTTTCATTGTCGTTAGGTATTTGTAGTCTGTTCCTGTTCGTGCGTTCTTCACGTTGTATGTAAGTTCGTGTCCAGGTCTGTTTACTTCGTTTTGTTGTTTTGTAAAGTATCAAGTGTTCTTCGTGTGTTTAGTTTTGTCTTGTTTATTAAAATTCATTATGTATTCACAACCCGCTGCATTTTGGGTCTTTCGATCCTTCTCTCCTCTCCTCGTTTGAGGAGGAGGATTACGCCACCCGTTACAGAAATAGATAAAACAAAATTAAAATAAACAATTTAAAAAATGAACAGTAAACTTTACTCACAAAAGTTCCAAAAGGATAAAGACATTACAAAAGTCATATGTCTATATACAGTGTTATAATGACGTGCAAATAGTTAAAACTTCTTGACACTAGGGGGGCGCCATTTCGACTTTGTAAAAATTCGTTCCCAAATTAAACTGCCTCGTACTCAATTCTTTCTCGTACAATATGCATATTATTATTACTATTGGATAGAAAACACTCTCTAGTTTCTAAAACCGTTTGAATTATTTCTCTGAGTGAAACAGAACTCATTCTGCAGCAAATTTCCTGTCAGGGAGTGAGATTTCAGAAATCTAGGTCCCTGTTCTGAGGTCAGTTTATAAGTCCCCATGTAAGCCATCGGGCTACATGCACTGCATACGCCTTCCTCGAGATGTCAGTAAGCGGGGAGAATTTGAATGGAGTGGATTGCGCAATCTGGGCCACTATAAATGATCATGGAACGGAAGTACCATTCTTTTCAACGGGACATCTGGCGCAAGAGGACATCACAATGGCGTCCTGCAAACGCTTTCGTTTTAGCAGTTCTATATCTCCGGTCATGTTTTTATTCGTTATAGGTGTTAAAGACATCATAAGGTAGTTAATTTAAACTGACTTATAGCAGTTTATATCAGTTTATTGCGATTTTCCTGGATTTCTTTGTGACGCGCTTTCACTAGTTGGGCACCTCTCCAGTGGGTGGTTATCGTTAGCTGCTTTTTCCACATGAGAAGAGGACATCTTCCTTTTTTTTTTTTTTTTTTTTTTTTTATCCCATTTTCTCCCCAGTTTTCGTGGTATCCAATCGCTAGTAATTACTATCTTGTCTCATCGCTACAACTCTCGTACGGGCTCGGGAGAGACGAAGGTCGAAAGCCATGCGTCCTCCGAAGCACAACCCAACCAAGCCGCACTGCTTCTTAACAGAGCGCGCCTCCAACCCGGAAGCCAGCCGCACCAATGTGTCGGAGGAAACACCGTGTACCTGGCCCCCTTGGTTAGCGCGCACTGCGCCCGGCCCGCCACATGAGTCGCTGGAGCGAGATGAGACAAGGATATCCCTACCGGCCAAACCCTCCCTAACCCGGACGACGCTATGCCAATTGTGCGTCGCCCCACGGACCTCCCGGTCGCGGCCGGCTGCGACAGAGCCTGGGCGCGAACCCAGAGACTCTGGTGGCGCAGTTAGCACTGCGATGCCCTAGACCACTGCGCCACCCGGGAGGCCCTGAAGAGGACACCTTTCAACCAAAAGACGATAGTTCTGGAGAAAGGACACCTTGCCCAAGATTCTGATGGAAGCTCGGCAAATAGTAAGCAATCTTTTTGTTGTTAATTCGTATTTATGTTGACAAATGTCAAATAATAATTTCGCCATGAATTTCGGTGCGGTCTCGCTTTAGCGCACGCTGTATGCTGAAGTAACGTTAATTTAAAAAATGTAACACAGCGATTGCATTAAGAACTAATTTGTCTTTCATTTGCTGTCCAACTTGTATTTTTTAGTCAAGTTTATGAATAGTTTTCGATTAGAATAGGTGCCTCTCCAAGATGGCGCAGGACAGATTGCTTGAAGTTTTGGCCACTAATCACATTGTATAACCACGATTTGTGCCGCTAAATATGCACATTTTCGAACAAACTCTATATGCATTGTGTAATATGATGTTATAGGACTGTCATCTGAAGAATTCTGAGAAGGTTAGTGAAAAAAATAATATATTTTGGTGGTTTATACGTTATCGCTATTTTTTGCTTGAATCAATGCTGTTGTGATGTTTGCTATTGTGGTAAGCTAATATAACGCTATATTGTGTTTTCGCTGTAAAACACTTAGAAAATCTGAAATATTGGCTGGATTCACAAGATCTGTGTCTTTCATTTGCTGTACGCTGTGTATTTTTAAGAAATGTTTTATGATGAGTAATTAGGTAATACACAATGGTCTCTGTAGTTATTCTAGTCGCTTTGGTGAGAGTTGTGATGGTGGCTGCAATGGTAAACTATGATTTATACCTGAAATATGCACATTTTTCTAACAAAACATATGCTATACAATAAATATGTTATCAGACTGTCATCTGATGAAGTTGTTTCTTGGTTAGTGACTATTTATATCTTTATTTGGTCGAAATTGTGATAGCTACCTATGCAGGAAAAAAATGGTGGACAAAAAAAGTTGTGTCTTTTGCTATCGTGGTTAGCTAATAGATTTACATATTGTGTCTTCCCTGTAAAACATTTTAAAAATCAGAAATGATGGCTGGATTCACAAGATGTGTATCTTTCATTTGGTGTCTTGGACTTGTGATTTCATGAACATTTTATTATATGATATATGATATATGATATGATATATGATATATGATATCCCTGTGGCTTTAGGCTAGGCTATGCTAGTCAGCTTTTTTGATGGGGGGGATCCCGGATCCGGGTTTGTGAGGCGTTAGAGGTTATTAAAGTACAAAATGGAAAATCAATCAGCATAAATATGGGTTGTATTTACAATGGTGTTTGTTCTTCACTGGTTGCCCTTTTCTTGTGGCAACAGGTCACAAATCTTGCTGCTGTGATGGCACACTGTGGTATTTCACCCAGTAGATATGGGAGTTTATCAAAATTGGATTCGTTTTCGAAATCTTTGTGGTTCTGTGTAATCTGAGGGAAATGTGTGTCTCTAACATGATCATACATTTGGCAGGAGGTTAGGAAGTGCAGCTCAGTTTCCACCTCATTTTGTGGGCAGTGTGCACACAGCCTGTCTTCTCTTGAGAGCCAGGTCTGTCTACAGCGGCCTTTCTCAATAGCAAGGCTATGCTCACTGAGTCTGTACATAGTCAAAGCTTTCCTTAAGTTTGGGTCAGTCACAGTGGTCAGGTATTCTGCCACTGTGTACTCTCTGTTTAGGGCCAAATAGCATTCTAGTTTGCTCTGTTTTTTTGTAAATTCTTTCCAATGTATCAAGTAATTATCTTTTTGTTTTCTCATGATTTGGTTGGGTCTAACTGTGTTGCTGTCCTGGGTCTCTGTGGGGTGTGTTTCTGTTTGTGAACAGAGCCCCAGGACCAGCTTGCTTAGGGGACTCTTCTCCAGGTTCATCTCTCTGTAGGTGATTGATTTGTTTCCTTGTAACTGCTCTTTTCTGGATTTTGATTATTAGCGGTATCAGCCAAATTCTGCTCTGCATGCATTATATGGTGATAGGTTTGCAGAATTAAGCATGCAGAGTCTGAATTTTCTGTTTGTCACATTTTGTGAATTCTTGGTTGGTGAGCGGGTAATGTGTTCTATAACTGAGTATTTTTAGCCAGATGCTAACTGGTATGCCGAATTGGATGTTCCTTTTGATGGCACATGTTCTTTGCCTTGTCTCTCAGATTGTTCACAGCTTTGTGGAAGTTACCTGTGGTCCTGATGTTAGGCCGAGGTATGTATAGTTTTTATGTGCTCCAGGGCAACAGTGTCTAGATGTAATTTGTGTTTGTTGTCCTGGCAACTGAACATCTTTTGGAACACCATTCTTTTTGTCTTACTGAGATCTACTGTCAGGGCCCAGGTCTGACAAAATTCCCCCGTCTCTATCTCTCTCTCTGACTAATATTCAGATGAATGGGTTCAAACGATGACTCAAAACAAAACATCAATGTTGGTCACTCAGAGGTGGTTTAAACTGCATTCTAATGAGGACTTTGCTTATGGAAAAACATACTGTATGAAGCGAAGAGTAGACATTTGAAATGGAAGTTAAGGAATTCCCCCGTCTCTATCTCTCTCTGACTAATATTCAGATTAATGGGTTCAAACGGTGACTCAAAACAAAACATCAATGTTGGTCACTCAGAGGTGGTTTAAACTGCATTCTATTGAGGACTTTGCTTATGGAAAAACATATTGTATGAAGCGAAGAGTAGACATTTGAAATGGAAGTTAAGGAACTCCCTCGGCTGCTTCTGTTATGTAATTTTCATTGAACTTTTCCCCATTAAAATGTGGAGAATGATACATTTGCATCTGTTGGCCAACAATTAGTGATTTCTATGCCTATGTAGGCTACTGTAGCCTACCATTTTATACAATAAATTCATTGAAATGACAATATCACTGGAGCCATTGCAAATCAATTAGTTTTTTATTTATGGATAGCCAGGGGCTATCTCCAACACTCAGATATCATTTAGAAATTAAGCATGTGTGTTTAGTGAGTCTGCCAGATTAGAGGCATTAGGGATGACCAGGGATGTTCTCTTGATACAGTTTTTTATTTATTTTATTTATTTTACTGTTATTTTACCAGGTAAGTTGACTGAGAACACGTTCTCATTTGCAGCAACGACCTGGGGAATAGTTACAGGGGAGAGGAGGGGGATGAATGAGCCAATTGTAAACTGGGGATTATTAGGTGACCATGATGGTTTAAGGGGCCAGATTGGGAATTTAGCCAGGACACCGGGGTTAACACCCCTACTCTTACGATAAGTGCCATGGGATCTTTAATGACCTCAGAGAGTCAGGACACCCGTTTAACGTCCCATCCGAAAGACGGCACCCTACACAGGGCAGTGTCCCCAATCACTGCCCTGGGGCATTGGGATATTTTTTAGACCAGAGGAAAGAGTGCCTCCTACTGGCCCTCCAACACCACTTCCAGCAGCATCTGGTCTCCCATCCAGGGCCTGACCAGGACCAACCCTGCTTAGCTTCAGAAGCAAGCCAGTAGTGGTATGCAGGGTGGTCAGAAGTCAGAAGTTCACATACACCTTAGCCAAGTATATTTAAACTGTCACGCCCTAAACATAGAGAGCCCTCAGGGTTCTCTATGGTGTTTTAGGTCAGGGCGTGACTAGGGGGGTTTTCTAGTATTTGTTTTTCTATGTTGGTGTATTAGTATGGATCCCAATTAGAGGAGGCTGTTTATTGTCTCTAAGTGGGGATCATACTTAAGTGGTTCATTGTTCCCACCTGCTTTGTGGGATATTGTTTCAGTTAGTGCCTAGTGCTCTCTGTACTTCACGTTCGTTGTTTGTTTATTTTTTTATTTTTTAAGTTTCACTTTAATTACAATTATGTGGAACTCAACTCACGCTGCGCCTTGGTCCATTCATTTTGACGAGCGAGACAAACTCAGTTTTACAATTCCTGACATTAAAATCCCAGTAAATATTCCCTGTCTTAAGTCAGTTAGGATCACCACTTTATTTTAAGAATGTGGAATAATAGGAGATAGAATTATGCATTTCAGCTTTTATTTATTTCATCACATTCCCAGTGGGTCAGAAGTTTACATACACTCAATTAGTATTTGGTAGCAATGCCTTTAAAATTGTTTAACTTGGGTCAAACGTTTCACGTAGCCTTCCACAATAAGTTGGGTAAATTTTGGCCCATTCCTCCTGACCTCCTGGTTGGGATGGTGTTCTTCAGCTTGCAAGCATCCCCCTTTTTCCTCCAAACATAACGATGGTCATTATAGCCAAATAGTTATATTTTTGTTATCAGACCAGAGGACATTTCTCCAAAAAGTACGATCTTTGTCCACATGTGCAGTTGCAAACCGTAGTCTGGCTTTTTTTATGGCGGTTTTGGAGCAGTGGCTTCTTCCTTGCTGAGCGGCCTTTCAGGTTATGTCGATATAGGACTCATTTCACTGTGGATATAGACACTTTTGTACCCGTTTCCTCCAGCATCTGCACAAGGTCCTTTGCTGTTGTTCTGGGATTGATTTGCACCAAAGTACATTAATCTCTAAGAGACCGAAGGTGTCTCCTTCCTGAGCAGTATGACGGCTGCGTGGTCCCATGGTGTTTATACTTGCGTTTTACTGTTTGTACAGATGAACGTGGTTCCTTCAGGCATTTGGAAGTTTTCCCAAGGATGAACCAGACTTGTGGAGGTCTACAATTCTTTTTTCTTCTTGGCTGATTTCTTTTGATGTCAAGCAAAGAGGCACTGAGTTTGAAGGTAGGCCTTGAAATAGATCCACAGGTACACCTCCAATTGACTCAAATGATGTCAATTAGCCTATCAGAAGCTACTAAAGCCATGACATAATTTTCTGGAATTTTCCAAGCTGTTTAAAGGCACAGTCAACTCAGTGTATGTAAACTTCTGACCCACTGGAATTGTGATACAGTGAATTATGAGTTAAATAATCTGTCTGTAAACAATTGTTGGAAAAATTACTTGTGTCATGCACAAAGTAGATGTCCTAACCAACTTGCCAAAACTATAGTTTGTTCACAAGAAATTTGTGGAGTGGTTGAAAAACAAGTTTTAATGACTCCAACCTAAGTGTATGTAAACTCCTGACTTCAACTGTAAGTGCTGAATTGGACAATTTTTCAAAATGTAACGAGTACTTTTGTCAGGGAAAATATTTGGTGTAAAAGTACCTACTTTTTTAAAGGAATGTAGTGAAGTAAAAGTTGTCAAAAATATAAATAGTAAAGTACAGATACCCTAAAAAAACTACTTAATACTTTTAATTATTTTTACACCACTGGATTAAGTAAATAGGTTATATTATAACTTCAGTGTATTGTTGTTGTATCCTTATCTTATTATACAATTATGAATGGCCATGTTTAGTTAATGAAATTGGATGTTATCAATTGTGATCATGGTCGCAGTGCTAACGCAATTGCCAATCAGCTGTTTGTTGGAATTGATTAGATTGAAGGTAACAGTCAGTCAGATTAGACTTCAGGTAAATAAATAAAAACACTGGCTGTTGACAAGCATAGGCCTATTGTTCACATTTGGTTCAGTGATTGAAATTACGACCCCATCCTCAGTAGCCTATTCGGCAACGGAAGCACTTACTACCTTGAAATCGCCTCGATATTCATGTCGAATTAATTAGTCTGTAAATTTGAACTAAGCAAGCTGCTAAATCGTTCATGTTACATCTTGTCGAGGCTACTGTAGGCTGTCTGAAATGAGATGTAGGCCTATCAGGGGCTATAGGCTACCTGCATCCAGCTAACCAAACCATGGCAAAGTTGAATCACAATCATAAACCTGGATTTTAGTCAGTAGGCCTAGGCTACGCTGATTGAAATGACAAGTCAATCTCGCAAATAGGCCATTTATAATGGTTTGTAGTCTAAACATCTGGCACATTTTCCAGAAAATAGCCAAACATTCGTTTTTTAAGTTTAATAAGGGCAAATTATCTTTTCTCTCGCAAAATATAAGATGGCGCCGAGGAGGATGGCGAACGTTTTACATGCTCCTAACCAACTGTGCTATTTTGTTCATTTTTTTGCATTGTTTGTAACTTTTTAATTTTTTATTTATTTTGTACATAATGTTGCTGCTACCGTCTCTTATGACCAAAAATAACTTCTGGACATCAGAACAACGATTACTCACCACGAACTGGAAGAAGCTTTTTCCTTTAACGAGTCCGACAAAAAGGATATACTGCTTTCCCGGGAACAGGCCCAAACCCCTGTTATTTGCGTGAAGAAACGACGGAGGAAAAGAAGGTGCTGAGAATCCGTAGGCCGAGCGAGTAAACTCCCACTGTTATCCGTTCTACTTGCTAACATGCAATCATTGGAAAATAAAATGAATGACCTACGATTACGTTTATCCTACCAACGGGACATTAAAAACTGTAATATCTTATGTTTTACCAAGTCGTGGCTGAATGACGACACGGACATATAGAGCTGGCGGGATTTTCCATGCACCGGCAGAACAGAGAAGAAGCTACGTCTGGTAAGACAAGGGGTGGGGGTGTGTGTCTTTTTGTCAATAACAGCTGGTGCGCGATGTCTAAAATATTAAAGAAGTCTCGAGGTATTGCTCGCCTGAGGTAGAGTACCTTATGATAAGCTGTAGACCACACTATCTACCAAGAGAGTTCTCATCTATATTATTCGTAGCCATCTATTTATCACCACAGACCGATGCTGGCACTAAGACACCAAGACCGTAAGCAAACAAGTAAATGCTCATCCAGAAGTGGCGCTCCTAGTGGCCGGGGACTTTAATGCAAGCATACTTAAATCAGTTTTACCAAATTTTTACCAGCACGTCACATGTGCAACCAGAGTGGGGACAGTCATGCCCAGTCATGCCCTCTTCATGACTGTCTTGGTGTGTTTGGACCATGATAGTTCGTTGGTGATGTGGACACCAAGGAACTTGAACTCTTGACCCTCTCCACTACAGCCCCGTCAATGTTAATGGGGGCCTGTTTGGCCCTCCTTTTCCTGTAGTCCACGATCAGCTCATTTGTCTTGCTCACATTGAGGGAGAGGTTGTGTCCTGGCACCACACTGCCAGTTCTCTGACCTCCTCCCTATTGGCTCCCTTATCGTTGTCGGTGATCAGGCCTACCACTGTTGTGTCGTCAGCAAACTTAATGATGGTGTTGATGTCGTGTTTGGCCATGCAGTCGTGGGTGAACAGGGAGTACAGGAGGGGACTAACTACACCGCCTGGTATGGCAACTGCTCGGCATCTGACTGTAAGGCGGCACAGGTTCACTAACTACTTCTCGCCTGGTGCACTAACTACTTCTCAGATAGAGTTCAGTGTGTCAAATCGGAGGGCCTGTTGTCCGGACCTCTGGCAGTCTCTATGGGGGTGCCACAGGGTTCAATTCTCGGGCTGACTCTTTTCTCTGTATATATCAATGATGTCGCTCTTGCTGCGGGTGATTCTTTGATCAACCTCTACGCAGATGACACCATTCTGTATACATCTGGCCCTTCTTTGGACACTGTTAACAAACCTCCAGACGAGCTTCAACGCCATACAACACTCCTTCCGTGGCCTCCAGCTGCTCTTTAATGCTAGTAAAACAAAATGCATGCTCTTCAACCAATCACAGCCCGCACCCCCGACTAGCATCACTACTCTGGACGGTTCTGACTTAGAATATGTGGACAACTATAAATACCTAGGTGTCTGGCTAGACTGTAAACTCTCCTTCCAGACTCACATTAAGCATCTCCAATCCAAAGTTAAATCTAGAATCGGCTTCCTATTTCGCAACAAAGCCTCACTTCACTCATGCTGCCAAACATACCCTCGTAAAACTGACTATCCTACTGATCCTCGACTTTGGTGATGTCATTTACAAAATAGCCTCCAACACTCTACTCAGCAAATTGGATGCAGTCTATCACAGTGCCATCCGTTTTGTCACCAAAGCCCCATATACTACCCACCCCTGCGACTTGTATGCTCTCGTTGGCTGGTCCTCGCTACATATTCGTCGCCAAACCCACTGGCTCCAGGTCATCCATAAATCTTTGCTAGGTAAAGCTCCGCCTTATCTCAACTCACTGGTCACCATACCAACACCCACCCGTCACACGTGCTCCAGCAGGTATATTTCACTGGCCATCCCCAAAGCCAACACCTACTTTGGCTGCCTTTCCTTCCAGTTCTCTGCTGCCAATGACTGGAACTAATTACAAAAATAAATAAATAAAAATCACTGAAGTTGGAGACTTATATCTTCCTCACTAACTTTAAGTGTCAACTGTCAGAGCAGCTTACCGATCGCTGCAGCTGTACACAGCCCATCTGTAAATAGCACATCCAATCAACTACCTACCTCATCCCCATATTTGTTTTTCTGCTCTTTTGCACACCAGTATTTCTACTTGCACATATCACTCCAGTGTAAGTTGCTAAATTGTAATTACTTCGCCACTATTGGCCTATTTTTTGCCATACCTCCTTACTTCATTTGCACACAGTGTACACAGATTTTTCTATTGTGTTATTGACTGTACGTTTGTTTATCCCCTGTGTATCTGTGTTGTTTTTGTCGCACTGCTTTGTTTTATCTTGGCCAGGTCGCAGTTGTAAATGAGAACTTGTTCTCAACTGGCCTACCTGGTAAAATAATGGTGAAATAAAAAAATAATAAAATACAGAGGTAGTGCGTACGGCCCAGTACATCACTGGGGCCAAGCTTCCTCCCACCCAGGACCTATATACCAGGCAGTGTCAGAGGAAAGCCCATACAATTGTAGGAGACTCCAATCATCCAAGTTATAGACTGTTTTCTCTGCTACCGCACAGCAAGCGGTACCGGAGCGCCAAGTCTAGGACCAAAAGGCCCCTCAACAGCTTCTACCCCCAAGCCATAAGACTGCTGAGATATTTTCTTCTTGAACTGCACTGTTGGTTAAGGGCTTGCAAGTAAGCATTTCACGGTAAAGTCTACACTTGTTGTATTCGGCGCATGTGACAAATAAAATTTTATTTAATTTTGTACACTGCTGCTACTCGCTGTTTGTTATCTATGCATAGTCACTTCAACCCTACCTACATGTACAAATTACCTCAACTAACCTGTACCCAGCACACTGACTCGGTACCGGTACCCCCTGTATATAGCCTCGTTATTGTTATGTTGTTATTGTGTTACTTTTTATAATTTTTTTACTTTAGTTTATTTTGTAAATATTTTCTTAACTCTTCTTGAACTGCACTGTTGGTTAAGGGCTTGTAAATACTAATTTCACGGTAAGGTCTACAATTGTGATTGATTTGATATTCAAATTCCTTAGCTAGTCATATTAGTTCACAATAATTATTATTTTGATGGAAAACAGAATTTTGCTTCTTAAGTCTTTAGAAGTTAAGTCAATATTCACTCGATAACGTTTTGAAAAATGGTTTATTGGCTAAATGTGCCAATGTAACAGTATAACTTTAGTACGTCCCCTCGCGCGAACCAGGGACCCTCTGCACACATCAACAACAGTCACCCACGAAGCATGGTTACCCATCGCTCCACAAAAGCCGCGGCCCTTGCAGAGCAAGGGGCAACACTACATCTAGGTTTCATAGCAAGTGACGTAACTGATTGAAACGCTACTAGCGCGTACCCACTAACTAGCTAGCCATTTCACATCCGTTACACTCACCCCCCTTTCAACCTCCTCCTTTTCCGCAGCAACCAGTGATCCGGGTCAACAGCATCAATGTAACAGTATAACTTTAGTACGTCCCCTCACCCCGACATGGGCGCGAACCAGGGACCTTCTGCACATATCAGCAACAGTCACCCACGAAGCATCGTTACCCATCGCTCCACAAAAGCCGCGGCCCTTGCAGAGCGAAAGGGGCAACACTACATCTAGGTTTCAGAGCAAGTGACGTAACTGATTGAAACGCTACTAGCGCGTACCCGCTAACTAGCTAGCCATTTCACATCCGTTACACCAACTCCTTTCTTGCTGCGAAAAAACAAACAATTGGGCTAGTTTTTAGGCCTTGTTTAGGCCTCGTTTTGAGTAATCAATTTCTGCCAGACCTGGCAACCCTGACCGGGGTACCGGTATAGTAGTGCCCTAAAGTCGCGATAAACCCAGTCATTCTGGACAGAGGGTACGGCTGTTTAGTCTAAATTACACTATAGTGCCTGGAAATAAGATGACATTGCTAAACGAGTCAAATATTTAGTAGTAGGGCCTCCCGGGTGGCGCAGTGGTCTAGGGCACTGCATCGCAGTGCTAACTGCGCCACCAGAGTCTCTGGGTTCGCCCCCAAGGCTCTGTCGCAGCCGGCCGCGACCGGGAGGTCCGTGGGGCGATGCACAATTGGGCCAGCGTCGTCCGGGTTAGGGAGGGTTTGGCCGGTAGGGATTTCCTTGTCTCATCGCGCTCCAGCGACTCCTGTGGCGGGCTGGGCGCAGTGCGCGCTAACCAAGGGGGGCCAGGTGCACGATGTTTCCTCCGACACATTGGTGCGGCTGGCTTCCGGGTTGGAGGCGCGCTGTGTAAAGAAGCAGTGCGGCTTGGTTGGGTTGTGCTTCGGAGGACGCATAGCTTTCGACCTTCGTCTCTCCCGAGCCCGTACGGGAGTTGTAGCGATGAGACAAGATAGTAATTACTAGCGATTGGATACCACGAAAATTGGGGAGAAAAGGGTATAAAAAAATTATTAAAAAAAATAAAATAAAAAAATATATATTTAGTAGTAAACAACTAAATGTCATTAGCTAGCAAAGTTCGTCAAAGATAGCTAGCAATGCTAAACGGCAGCTACCTCAATTTCAGCTAACGTTATACTGCATCTAAAGTCAAACGGGCGACATCAAAATGAGGACAAAAAGTTTTGCTACTAATTATTTGCATCCTTTTGAATGGCATTGTATTTCTAAGCCACTTTAATGCACTTTTGATTAAATCTTAATCAGTGCTCATTGACGATACAGTTTAGTAGAATGCTCAGTTGGGCATTAGTTCAAAACAATATTGTGATGAAACATGCAACCCACGAAGAGAGTGAAGTAATATAAGAACTCTCCTCCAGCGATATCACTCACCAACATGGGGTTTCCTTCCGTCAGAATCTTGGCGAAGGCCTCTGGGGATAGATCCTGTAGGGCCACTCCATTGATCGTCAGGAGCTTGTCTCCTTCTCTGAGGATCAACAACACCACACATCTGTTTGTATTAGATATAGATTTTATCTTTTTGCATTGCAACTGCCAACCACAGGAGGAATCTCAATGAGTGTAGACTGCCTGCTGCCGCTCTGCTCATCATCAGATGGGGGACGGAGAGGAGGTAGAGGGCCCACGTGGGTAACTGTTGGTGCCCTGCCTTGATTGGGTAACTGATTAATAAAACAATTAAAATAAACTGCATAATTAATAAATGTGACTGGTCAATATGTCGGTATGACATTTTTGTATTATTATAATTTTTTAAATATTTTTTTTATCCAACCACCAGATCCCGATCTCAATGTTCAAAATAGACCAGAGATTTAGCTACCGAAAATCAATAGTTTATAAAAAAATAACTGTGAATTAAGTTTTTATCACAAGCACATACAGGTGTCTGCCAAAATAAAGGAAACACCAGCATAAAATGTCTTGAAGGGTGTTGCACCACCAAGCTGCCAGAACAGCTTCAATGAGCCTTCGCATAGATTCTACAAGTGGACCTAAACCGCGGCAGGAAATTGCACCTGACACCATAACATGTCATTTGTAGCCAACTATAGGCCACAGATTGTTGCTTGTGTGCATAGACATACAATCCATAGATGGATTTTGTCACCTCTTACCCTGACAATTTGACTGTTAAACTCATGGGTACTCTAGCAATGGATGCCAGTCCTGACTTGAATGGGAACTGCCATCTATGGATTATATTTCTATGTTTGGTTACGACTGTCAGTTTGCCTTCCGCAGATTTCAAAATACAATATTGCGGGAAAAACGTACAGTTTGGAAAGCAAATGAAAAGAGAAGTGCTGAAAAGAGAAGACTCATCTCTCTGTAGAACCAATAGAACAATTTTTACTCAACAACACCCAATGTGTAGCTCATCTTGAGATAGGCTTTTGCTACGACGGGCGCAACGGTCATCACCGTGAGTAGCCTATGGCTTCATCTTCATCATTAGGAAAGTCAGTGTGCCACTGGAAATTGTCTTTAGCAGCCTACTGTAGCCTATGATATATATATATACTGTACATTGCCTCTATTGTACAATCTGTGTGTCGCTTCATTGGCCGGGGCTATTGTTTGCTTGAATTCAAGACCAGTTTGATCTCAGTTTGTCAGTGTCAGAGTAGCCAGACATTTCGGTCATTTGTGTGGTATTTAAAAAGATTCAGCTAATGTCTTCTGGCATGTAAATTATGTAGAATTGCATGATATGCATTTTTAAAAGGCAGATTTTTTAAAAGGGGATCTATAAAAATAAAACGAAGCCCTGGGGCCTATGATTTCTTAATTTGGCCCTGCACAGACCCCGTGGTTCAATCTACACAGACCCCGTGGTTCAATCTACACAGACCCCGTGGTTCAATCTACACAGACCCCGTGGTTCAATCTACACAGACCCCGTGGTTCAATCTGCACAGACCCCGTGGTTCAATCTACACAGACCCCGTGGTTCAATCTGCACAGACCCCGTGGTTCAATCTACACAGACCCCGTGGTTCAATCTACACAGACCCCGTGGTTCAATCTGCACAGACCCCGTGGTTCAATCTACACAGACCCCGTGGTTCAATCTACACAGACCCCGTGGGTCAATCTACACAGACCCCGTGGTTCAACCAACACAGACCCCGTGGTTCAATCTACACAGACCCCGTGGTTCAATCTACACAGACCCCGTGGTTCAATCTACACAGACCCCGTGGGTCAATCTACACAGACCCCGTGGGTCAATCTACACAGACCCCGTGGTTCAATCTACACAGACCCCGTGGTTCAATCTACACAGACCCCGTGGTTCAATCTACACAGACCTGGAGAAAAACAATACATCTTTTTTATGACATTCAGGGGTGGAATTACCAAATTAAATAACTCTGTGACCCCACCCCTGACATTAAACCAAAAACAATTTCCTTACATCATAAAGGGGTTTTACTATGGGAAGTCCCTCTTGTTTCCCCCTAAAATGTCTCAACTCCTCTATCCTTAAAAGGTTTCAACCTACAGTATATTCAAATTCTTCACAGATAAACAGAGAGGTTATCAGAGGTTACCTGGCGAAGGCTCCTCCTCCGTTCTTGAACTTGAGGATCTTCTCCACTTCATAGTGGTGTTTCCCATCCTCCTCTGTGTGAAGTATAGAGATACCCCCCTTCACAGGTGAATCCTATGGACCGGAATGGAAAACATAGCAACTCACATTACCATACATAGTTGAAAACAAAGCCTTAGCCTCCACATGACGACTACTACTGTATACATTGTTGAAAAGAACAAAGAGCATATCCCTGATCCCTCACATTTCTACTCCCCTACATTGTTACAATTCAAATAGAAAACTACAACATAAACTGGAAGGGAAGTGATGCAGTCATATCACTTACTTTGATATCCATATCCTTCTCTAGGTCTCCCCACTGGTAGTATGTAGGCAGTCTTCCCACTGGTAGTATGTAGGCAGTCTTCCCACTGGTAGTATGTAGGCAGTCTTCCCACTGGTAGTATGTGGGCAGTCTTCCCACTGCTAGTGAGTGTTAGCAGTCTTCCCACTGGTAGTATGTGGGCAGTCTTCCCACTGCTAGTGAGTGTTAGCAGTCTTCCTACTGGTAGTGTGTAGGCAGTCTTCCGACTGGTAGTGTGTAGGTAGTCTCCCCACTGGTAGTGTGTGGGCAGTGCCACAAGTCCTGACTTAAATAGCTTTGTATTGGAGGCACTTCTGACCAGGCACTTCTGCATCATGTGACCCGAGCAGCCAGAGAGGAAGTAGGTACACTCACACAAGAGGGACTATTATTTTGCGAAAAGAGGATCTTCTGCAGAACGAGGAACTGGTCATGAGTTGTAAAATGGAAAAACAATAGATTACAAGGACACAGCTGTTTGAGTTTTAAATGGACAATTCACAGTATGCTTGTGTACTAGCTATCCACTCATTAAACTCCTGCCATGTCCTGTGTAGAAAATATTGGCTTTCCAGGTATGCCATGGCATCAACATCATCACCACACACAGATCTGTGGCTTCGGTAGCTCCTTGTTAGGCTGGTCCCTAATCACTTTGTGCCGTCAGGCCCAACTCATATCGTCATTGTTTGGCAAGACAGCACACACAGACCTGGAAGCAGGGTAGCTCTCTGTTGCAACAGGAAGAAATGACTCACTACATACAGTTGAAGTCGGAAGTTTACATACACTTAAGTTTGAGTCATTAAAACTTGCTTTTCAACCACTCCACACATTTCTTGTTAACAAACTATAGTTTTGGCAAATCGGTTAGGACATCTACTTTGTGCATGACACAAGTAATTTTTCCAACAATTGTTTACGGACAGATTATTTCACTCATAATTCACTGTATCACAATTCCAGTGGGTCAGAAGTTTACATACACTAAGTTGACTGTGCCTTTAAACAGCTTGGAAAATTCCAGAAAATTATGTCATGGCTTTAGTAGCTTCTGATAGGCTAACTGACATCATTTGAGTCAATTGGAGGTGTACCTGTGGATCTATTTCAAGGCATACTTTCAAACTCAGTGCCTCTTTGCTTGACATCATGGGAAAATCAAAATAAATCAGCCAAGACCTCAGAAAAATAATTGTGGACCTCCACAAGTCTGGCTCATCCTCGGGAGCAATTTCCAAACTCCTGAAGGTACCACGTTCATCTGTACAAACAATAGTACGCAAGTATAAACACCATGGGACCACGCAGCCGTCATACCGCTAAGGAAGGAGACGCGTTCTGTCTCCTAGAGATGAATGCACCTTGGTGCGAAAAGTGCAAATCAATCCCAGAACAACAGCAAAGGACCTTGTGAAGATGCTGGAGGAAGCAGGTACAAAAGTGTCTATATCCACAGTAAAGCGAGTCCTATATCGACATAACCTGAAAGGCCGCTCAGCAAGGAAGAAGCCACTGCTCCAAAACCGCCATAAAAAAGCCAGACTACGGTTTGCAACAGCACATGGGGACAAAGATCGTACTTTTTGGAGAAATGTCCTCTGGTCTGATGAAACAAAAATATAACTGTTTGTCCATAATGACCATCGTTATGTTTGAAGGAAAAAGGGGGACGCTTGCAAGCCGAAGAACACCATCCCAAACGTGAAGAACGGGGGTGGCAGCATCATGTGTTGGGGGTGCTTTGCTGTAGGAGGGCCAGGTGCACTTCACAAAATAGATGGCATCATGAGGCAGGAACATTATGTGGATATATTGAAGCAACATCTCAAGACATCAGTCAGGAAGTTAAAGCTTGGTCGCAAATGGGTCTTCCAAATGGACAATGACCCCAAGCATACTTCCAAAATTGTGGCCAAATGGCTTAAGGACAACAAAGTCAAGGTATTGGAGTGGCCATCACAAAGCCCTGACCTCAATCCCATAGAAAATGTGTGGGCTGAACTGAAAAAGCGTGTGCGAGCAAGGAGGCCTGCAAACCTGACTCAGTTACACCAGCTCTGTCAGGAGGAATGGGCCAAAATTCACCCAACTTATTGTGGGAAGCTTGTGGAAGACTAACCAAAAACATTTGACCCAAGTTAACAATTTAAAGGCAATGCAACCAAATACTAATTGAGTGTATGTAAACGTCTGACCCACTGGGAATGTGATGAAAGAAATACAAGCTGGAATAAATCATTCTCTCTACAATTATTCTGACATTTCACATTCGTAAAATAAAGTGGTGATCCTAACTGACCTAAGACAGGAAATTTTTACTAGATTTAATATCAGGAATTGTGAAAAACTGAGTTTAAACGTATTTGGCTAAGGTGTATGTGTCACGCCCTGACCATAGAGGGCCCTTGGTTCTCTATGGTGTTGTAGGTCAGGGCGTGACTAGGGGGGTGTTCTAGTTTTTTCCTATTTCTATGTTGGTGAGCTTGGCATGGTTCCCAAGTAGAGGCAGCTGATTATCGTTGTCTCTAATTGGGGATCATACTTAAGTTCTCCATTGTTCCCACCTGGATTGTGGGATATTGTTTGTGTTAGTGTGTTTGGGCACTACGTCTTCACGTTCTTTGTAGTTTTGTAGTTTTGTTTCTAGTTTCACTTTGTATTAAAAAGATGTGGAACTCAATTCACGCTGCGCCTTGGTCCGCTCATTTTGGAGAACGTGACAGTATGTAAACTTCCGACTTCAACTGTACATCACAATAGAGATGGCCGTTGAAGTGAACCCATGAAAGACCACATGTTTTTGGTTGAACGAGCTTCCTCAAAACATCTATTGACATGATGCTCGATTACAGTTGTTTACACATTGAAATGCATCCCGTTAGTAACTAGACGTTGGCTGTTTAAAAGCAGAGTGCATTGTTGTTATTTCCAGAAGTGGGATTTTAAAAAAGCAGAAGCATTTGAAGTTCTAGATCATTGAAGGTACAGGTGGTGGCTGAATTAACGTACAGAACTGAAGATTAGGGATGTTGATTTAAACAATAAAAGGTTTATGCATATAGGTGAGTGAACACACATCCGCACATGCACTGACACATACAAACACAATGACACACTGCCTCACTACCACAATACAGAGACGTTCCTTCACCTCCATGGGAAAGCCTAGAAAGGGGAACAGAGAGGGGAACTGAGATGATGACCCTGTAGACAGGAAGTCACATCACAATCACAGCTTCCTCTGTGAAGTCAACTGAAAATATGGGGTTCTACCAGATTAATGACCATTCACGGTGTGTGTGTCTGTGTGTGTCTGTGTAAGATACTTAACCTACTGTTCAACAGTTTGTGATCACTTAGAAATGTCCTTGTTTTTTAAAGAAAAGCACATGTTTTGTTCATTAAAATAACATCAAATTGATCCGAAATACAGTGTAGACATTGTTAATGTTGTAAATTACTATTGTAGCTGGAAACGGCTGATTTTTTAATGGAATATCTACATAGGCGTACAGAGGCCCATTATCAACAACCATCAATCCTGTGTTCCAATGGCACGTTGTGTTAGCTAATCCAAGTTTATCATTTTAAAAGGCTAATTGATCATTAGAAAACCCTTTTGCAATTATGTTAGCACAGATAAAAACTGTTGTCCTGATTAAAGAAGCAATAAAACTGTCCTTCTTTAGACTAGTTGAGTATCTGGAGCATCAGCATTTGTGGGTTCGATTACAGGCTCAAAATGGCCAGAAACAATGCACTTTCCTCTGAAACTCTTCAGTCTATTCTTGTTCTGAGAAATGAAGGCTATTCCATGCGAGAAATTGCCAAGAAACCAAAGATCTCGTACAACACTGTGTACTACTCCCTTCACAAAACAGCGCAAACTGGCTCTAACTAGAATAGAAAGAGGATTAGGAGGCCCCGGTGCACAACTGAGCAAGAGGACAAGTACATTAGTGTCTAGTTGTAGAAACAGACGCCTCACAAGTCAACTGGCAGCTTCATTAAATAGTACCCGCAAAACTCCAGTCTCAACGTCAACAGTGAAGAGGCGACTCTGGGATACTGGCCTTCTAGGCAGAGTTCCTCTGTCCAGTGTCTGTGTTCTTTTGCCCATCTTAATCTTTTCTTTTTATTGGCCAGTCTGAGATATGTCTTTTTCTTTGTAACTCTGCCTAGAAGGCCAGCATCCCGGAGTTGCCTCTTCACTGTTGACGTTGAGAATTGAGCCTAAGGGAGAGGTGCGCGTAGTATGCACCAGATCTCCAGCGCTCACCCACAGCCCGTTCAACCTGTGCCTGCACTCTGGAGGGTCTGGGCTAGAGTAGTCATCCAGCCTGGGGGAGTGGTGCCAAGGCTGCGCACCAGAGCTCCAGTGCTCCCCCACAGCCCGGTCCTTCCGGTGCCTCCTCCAAGCACCAGGCCTCCTGTAGGTCTCCCCAGCCTGGTGGGTCCTGTGGCAGCCCCACGCACCAGGCTGTCCCTCCGTCTCCTCCCTCCAGGTTCTCTCTCCAAGCCAGAGCCGCCCGTCTGTCCTGAGCCGCCTGAGCCGCTCTTCAGTCAGGAGCCGCCTGAGCCGCCCTTCAGTCAGGAGCCGCCTGAGCCGCCCGTCAGTCCAGAGGCGCCCGTCAGTCCAGTGCTGCCCTCTACTAGGGTCTCCAATTCGGGGTCGGTGGCGAGGGTCGCTACTTCTAAGGTGCCACATAAGTGGGCCGAGACTATGGTGGAGTGGGGTCCACGTCCCGCTCCAGAGCTGCCACCGCAGTAAATGCCCACCCAGACCCTCCCCTATAGGTTCATGTTTTGCGGCCGGAGTCCGCACCTGTGGGGGGGGTACTGTCACGTTCTGACCTTAGTTCCTTTTTTATGTCTTTATTTTAGTTTGGTCAGGGCGTGAGTTGGGGTGGGCATTCTGTTGTTTTTCTATGTTTTGTTCTAGTCGTTATATTTCTATGTGTTTAGCCTAGTATGGTTCTCAATCAGAAGCAGGTGTCGATCGTTGTCTCTGATTGAGAATCATACTTAGGTAGCCTGTTTTCCCACTGTGAGTTGTGGGTAGTTATTTTCTGTTTAGTGTTTTTGTTTGCACCTTTCAGAACTGTTGGTTTGTCGGTTTGTTGTTTTTGTTCAGTATTCATTCTTTATTAAATTATTATGAATACGTACCACGCTGCACTGTGGTCCTCTTCTCCTTCCACCAACGACAACCGTTACAATCATGCTAAATGGAATGTCTCGGACTTACGCAAAGAATAATATGAAATGCTCTGAGACCAGGTTGTGTGTTTACACATGTATCATATTTATAGGACGTCTCTATAGTGCAATTGGTAGGTAGCCAATAGGTTCGAGCCTAATAGCCAGAAGGTCGCTGGTTCAAGTCTAGTGGTCTAAAAAATGACTAAAGTGCTGTTATATTTTTTTCAATATCAATCCTATGATGTTATAGGTTCAGGGAGCACCATTGGTGGACAGTATCAAGTTAGTTTAGATAACAGTGGTAATAAGCTGTGAGAGTGTGAGAGAGTTCAGAGCACCCCGCCCCCCCTCCCACCCCCCACCCTGCCCTACGGCAAGGCTATTTTGAGAGCCCTCCCGGTAGCCAATGACACTCAACTGTGTCTATAGATGATGCCTGGGGTAGATAGGGTTACAGCCCTGAACCAGCTGTGGGCTGGCTACCACCATTTTCATCTTTAGTTGTTTTCAGCCTTAGTTGTTTTCAGCCTTAGTATATGTTGTTTTCAGCCTTAGTATAAATTGTTTTCAGCCTTAGTATAAAGCCTTAGTATAATTGTTTTCAGCCTTAGTATAAATTGTTTTCAGCCTTAGTATAATTGTTTTCAGCCTTAGTAGAAATTGTTTTCCGCCTTAGTATAATTGTTTTCAGCCTTAGTATAAATTGTTTTCAGCCTTAGTATAAATTGTTTTCAGCCTTAGTATAATTGTTTTCAGCCTTAGTATAAATTGTTTTCAGCCTTAGTATGAATTGTTTTCAGCCTTAGTTTGTTTTTAGCCTTAGTATAAATTGTTTTCAGCCTGAGTATAATTGTTTTCAGCCTTAGTATAAATTGTTTTCAGCCTTAGTATAAATTGTTTTCAGCCTTAGTTTGTTTTTAGCCTTAGTATATGTTGACTGTTTTATGTTGACACACTGTGACTGTTGGAGGCTTTACGTATTTTGACAAGCTGAATTGACAGACACTGGAATCTTAATAAGGTACTGTGTTTTGTGTTTTGTTTTTGTGTTTGACAAACTGAGTTGACAGATACTGAAAGTTCAACGAGGTACTGTTATGTGTTTACTTTGTCTTGGTGCTTTTTAGGTAGCTAAATGACTAACTAGCCTATGGTAAGTGAAAATATATCTGAAGCAGTAGGCTTGTAGTGTTGGCAGGAAATGTTAAACTGCCACACATTCCTGTAGGGCAGAGATCCTTCTGGAAGGCTTAGTGGTTTAACATCACTCACTGTTTTGCTCGGTTGTACTTTACAGTGGAGAGTTAAGAGATTGACAGTGTGTTTGAGTGTGTGTGTGTGTGTTTGAGTGTGTGTGTATGTGTGTGTGTGTGTTTGTGTGTGAGTGTGGTTGTGTGTGAGTGTTTGTGTGTGTGTTATATGAACAGTTTTTACTCCCAAGCCATAAGACTGCTAAATAGTTAGCTAAATAGTTAGTTAAATAGTTAGTTAAATAGTTAGTTAAATAGCTACCTGACTATCTGAAATAACTATTTTTACACTAACTCTTGAATCATCACTGCTGCTACTGTTTACTATCTATCCTGTTGACTAGTCACTTCAAACCTACCTATATGTACGTATCTACCTCAATTACCTCGTACCTGTGCACATGGACTCGTACTGGTACTCTGTGTATATAGCCAAGTTATCATTGCCTCAGTACTGGTACTCTGTGTACAGCCAAGTTATTATTGACTCTGTACTGGTACTCTGTGTATGTAGTCAAGTTATCATTGACTCAGTACTGGTACTCTGTGTACAGCCAAGTTATTATTGACTCTGTACTGGTACTCTGTGTATATAGTCATGTTATCATTGACTCAGTACTGATACTCTGTGTATATAGCCAAGTTATCATTGACTCAGTACTGATACTCTGTGTATATAGCCAAGTTATCATTAACTCTGTACTGGTACTCTGTGTATATAGCCAAGTTATCATTGAGTCAGTACTGGTACTCTGTGTATATAGCCAAGTTATCATTGAGTCAGTACTGGTACTCTGTGTATATAGTCATGTTATCATTGACTCAGTACTGATACTCTGTGTATATAGCCAAGTTATCATTGACTCAGTACTGATACTCTGTGTATATAGCCAAGTTATCATTGACTCAGTACTGGTACTCTGTGTATATAGCCAAGTTATCATTGACTCAGTACTGGTACTCTGTGTATATAGCCACATTATCATTGACTCAGTACTGGTACTCTGTGTATATAGCCAAGTTATCATTGACTCAGTACTGATACTCTGTGTATATAGCCAAGTTATCATTGACTCAGTACTGGTACTCTGTGTATATAGCCAAGTTATCATTGACTCAGTACTGGTACTCTGTGTATATAGCCAAGTTATCATTGACTCAGTACTGGTACTCTGTGTATATAGCCAAGTTATCATTGACTCAGTACTGGTACTCTGTGTATATAGCCAAGTTATCATTGACTCAGTACTGGTACTCTGTGTATATAGCCAAGTTATCATTGACTCAGTACTGGTACTCTGTGTATATAGCCAAGTTATCATTGACTCAGTACTGGTACTCTGTGTACAGCCAAGTTATCATTGACTCAGTACTGGTACTCTGTGTATATAGCCAAGTTATCATTGACTCAGTACTGATACTCTGTGTATATAGCCAAGTTATCATTGACTCAGTACTGGTACTCTGTGTATATAGCCAAGTTATCATTGACTCAGTACTGGTACTCTGTGTATATAGCCACATTATCATTGACTCAGTACTGGTACTCTGTGTATATAGCCAAGTTATCATTGACTCAGTACTGATACTCTGTGTATATAGCCAAGTTATCATTGACTCAGTACTGGTACTCTGTGTATATAGCCAAGTTATCATTGACTCAGTACTGGTACTCTGTGTATATAGCCAAGTTATCATTGACTCAGTACTGGTACTCTGTGTATATAGCCAAGTTATCATTGACTCAGTACTGGTACTCTGTGTACAGCCAAGTTATCATTGACTCAGTACTGGTACTCTGTGTATATAGCCAAGTTATCATTGACTCAGTACTGGTACTCTGTGTATATAGCCAAATTATCATTGACTCAGTACTGGTACTCTGTGTATATAGCCAAGTTATCATTGACTCAGTACTGGTACTCTGTGTATATAGCCAAGTTATCATTGACTCAGTACTGGTACTCTGTGTATATAGCCAAGTTATCATTGACTCAGTACTGATACTCTGTGTATAGTCTACACCTGTTGTATTGGTGGGAAGGACCGTCAGGAAGCATTTCACTGTTAGTCTACACCTGTTGTTTACCAAGGATTAGAATGTTTTTTACATTTGATTTAGATTTTGTCACTTTTTTTCTGTGCGTGTGTGTGTCTCATGCCAGCCGTGTGATGTTGGACGTCCTAATAATAGGTGGAGGACCCCATGCCCTGACCCTGGCCACCCTGCTGTCCTGTCCAGACCAGGCCCTGTCCCCACCTCCCCCCAACACAGACATCCTCCAGGGGATCCAGCTCAGCCAGGGCAGGGCCAAGACCAGCCGCTCTAAGAACAAGAGAGGAGGAGCTACCAGTGAGGATAACTACACTACAGCTCAATGTTTTTACATGAGCTTTTCATAAAGGGCCCAGATGAAGCCTGTTCCCAGACTAAAGAGTGAATGTTTATTAAAAGGGCTTTTAGTCAGGGGCTAGACGTCGGCGTGATCTGGGTCCAGGAAAACATCCCATAAAGTAGACAGATGTTTTCCCTCACATTTTGGCCTTTCTTGATTTCAGTTAGGAGAGACATTCCTCTCTAATCTCTCTACACACATAGTGTATAGCATGCTGTTAGTGCTCTCTGTTTGACAGGTCTCTAATGTCTCCCCATCCCCAGGACAACAGCCAGCTGAGGAGCCGGCCGCTCCAAGCCTTGCCCAGACCCAGTCTCTAGACTAAAAAGAACATCTCCATTGAAAGTGCTTTTTTAGTCGAGGTTGAAGGTGTAGGCTTAATTTGAAGTAGACACAGTATAGACTGTATTTTAGTCTCTCCAGTTCACACCATTCTGCTGGTGATGCTGTCTGGTTGACAGGTGTGTATTATGTCCCAGGACAGCAGACAGCCGAGCCCGCGGAGCAGACCACTCCAGACCCAGAGTCAGTTTCATCCTGCCCTCCGCTGGCCTTCAGAGTGGTGGACTCATACGGAGCATGGACCTCACTGTGGGAGAGCCAGTTCAGAGCACTCAACATCCCTCACCTTCGCTCACACACCCTGGTGCACACAGACCCACTCAATAAGGTACATCCATCACCTCTGCCCACACACCCTGGAAGTGGTGTTGGAGGGCCAGTAGGAGGCACTCTTTCCTCTGGTCTAAAAAAATAATAATAATATCCCAATGCCCCAGGGCAGTGATTGGGGACACTGCCCTGTGTGTAGGGTGCCGTCTTTCGGATGGGACGTTAAACGGGTGTCCTGACTCTCTGAGGTCATTAAAGATCCCATGGCACTTATCGTAAGAGTAGGGGTGTTAACCCCGGTGTCCTGGCAAAATTCCCAATCTGGCCCTCAAACCATCATGGTCACCTAATAATCCCCAATTTACAATTGGCTCATTCATCCCCCTCCTCTCCCCTGTAACTATTCCCCAGGTCGTTGCTGCAAATGAGAACGTGTTCTCAGTCAACTTACCTGGTAAAATATCGGTAAAATTAAAAATTTAAATTTAAAAAACCCTGGTGCACACAGACACACTCAGTAAGGTACATCCATCACCTCTGCTCACACACCCTGGTGCACACAGACCCACTCAATAAGGTACATCCATCACCTCTGCCCACACACCCTGGTGCACACAGACCCACTCAATAAGGTACATCCATCACCTCTGCTCACACACCCTGGTGCACACAGACCCACCCTGGTGCACACAGACACACTCAATAAGGTACATCCATCACCTCTGCTCACACACCCTGGTGCACACAGACCCACCCTGGTGCACACAGACACACTCAATAAGGTACATCCATCACCTCTGCTCACACACCCTGGTGCACACAGACCCACTCAATAAGGTACATCCCTCACCTCTGCTCACACACCCTGGTGCACACAGACCCACTCAACAAGGTGATGGTCCCTGCTGTAGGGTTGAATGAATGGTTCCTTCTGGACAACGCGAGTTGAGGTCACTTCAGTTTTCAATCCAGTCAATTCAGGCAGTGTACTTGTTTTTGCCTATAATCCCTTTGTGTTGGTTCCCCCCAGAGGGCTTTGCAGGAGTTTGTTCTGGAGAAGGATCGGACAGCGGAGCTACACTGCCTCCCTGACCACACCTTCATTCTGGATGAGAACGCCTTCTTCAACGACATGCGCCTGGGCAAGAAGGACAGGAGGAGACTGAGCAGCAGCAGAGGCCTGCAGAAGAGCCTGTACTTTAGCCTGCCAGGCACCAGGCTCAGTGTGGACTTCTTCAGGCAGCAGGTCGGAGATGGAGATGCACGCTGGCCGTGGCTTGAGTTGAAGTGAAAAGGCACCATACCAGGGTTGGGGTGAATTCCATTTCTATTCAGTCAATTCAGGAAGTACACTGAACTTCCAATTGGAATTGAAATGGAATTCACCCCAACCCTGCACCATACTAAACATAGTGTGTGAGTCCCTCCACTACACCAAATTGTGCAATAACAGGGATGCTTCTCTGTGTGACACAAGTAGGACTTAACTGGGAGTGGTCAACTAACCCTCCTGCTGGAGAGCTACTGGGGTTGCAGGCTTTTGTTCCAGACCTGCACTAATACACGTGATGACTACTAATGATAGTGAATGTGAGTTTTACAGTGAATGCTTGCTCTATTGTAGGGTTTATGTACAGCTGCAAGAAAAAGTATGTGAACCCTTTGGAAATACCTGGATTTCTGCATAAATTGGTCATAAAATGTATTCTGATCTTCATCTAGGTCACAACAATAGACAAACCGGTCTGCTTAAACTAATTAAACACAAACAATTAGACGTTTTCATGTCTTTATTGATCACACCGTGTAAACATTCACAGTGCAGGGTGGGAAAAGTAAGTGAACCCTTGGATTTAATAACTGCTTGACCCTCCTTTGGCAGCAATAACCTCAACCAAACGTTTTCTGTAGGTGCAGATCAGACCTGCACAATGGTCAGGAGGAATTGTGGACCATTCCTCTTTACAAAACTGTTTCAGTTCAGCAATATTCTTGGGACGTCTGGTGTGAACCGCTCTCTTGAGGTCATGCCACAGAATCTCAATCGGGTTGAGGTCAGGACTGTCACGATAGTCAACGGGACTGAGAGAGGACCAAGGCGCAGCGCGTGGAAAGTACATCTTCTTTATTAAAGAAAGAAGACGAAAAAAAGACACGAACACTATACAACAAACCCATACACTACACCCAACACTCCCTTTTCCATATAACCACCCTAGACACTACAAAAACACATACATTCCCCATGTCACACCCTGACCTAACTAAAATAATTAAGAAAACAAAGAATACTAAGGTCAGGGCGTGACATAACCCCCCCCCTTAAGGTGCGAACTCCGGGCGCACCAGCACATAGTCTAGGGGAGGGTCTGGGTGGGCGTCCGTCCACGGCGGCAGCTCCGGCACTGGTCGTGGTCCCCACCCCACCATAGTCACTACCCGCCTCCGTAGCTTCCTCCAAATGGCCACCCTCCACATTAACCCCACTGGATTAAGGGGCAGCACCGGACTAAGGGGCAGCACCGGACTAAGGGGCAGCACCGGACTAAGAGGCAGCACCGGACTAAGAGGCAGCACCGGACTAAGGGGCAGCACCGGACTAAGGGGCAGCACCGGACTAAGGGGCAGCACGGACTAAGAGGCAGCACCGGACTAAGAGGCAGCACCGGACTAAGAGGCAGCACCGGACTAAGGGGCAGCACCGGACTAAGAGGCAGCACCGGACTAAGGGGCAGCACCGGACTAAGGGGCAGCACCGGACTAAGAGGCAGCACCAGGATAAGGGGCAGCACCAGGATAAGGGGCAGCTCCGGACTGAGGGACGGATCCTGGCTGGCTGGCGGATCCTGGCTGGCTGGCTCTGGCAGATCCTGGCTGGATGACGGCTCTGGCGGATCCTGGCTGGATGACGGCTCTGGCGGATCCTGGCTGGACGGCTCATGGCTGGCTGACGGATATGGCTGCTCATGGTTGGCTGACGGATCTGGCTGCTCATGGCTGGCTGACGGATCTGGCTGCTCATGGCTGGCTGACGGATCTGGCTGCTCATGGCTGGCTGACGGATCTGGCTGCTCATGGCTGGCTGACGGATCTGGCTGCTCATGGCTGGCTGACGGATCTGGCTGCTCACGGCTGGCTGACGGATCTGGCTGCTCATGGCTAGCTGACGGATCTGGCTGCTCACGGCTGGCTGACGGATCTGGCTGCTCACGGCTGGCTGACGGATCTGGCTGCTCATGGCTGGCTGACGGATCTGGCTGCTCACGGCTGGCTGACGGATCTGGCTGCTCACGGCTGGCTGACGGATCTGGCTGCTCATGGCTGGCTGACGGATCTGGCTGCTCATGGCTGGCTGACGGATCTGGCTGCTCATGGCTGGCTGACGGATCTGGCAGATTCTGTCTGGTTGGCGGCTCTGGCAGATCCTGTCTGGTTGGCGGCTCTGGCAGATCCTGTCTGGTTGGCGGCTCTGGCAGATCCTGTCTGGTTGGCGGCTCTGGCAGATCCTGTCTGGTTGGCGGCTCTGGCGGATCCTGTCTGACGAATGGCTCTAGCGGCTCCTGACTGACGAACGGCTCTGACGGCTCGGGACAGACGGGCGGCTCTAATGGCTCGGGGCAGACGGATGGCTCAGATGGCGCTGGGTAGACGGATGGCTCAGATGGCGCTGGGTAGACGGATGGCTCAGATGGCGCTGGGTAGGCGGATGGCTCAGATGGCGCTGGGTAGACGGATGGCTCAGATGGCGCTGGGTAGACTGATGGCTCAGATGGCGCTTGGCAAACGGGCAGTTCAGGCATCGCTGTGCAGATGGCAGACTCTGGCCGGCTGAGGCGCACTGTAGGCCTGGTGCGTGGTGCCGGAACTGGTGTTACCGGGCTGGGGACACGCATCTCAGGGCTAGTGCGGGGAGAAGGAACAGGGCCTACTGGACCCTGGGAGCGCACATTAGGCCTAGTGCGTGGTGCCGGAACTGGTGGTACCGGACTGGGAACACGCATCTCAGGGCTAGTGCGGGGAGCAGCAACAGGATGCACAGGACTCTGGAGACACACAGGAGGTTTGGTGCGTGGTGCCGGAATTGGTGGTACCGGGCTGGAGACACGCACCATAGGACGAGTGCGTGGAGGAGGAACAGGGCTCTGGAGACACACTGGAAGCCTGGTGCGTGGTGTAGGCACTGGAACTGGACTGGGGCGGGGAGGTGGCGCCGGAAATACCGGACCGTGCAGGCGTATTGGCTCCCTTGAGCATTGAGCCTGCCCAACCTTACCTGGTTGAATGCTCCCCGTCGCCCGACCAGTGCGGGGAGGTGGAATAACCCGCACCAGGCTATGTAGGCGAACCGGGGACACCATGCGTAAGGCTAGTGCCATGTAAACCGGCCCGAGGAGACGCACTGGTGGCCAGATATGTAGGACCGGCTTCATGACATCCGGCTCAATACTAAATCTAGCCCTGCCAGTGCGGGGAGGTGGAATAACCCGCACCGGTCTATGCACACGTACAGGAGACACCGTGCGCTCTACTGCGTAACACGGTGTCTGCCCGTATTCTCGCTCTCCACGGTAAGTACAGGGAGTAGGCGCAGGTTTCCTACCTGACTTCGCCACTCTCCCTTTAAGCCCCCCCCCCCCCCCAAGAAATTTTTGGGGTTTTCTCACAGGCTTCCTACCGCTTCGTCGTGCTGCCTCCATACGCCGGTATCCCTCCTCGCACTGCGCCAGAGAATCCCAGGCGGGCTCCGGCACTCGCCCTGGGTTGATCGCCCACCTGTCGATCTCCTCCAACGTAGTGTAGCCCAGATCCTTTTCATGCCTCCGAGCTAGCTCCTCATATCGCCGCCTCTCTGCTTTCGCTGCCTCCAGCTCAGCTTTGGGGCGGTTATATTCTCCTGGTTCTTCGCGGTCCAGAATTTCCTCCCATGTCCATGAATCCTTGATGCCTTGCTCCTGTTGCCGCTTTTCGCGCTGCTTGATCCCGCATTGGTGGGGAATTGTCTATGTCGAAGAGTTTTGTGTCAGCACTCATGTTTGTATAGCTTCACGGTCGTTTGTTGTTTTTGTATGGTTTGTAATAGTGTTTCGTTTCATGTTCATCTTCGTAGAAAAATAAAAGAAGATGGCTTATTTTCCACATGCTGCGTTTTGGTCCGTCTCTCCTCCACACGATCGTGACAAGGACTGACTGGGCCCCTCCAGAAGGCGTATTTTCTTCTGTTGAAGCCATTCTGTTGTTGATTTACTTCTGTGTGTTGGGTCTGTTGCATCACCCACCTTCTGTTGAGCTTCAATTGGTGGACAGAGCCTTACATTCTCCTGCAAAATGTCTTGATAAATTTAGGAATTCATTTTTCCGTCGATGATAGCAAGCTGTCCAGGCCCTGAGGCAGCAAAGCAGCCCCAAACCATGATGCTTCCTCCACCATACTTTACAGTTGGGATGAGGTTTTGATGTTGGTGTGTTGTGCCTTTTTTCTCTCCACACATAGTCTTGTGTGTTCCTTCCAAACAACTCAACTGTAGTTTCATCTGTCCACAGAATATTTAGCCAGTAGCGCTGTGGAACATCCAGGTGCACTTTTGCAAACTTCAGATGTGCTGCAATGTTTTTTTCGGACAGCAGTGGCTTCTTCCGTGGTGTCCTCCCATGAACACCATTCTTGTTTAGTGCTTTACGTATCGTAGACTCGTCAACAGAGATGTTAGCATGTTCCAGAGATTTCTGTAAGTCTTTAGCTGACACACTAGGATTCTTCTTAACCTCATTGAGCATTCTGCTCTGTGCTCTTGCAGTCATCTTTGCAGGACGGCCACTCATGGGGAGAGCAGCAACAGTGCTGAACTTTCTCCATTTATAGACAATTTGTCTTACCGTGGACTGATGAACATCAAGGCTTTTAGAGATACTTTTGGAACACTTTCCATCTTTGTGCAAGTCAACAATTAGGTCTTCTGAGATCTCTCTTGTTCGAGACATGGTTCACATCAGGCAAGGCTTCTTGTGAATAGCAAACTCAAATTTTGTGAGTGTTTTTTAAAGGGCAGGGAAGCTCTAACCAACATCTCCAATCTTGTCTCATTGATTGGGCTTCAGGTTAACTGACTCCTGACTCCAATTATCTTTTGGAGAAGTCATTCGCCTAGGGGTTCACATACTTTTTCCAAACTACACTGTGAATGTTTAAATTATGTATTCAATATAGACAAGAAAAATACAATAATTTGTGTGTTATTAGTTTAAGCACACTATGTTTGTCTATTATTGAGACTTAGATGAAGATCAGATCTAAATTTATGACCAATTTATGCAGAAATCCAGGTAATTCCAAAGGGTTCACATACTTTTTCTTGCCTCTGTAGTTGTTCATTAAAATCTATGAACTTGTGAAATATAATGTAATGTGTGTGTGCATGTAATCTATTAGCCATCAACTCAAATCATCCTGAACAAAATAACTACAACGACATGGCTCTATCCAGGTGGACAAATATGGCCTGGACAGTGTCCTGACAAAGGGCACAGTGGATAGACTGACCCCTGTCATGTCAGAAGGAATTGTGACATCATTCAGGGTGTTCCTTCAGAACGGGGACGTCCTCGAGGCAAGGCGGGTAGTCATGGCGACTGGGCCGACCCGTGCCCAGATGGCCAACATTCCATTCTGGGTGTCGTCCATAGCGGAGAGCTACCCTGAGGAACGCCTGCAACACACCGTGCAGCTCATGCACCACCACCACCCCGCCTCACGGTCAGCACGGCAACAGGAACCAAGAAGCCAGAACCAGGAACAGGAAGAGAGTTCTTCTTCTCTCTCATCAGGTGGGTTGAGATGAGAATCCTCTGGTATTGAAAGCTATGGAAGTCACATCTGTTTAGATGGACCATATGTCTCCACATGATACTGTACTATATAGCCCTCTCCTGGTGTTGAGGTGACATGACATGACACTGTACAATAATGTCCTCTCCTGGTGTAGAGATGACATGACATGACACTGTACTATAATGCCCTCTCCTGGTGTAGAGGTGACATGACATGACACTGTACTATAATGGCCTCTCCTGGTGTAGAGATGACATGACATGACACTGTACTATAATGCCCTCTTCTGGTGTAGAGGTGACATGACATGACACTGTGCTATAATGGTCTCTCCTGGTGTTGAGGTGACATGACATGACACTGTGCTATAATGGTCTCTCCTGGTGTTGAGGTGACATGACATGATACTGTACTATAATGCCCTCTCCTGGTGTAGAGGTGACATGACATGACACTATACTATAATGGCCTCTCCTGGAGTAAAGGTGACATAACATGACACTGTGCTATAATGGCCTCTCCTGGTGTAGAGGTGACATGACATGCTGTCAAGCCAAAGGCTGCAATACTGTAATATCACACTGACTAATTACTTGACACGTTGGAAAGAATTAACAAATAAACTGGCCCTAAACAGAGAGTACACAGTGGCAGAATACCTGACCACTGTGACTGACCCAAACTTAAGCTTTGACTATGTACAGACTCAGTGAGCATAGCCTTGCTATTGAGAAAGGCCGCCGTAGGCAGACATGGCTCTCAAGAGAAGACAGGCTATGTGCTCACTGCCCACAAAATGAGGTGGAAACTGAGCTGCACTTCCTAACCTCCTGCCAAATGTATGACCATATTAGAGTCACATATTTCCTCAGATTACACAGATCCACAAAGAATTCAAAAACAAACCCAATTTTGATAAACTCCCATATCTACTGGGTGAAATACCACAGTGTGACATCACAGCAGCAAGATTTGTGACCTGTTGCCACAAGAAAAGGTCAACCAGTGAAGAACAAACACCATTGTAAATACAACCCATATTTATGATTATTTATTTTCCCTTTTGTACTTTACTATTTGCACATTGTTACAACACTGCAGATAGACATAATATGACATTTGTAATGTCTTTATTGTTTTGAAACTTCTGTATGTGTAATGTTTACTGTTCATTTTTATTGTTTATTTCACTTTTGTATATTATCTACCTCACTTGCTTTGGCAATGTTAACACATGTTTCCAATGCCAATAAAGCCCCTTGAATTGAATTGAAATTCACTTATTTACTTAGTACTTATTTGTGTTGGACATTCTGTTCCTGTTAAGAGTCAGTGTGGTGTCACTAACTCTGTCTCCATTCAGCAGGTCTCTATGTGGTGTCACTAACGCTGTCTCCATCCAGCAGGTCTCTATGTGGTGTCACTAACTCTGTCTCCATTCAGCAGGTCCCTGCATGGTGTCACTAACTCTGTCTCCATCCAGCAGGTCTCTATGTGGTGTCACTAACTCTGTCTCCATCCAGCAGGTCCCTGCATGGTGTCACTAACTCTGTCTCCATCCAGCAGGTCTCTATGTGGTGTCACTAACTCTGTCTCCATCCAGCAGGTCTCTATGTGGTGTCACTAACTCTGTCTCCATCCAGCAGGTCCCTGCATGGTGTCACTAACTCTGTCTCCATCCAGCAGGTCCCTGCATGGTGTCACTAACTCTGTCTCCATCCAGCAGGTCTCTATGTGGTGTCACTAACTCTGTCTCCATCCAGCAGGTCCCTGCATGGTGTCACTAACTCTGTCTCCATCCAGCAGGTCTCTATGTGGTGTCACTAACTCTGTCTCCATCCAGCAGGTCTCTATGTGGTGTCACTAACTCTGTCTCCATCCAGCAGGTCCCTGCATGGTGTCACTAACTCTGTCTCCATCCAGCAGGTCTCTATGTGGTGTCACTAACTCTGTCTCCATCCAGCAGGTCCCTGCATGGTGTCACTAACTCTGTCTCCATCCAGCAGGTCTCTATGTGGTGTCACTAACTCTGTCTCCATCCAGCAGGTCCCCATGTGGTGTGTGAGCCTGGCCAGAGGGTGGTGGTGGTTGGTGGAGGCCTGACCAGCGCTCATGTCATCTCCATCGCTCTGCAACAAGGAGCCAGTCATGTGACCTGGGTGATGCGCAAACACTTACAGGTCTGTTTCTGTTTAGATCTATGGCCATGTCCCAACTATCTTCCCTTCCTCCTGAAGTGGAAACTTGTTAGTTCTGGAAATTATCACATAGAAACCTCATTTGGAGGATCAAGGAGGTTTTAATATGCTTTTACATAAGTAGCACAAACCATTGTTTTGAAAATCTTGTTGAAAATGGCCTTTTTCGACCTATACATGCCTCCTGTCAGACCCTATGATCTGTGAACCATACATGATACAGACAACATCTTGGTGTCATTACACTCTTCATAGAGTGCTCTAAAATATGGACTACTTTTATATATATTTAATATAGTTTGTCTATATTGTGAAATACAAATATACACATGAGTTTATTCAACATTCAAACTAATAATATGAATATCTCAAAAGTACCCTTTTTGATTTTGTTCATTTTTAGACATGTTTAAAAAAATATACTCTAGAAGTACATCACATTTCCAGTGTGCCCCCCCCCCCCCCCCCTCCCAGCTGAAATAGTTTGATGTTAAGAGACTGTTATAGTCAGACCACCATGATCTCCAACCCCAAACCCCTCTGCCTCGGCCCTCTCCCCCAGCTGAAGCAGTTTGATGTTAAGAGACTGTTATAGTCAGACCACCATGATCTCCAACCCCAAACCCCTCTGCCTCGGCCCTCTCCCCCAGCTGAAGCAGTTTGATGTTAAGAGACTGTTATAGTCAGACCACCATGATCTCCAATCCCAAACCCCTCTGCCTCGGCCCTCTCCCCCAGCTGAAGCAGTTTGATGTTAAGAGACTGTTATAGTCAGACCACCATGATCTCCAACCCCAAACCTCTCTGCCTCGGCCCTCTCCCCCAGCTGAAGCAGTTTGATGTTAAGAGACTGTTATAGTCAGACCACCATGATCTCCAATCCCAAACCCCTCTGCCTCGGCCCTCTCCCCCAGCTGAAGCAGTTTGACGTGGGTGACGTGGAGAGCCTGGTGGGGCGGTACTCCCATGTGGAGCATGGCATCAAGATGGACGGCCTGGCCTACCTGCGCCAGTTCTACAACGAGAGCAGCGTCCATAAGAGACTGGCCATGATCAGACAGGCCAGGAAGGGAGGGGCAGTTACACCTGAGGCCTACGCAGCTCTGCAGCCCTACATCCAGACTGGACAGCTGTCTGTCCAAGCATACTGCCAGGTACAGAAATAACAGCAATATTGTAATAGTACTAGTCAGAATAATACTGCCAGGTACAGAAATAACAGCAATATTGTAATAGTACTAGTCAGAATAATACTGCCAGGTACAGAAATAACAGCAATATTGTAATAGTACTAGTCAGAATAATACTGCCAGGTACAGAAATAACAACAATATTGTAATAGTACTAGTCAGAATAATACTGCCAGGTACAGAAATAACAACAATATTGTAATAGTACTAGTCAGAATAATACTGCTAGGTAAATAGATATCAATAATATTAATACTACTGTGACCCCCAGGCTCACACAACCTCTGTTCACCCTCTCTACTGCGACCCCCAAGCACACACTACCTCTGTCCACCCTCTCTACTGTGACCCCCAGGCACACACGACCTCTGTCCACCCTCTCTACTGTGACCCCCAAGCACACACTACCTCTGTCCACCCTCTCTACTGTGACCCCCAGGCACACACGACCTCTGTCCACCCTCTCTACTGTGACCCCCAGGCACACACAACCTCTGTCCACCCTCTCTACTGTGACCCCCAGGCACACACGACCTCTGTCCACCCTCTCTACTGTGACCCCCAGGCACACACGACCTCTGTCCACCCTCTCTACTGTGACCCCCAGGCACACACGACCTCTGTCCACCCTCTCTACTGTGACCCCCAGGCACACACAACCTCTGTCCACCCTCTCTACTGTGACCCCCAGGCACACACGACCTCTGTCCACCCTCTCTACTGCGACCCCCAGGCACACACGACCTCTGTCCACCCTCTCTACTGTGACCCCCAGGCACACACAACCTCTGTCCACCCTCTCTACTGTGACCCCCAGGCACACACGACCTCTGTCCACCCTCTCTACTGTGACCCCCAGGCACACACAACCTCTGTCCACCCTCTCTACTGTGACCCCCAGGCTCACACGACCTCTGTCCACCCTCTCTACTGTGACCCCCAGGCACACACGACCTCTGTCCACCCTCTCTACTGTGACCCCCCAGGCACACACGACCTCTGTCCACCCTCTCTACTGTGACCCCCAGGCACACACGACCTCTGTCCACCCTCTCTACTGTGACCCCCCAGGCACACACGACCTCTGTCCACCCTGGGGGTCGCAGTGGAGAAGTAACATTTGGAAACATAAAATAATACAATCTGGTGAAAGAGAGAACGTAGAGTCAAGGTATTCACGGTGAACAGTGGCTATGGATTCATGACCTGTTGTGTTCTACAGGTGACTGAAGCTAAGTGGTGCTATGAAAGCCAGGTGTGGAGACTGTCACTGTGTGGACAGAATGGCTGTGAGACTTGGACTGGGGACAGGATATGGCTGGCTACAGGATGCAAACTGGACGTCAACCAAGACCCTATGCTCTCTTCTGTCATCAAGGAATTCCCTATTCAGGTGTGCTGCTATCATATCATATCTCAACCTCTGCAAGAATCTTTCATGTGTCTTTAATAAAATCAGTGTCCACAAAATGACTATACTACTATACTATACTACAGTGGTGTAAAGTACTTAGGTAAAAATACTTTTTAGTTTTTGGTGTATCTGTACTTTACTTTACTATTTATATTTTTTACTACTTTTACTTTTACTTCACTACATTCCTATAGAAAATATTCTACTTTTAAAAAAAGTACTTGATACATTTTGAATGCTTAGCAGGACAGGAAAATAGTCAAATTCACGCACTTATCAACCGAACATCCCTGGTCATCCCTACTGCCTCTGATCTGGAGGACTCAACAAAACAGAGAACATCCCTGGTCATCCCTACTGCCTCTGATCTGGAGGACTCACTAAACACACATGATTTGTTTGTACATTTTGACTGAATGTTGGACAAGAAAATGGTGCCTTCTGGTTTGCTTAATATAAGGAATTTAAAATATTTTTTTTAACTTTTTATACTTAAGTATATTTTAAACCAAATACTTTTATAAATTTACTCAAGAAGATTTTACTGGGTGACTTTTACTTTTACTTGAGTTATTTTCTATTAAGGTATTTTTACTTTTACTCAAGTATGACAGGGTACTTTTTCCACCACTACTATAATACCATACTATACTACACAACAATACTACAATACTACTATACTATATATTTCTACTGTGATATACTACTATACTATGGGGTACTACTATATTATACTGATATACCATAGGCTGCTACTGTACTATATTGCTACACTATAGGCTACTACTATACTACATTGTACGAATATAGGCTACTATTATACTATACTACTATAATATACTAATATAGGCTACAACTATACTATACCACTATGGGCTACTACTATACTATATGCTACTACTATACTATGCTACAATACTACTACACTATAGACTACTACTATACTTTACCACTATACAATAGGCTGCTACTATACTATACTCCTATAGGATACTGCTATACTATACTTTAGGCTAGTAGAGCCTAGTAGAGCCTATAGGCTACTACACTGATATAGGCTACTACTATACTTTAGGCTAATAGCATACTATGCAACTATACTATACTACTATAACATACCACTATACCATACTATACCACACTATACTATACTACTGTGGGGTACTGCTATACTATACCATACTACACCATACTATACTACTATAGGTTACCACAATACTATAATATAGGCTGCTGCCATACTATGCTACTATACTATAGGCTGCTACTATACTACCATGCTATACTATAGGATACTACTATACAACGATGTTATGCCATATTAATATAGGCGGTTGCTATACTATGTCATACTATACTACTATACTATACTATTGTACTATAGGCCGCTACCATACCATACTACACTATGATACTATACTATTATACTATAGGCTACTACTATAATATACTACTATGCCATAGGATATTACTATGCTACTATACAATAGGCTACTACTATACTATACTACTATAGGATACTACTATACTACTATACCACACTGATATGCTATTAATAGGCTACTACTATACTATACTACTAATGGCTACTGATTTACTATACTACTATATGCTACTACTATACTGCTATACTATAGGCTACTACTATACTACGCTACTATACCATACTACTATGGGCTATTACTATACCATGCTATACTACTATAGTCTACTGCTATACCATACCATACTACACTACTATACTACTACAGGCTACTACTATACTATACTACTATAATATAGGCTACTACCATAGTATACTACTAAGCTATAGGCTACTACTATATCATACTACTATAATATAAGCTAATACTATACTACTATACTATACTAATATAGGCTACTACCATGATATAGGCTACTACTATACTATACCATACTATACAATACTACTATAATATTATATTACACTATAGACTACCACTATACTATACCATACCATACTATATTACTATAGGCTGCTACTATACTACTATAGGCTACTACTATACTATACTATAGGCTACTACTATACAACTATGCTATACTACTATAGGCTGCTACTATACTATACTACTATAGGATACTACTAAACTATAATACTATAGGCCACTACTGTACTATAATACCATACAATAGGTTACTACTATACTACTATATTATACTATTATTCTATAGGCTACTAATATTCGACAATACTGTAGGCTACTACTATACTATACTACTATACTATAGGCTGCTGCCACACTATACTCCTATACTAAACTATTATACTATAGGCTACTACGATACTATGCAGCTATACTAATTTGGGCTACTACTATACACCTGTACTATACTACTATAGGCTGCAACTATATTATACCATAGGCTACTACTATAATATGCTACTATACTATACTCATATAGGCCACCACTATGCTATGCCATACTACTATACTATGCTGTACTTTACTATATTACTATAATATACTACCATACTATGGGCTACAACTATACTATTCTATGATTCTATAGGCTACTACTATACTATACCACTGTACTATGCTACTATACTATGTGCTGCTACTATATTACTATAGGCGCTACAATACTATATGCTGCTACCATACCACACCACAATGCTACTATACTACTATAGTATAGGCTACTACTATACTACTACACTACGTGCTGCTATACTATAGGATATACTACATGCTGCTACAATACTACACTACAGTACTACTATACTATGGGCTACTACTAGCCTAGACTAAAGCACTACTATAGGCTAATGCCATACTATACTACTATACTGCACCACAATACTGCTATGCTATAGGCTACTACTATTCTACTATATAATGGGTTACTACTATACTATAGGCTACTACTATACTATAGGCAACTACTATACCACTGTAGACCACTATTATACTATAGACTACTACTCTACCATACTATTGTGCTATACTACTACTATACCATAGGCTACTGCTATGCTACTATACTCTATTATAGTACTATGGGCTGCCACTATACTATAGGCTACTACTACGGTACACTACAATGCTACCATGCGACCATACTGTAGGCTACTACAATACTACACTACTATAGGCTACTGCTATACAATAGGCTACACCTATACTATAATACTGCTATACTGTGGGCTACTGCTATATGCTACTACTATACTACTATACTATAGGCTATTACTATGCTACTATACGATAGGCTACTACTATATGCTACTACTATACTACACTGCTATGCTATTAATAGGATACTACTATACTTTACTACTAATGGCTACTGCTTTACTATACTAATATAGGCTACTACTATACTGCCATACTATAGGCTGCCATTATACTACTATACTATACTACTGTGCTATGCTACTGTACTATAGGCTGCTACTATACTGCTATACTATATGCTGCTACTATACCATCCTACTACATGCTACTACTATACTATACTACTATTGGCTGCTACTATGCTACTTTACTAGTCTACTATACTACTACTATGCAACTACTATACTACTGTAGGCTGCTAATTTAATATACTTCTATAGGATACTACTATATATTACCACCATACTACTATACTATACTGCTATACTATTAATAGGCTACTACTATATGCTGCTAATTTAATATTCTACTATAGGCTACTACTATACGACTATACTGTAGGCTACTACTATACTATAATACTGTAGGCTACTACTATACGACTATACCGTAGGCTACTACTATACTATAATACTGTAGGCCACTACTATACTATAGGCTACTACTATACAATAATACTGTAGGCTACTACTGTAGGCTACTACTATACTATAGGCTGCTACTATACGACTATACTATAGGCTACTACTATACTATAGGCTACTACTATACTATAATACTGTAGGCTACTACTGTAGGCTACTACTATACTACTATGGCCTACTACTATGCTACTATACTATACTATGGACTACTACTATACTACAGTTACCTGCATTTGATCCAAGTCTAATTACAATGTATCTCAACTTTAGGTCCTGGATGGCTGGCCTTGTATATCTGAGAGCTTGCAGTGGGCTCCAGGCTGTCCTCTGTACCTGATGGGACAGTACGCAGCACTTCAGGTATATTGGCATTTTTTGCTAATCACACAATGAAGACCTTTTGTATAAAAATATTAGAATGGAATGTCAGAGAGAGAATATTTCATTCATATAGCTGGGAATCTGTCAAAGCATTGACAGACACATGTAATGAAAAAATGCTGATATGGATTAAAATAAAAGTAGCTTTTCTGGGTTTTGGATGGGTGGAAAGATCATCAAATAGAGTGTTGGCAAAAACGCAGCAGAGGAGGGATAGCCTTTTGATATATTTATAAACGTGTCTTTCAAGGCCGCAATATAGGCTCTGAAATATAGCAGCAAATACCTACAAAATATGGCTTGGAAAGTAGACCTATGTGAGAATCTCTTTTGTAAGGTACTTGTCGATAGAGACTCAGTTGGTTATGTAACATGGTACAGTCAGTGTGACTCAGCTGTATTACCTTTGTTGTCACAAACAGGTTGGTCCGCACGCGCTGAATCTGGCAGGAGGACAGGCGGCAAGCGCGCGCATCGCGAAGGACATAATATTCCAGCACAGCCAGAGTGGTTACGGAGGGACAGGGACACAACCCACCGGGGAGAGAGCACACACCGAAGAATACATTCAACAGATGCACGGGCTGATGTGGTTATGATTAAAGACCTTAGCGCAAATAATGTTGTGATGTCAAAGGGAGATTTACGCAGCGATAGATCATGGATTCGGCTGCCTTCCTAGTTGAGAATAAACTACACTTCACCCCTTCCTAGCTCAGAATAAACTATCCCCCCTTCCTAATAAACTACACCTCACCCCTTCCTATCTGAGAATAAACTAACCCCCCTCTTTTTTTATTCAAATTAATCCCTTGTGGTCAAGCCACGCCCTTCATGTCCGTACATGCGCAACAGATGCAGTGTTGCCAACCGCGACAACAACATGACTGCGCTTGGAAGATGACAGGCTTCTAATTCTGTTGTTGCCTACACACTGGGAGGATTTGATAGCCTACATTACGTGCTTGTCTGATTGTAGTTGATATTCGGAGTAAATTAGTCTTGTTGAGTCCACATCCAACTTCTGCCAGGTTAGTGACATTGACTTTCATGTATCAAAGTAAACTCCACTCCACGGAGAAGGAAGTTTTTCTTCACCATTGAGTGGAGTTTAGTCCGATAAACTTAATTTATCCTAGCTAGAGACCGATGCTGTTATTGCTCTGTCATGTTGTCTTTTTACTCCATATTATCCCAATAAAAGTCTTAGCAAAATAAGAAATATTGTAACATCTAATAACAAACACTCGTTGTGGTGTTTGGTATTTACGTGATGTTTTGTATTGACGTGATGTTTGGTATTGACGTGATGTTTGGTATTGACGTGATGTTTGGTATTGACGTGATGTTTGGTATTGACGTGATGTTTTGTATTGACGTGATGTTTGGTATTGACGTGATGTTTTGTATTGAGGTGATGTTTGGTATTGACGTGATGTTTGGTATTGACGTGATGTTCTGTATTGACGTTGAACAATAACGTGGGTATTTGAATAATGCAGTTCTTTTTCCTTTTCTCGTCAGTATTTTTGTTCAAGGTGTACCATAATAAATAAGGTACTACTAGTAAATAACCCTATCCTCTACGATGAGGATAAGAAGAGTTGTGAAGACCGTTTTGAGTGTGGAGCAGGTGGAAGGTGTGGGAGCCCATGTCCGCAGAAGCATAGGAAGAAAGGAGGTGCGTTACTGTCATACTGTCTGTCTTACATCTGCCTAGTTTATCATGTTCAATAATATCCTTTTAAAACACCAAACTAAACCACATGTTATGACATGGTAGGCTGATATCTTGTCCATCCATTTATTTCAGCTGATTAACCTGGATCCATTCTTGATGTTGGATGAGTTCAAAGTCAAAAAGCCGTCTGGCTTCCCTGATCACCCCCACAGAGGCTTTGAGACTGTGAGTAGGCTCTCTATTCTCTCTCTCTCGCTCTCTCTCTCTCTCGCTGTCTCTCTATTCTCTCTCTCTCTGCTCTCTCTCTCTATTCTCTCTCTCTCTCTATTCTGTCTCTCTCTCTCTATTATGTCTCTCTCTGCCTCTGTCTCTTTCTCTCTCTCTCTCTCTCTCTCTCTCTCTCTCTCTCTCTCTCTCTCTCTCTCTCTCTCTCTCTCTCTCTCTCTCTCTCTCTGTGTCTCTCTCTCTCTCTCTCTCTGTCTCTCTCTCTCTCTCTCTCTATTCTGTCTCTCTGCCTCTGTCTCTCTCTATATATATATATATTCTCTCTATTCTATGCCTCTGTCTCGCTCTCTCTCTCTCTCTCTCTCTCTCTCTGTCTCTCTCTCTTTCTCTGTCTCTCTCTCTCTATTCTCTCTCTCTCTGTCTCTCTTTCTCTCTCTCTCGCTCTGTCTCTCTCTGTCTCTCTCTATTCTCTCTCTCTCTCTCTCTCTCTATTCTGTCTCTCTATTCTGTCTCTCTGCCTCTGTCTCTCTCTCTCTCTATATATATATTCTCTCTATTCTATGCCTCTGTCTCGCTCTCTCTCTCTCTCTCTCTCTTTCTCTCTCTCTCTCTATTCTCTCTCTCTGTCTCTCTTTCTCTCCCTCTCCCTCTCGCTCTGTCTCTCTCTATTCTCTCTATTCTCTTTCTATTCTCTCTCTCTCTCTCTCTCTCTCTCTCTCTCTCTATTCTGTCTCTCTCTCTCTCTCTCTCTCTCTCTCTCTCTCTCTCTATTCTGTCTCTCTATTCTGTCTCTCTGCCTCTGTCTCTCTCTCTCTCTATATATATATTCTCTCTATTCTATGCCTCTGTCTCGCTGCCTCTGTCTGTCTAGCTAGCATGATGCAGCATCTATACTGTCTCTCTATCTGGAGTGATTGTAAGGACTGGGTGTCGGAGTGCGAAGTCAAGTGCAGGAAACAGCAGGTGCAATAACAAATGTTCTTTAATGAACACTGAGAAACTAGGCCACCCTTCTATACACTGGATGTTCTCATAAAACAACCCCAGACACGGGGGGGAACGAAAACAGTCCAGATACAACGTAGATCGAAAACAAACACCACTCTTACCAACTAACAATCCCGCACAAAGGAACGGGCGGGCCAGCTGACTGATAAGCCCAACTAATTACAAACCTAATACAAAACAGGTGTAACCAATAAACACATAAGGAGGGGGAGAAAAGGATCAGTGGCAGCTAATAGGCCGGTGACGACGACCGCCGAGCGCCACCCGAACGGGAAGGAGAGTCTGCCTCGGTCAGAGTCGTGACAGTGATACAATGTTGTGTTCTGACTGAAACCCTGGCAGGTTCATATGAGGCCGTTGAGGGAGAGTGAGGTACGTACACCATTAATGATGAGGGAGGATGAGGCACGTACACCATTAATGATGAGGGAGGGTGAGGCACATACACCATTAATGATGAGGGAGGATGAGGCACGTACACCATTAATGAGGGAGGGTGAGGCACGTACACCATTAATGACGAGGGAGGATGAGGCACGTACACCATTAATGATGAGGGAGGATGAGGCACGTACACCATTAATGATGAGGGAGGATGAGGCACGTACACCATTAATGATGAGGGAGGGTGAGGCACGTACACCATTAATGATGAGGGAGGAGGAGGCACGTACACCATTAATGATGAGGGAGGAGGAGGCACGTACACCATTAATGATGAGGGAGGAGGAGGCACGTACACCATTAATGATGAGGGAGGAGGAGGCACGTACACCATTAATGACGAGGGAGGGTGAGGCACGTACACCATTAATGATGAGGGAGGGTGAGGCACGTACACCATTAATGACGAGGGCGGGTGAGGCACGTACACCAATTAATGACGAGGGAGGGTGAGGCACGTACACCATTAATGACGAGGGAGGGTGAGGCACGTACACCATTAATGACGAGGGCGGGTGAGGCACGTACACCATTAATGATGAGGGAGGGTGTGGCACGTACACCATTAATGATGCGGGAGGGTGAGGCACGTACACCATTAATGATGAGGGAGGGTGAGGCACGTACACCATTAATGATGAGGGAGGATGAGGCACGTACACCATTAATGATGAGGGAGGGTGAGGCACGTACACCATTAATGATGAGGGAGGATGAGGCACGTACACCATTAATGATGAGGGAGGATGAGGCATGTACACCATTAATGATGAGGGAGGAGGAGGCACACATACACCATTAATGATGAGGGAGGATGAGGCACGTACACCATTAATGATGAGGGAGGGTGAGGCATGTACACCATTAATGATGAGGGTGAGGCACGTACACCATTAATGACGAAGGAGAGTGAGGCATATACCCCATTAAAGATGAGGGAGGGTGAGGCAGGTACACCATTAATGATGAGGGAGGGTGAGGCAGGTACACCATTAATGATGAGGGAGGGTGAGGCAGGTACACCATTAATGATGAAGGAGGGTGAGGCATATACCCCATTAAAGATGAGGGAGGGTGAGGCAGGTACACCATTAATGATGAAGGAGGGTGAGGCATATACCCCATTAAAGATGAGGGAGGGTGAGGCACATACACCATTAATGATGAGGGAGGGTGAGGCATGTACACCATTAATGATGAGGGAGGAGGAGGCAGGTACACCATTAATGATGAAGGAGGGTGAGGCATATACCCCATTAAAGATGAGGGAGGGTGAGGCAGGTACACCATTAATGATGAGGGAGGGTGAGGCAGGTACACCATTAATGATGAGGGAGGGTGAGGCAGGTACACCATTAATGATGAAGGAGGGTGAGGCATATACCCCATTAAAGATGAGGGAGGGTGAGGCAGGTACACCATTAATGATGAGGGAGGGTGAGGCAGGTACACCATTAATGATGAAGGAGGGTGAGGCATATACCCCATTAAAGATGAGTGAGGGTGAGGCTCATACACCCTTAGTGATGAGTGAGGGTGAGGCACATACACCATTATTGCACTTCCTGCTAACGCCAGCAGATGGCACTAACATGCCTACTGCAGTGTAAGCCTCGTCCAGAGAAAGCTTTTCAATAGGTTTGTTATACATAGCATTAGCTTGCTTTTGGATACTGGGGTTTGAATGAAAACCCACCAATATCACATATTTAGACAGAGGGGAGGAAGGAAATTAAACTTCTGCTTTGGAAGTGGTGTTGGTGAATCACGGTTTACTCAACCATAAAGGCGATGGTCCACAGTGGGAATTTATAGAGTCAAAACAAGTTTTTAATAGAAAAGTGTTTGATACTGTAGATACATGTGTAATCTAACATAGCGTCTATCATGGCCTAGACCAGATGAGGCCATAGGCCCAGCTGATACTGTAGATACATGTGTAACCTAGCCTAGTGTCCACCATGGCCCAGACCAGATGATTCTGTAGATACATGTGTAACCTAACATAGCATGGCCCAGACCAGATGAGGCCATAGGCCCAGCTGATACTGTATATGTGTAGCTTAGTGTCCAACTGGCCGCAGACTGGACCAGACCTGACGGGGGCGGGGCTGAAGCGCCCACGGCCCAGCATGCCATGCAGCAGGTGTGTTGGCTCACGGTTACATCTCAGAGCTCATAGCCACGTGCGCTGCCAGATCAGAGAGAGGCTCTCGCCCCCCTGGCTGGAGGTTTGGAAGCCTCTCTGAGAGACAGATGTGTACCTCTAACCTCTACAGCTTTCTACTTCCTGTCCGTTGTGACCTCAGTCCATGTGGCAGTGGAATGGACACGGAGTGACCACGTGCTCTTGTCTGTCCTGCTCAACGGACACTGCATTACACACACACACACACACACACACACACACACACACACACACACACACACACACACACACACACACACACACACACACACACACACACACACACACACACACACACACTGTACATATTTAATCTGTTAGACTTGCATGAGGAAAATATGAAATCAATTCTTTACCATACTATGTTTTCCAGTCTTACAAGCTTTATGATGAGATTTCCTTCCGAAACCATTCATGTTTCCAACTGAGAGTCATTCATCTCTTTCCTAACCTCAACCTCATTTGGCAAAGGCTTAGAGAAAGTTGTTTTCCAGTTGTTTCTCCAGACATGATTGGTATTCGGGGGAGGGATAACTGCAGAGCACAGTGAATGTTTTGTTTTGCCTCTCAGCTGTTATATAAAATCAGCAGTGGCTCATCTATGGGTTTGTGAACATATTTTGATCTATTTTGTCTTTGTTTAGGTGACCTACGTTTTGAAAGGCGTTTCAGCCCATGAGGATTTCTGTGGCCACTCTGGACTCCTGAAACCAGGGGATTTACAGGTATGGAAACATCTTGTGACACTCACACTACTGTATGTAGGTTCCTACTCTTCACCATACTCCCACCAGAACCAATGAAGCATGGTGCCTTCAGGGCATTTCCTGTGTTTTTCCCGTGCAGCAGTCGTAAAGCTGTTGTCCCTGGTCAGTCAGTCAGCATCAACCAGGAAGTGGTCTAATAGACACTAATGCCACTGGCATTAAACAAAGCATGTGTCCATGTATGCTGATGATTCAACCATATACACATCAGAAACCACAGCTAGTGAAGTCACTGAAACCCATAAAGAGTTGCAGTCTGTTTTGGAATGGGTGGCCAGTAATTAACTGGTCCTGAACATCTCTAAAACTAAGAGCATTGTATTTGGTACAAATCATTCCCTAAATTCTAGACCTCAGCTGAATCTGGTAATGAATGGTGTGGCTGTTGAATAAGTTGAGGAGACTAAGTTATGTCATGTTTTGTGTGGACCCAGGAAGAGTAGCTGCTGCTTTCGCAACCTAATAAAATACTACTACAAGAGACTTTGTGTGTGTGTGTGTGTGTGTGTGTGTGTGTGTGTGTGTGTGTGTGTGTGTGTGTGTGTGTGTGTGTGTGTGTGTGTGTGTGTGTGTGTGTGTGTGTGTGTGTGTGTGTGTGTGTGTGTGTGTGTGCGAGAGAGAGAGACGAACACCATTGGGGGGGCTGGAGCTACTAACTCAGGGCAGACGGGTTTCCTCACAGTGGAACAGGAAGGGGAAAGCTGCTGACAACTTTAAGTGTTATTGCTCAATTAGCTTCCCACGGCAATGCTGCATCACCCTCAGGGCACTGAAAAGTTGCATCAGAATTGGCTCCCTATTCCCTATGTAGTGCACTACTTTTGGCTAAAACCCCTATTCCCTGAGCCCTTATTCTCTAGACCAGGGGTACTCAACTCTTACCCTACGAGGTCCAGAGCCTGCTGTTTTTCTCTTTTACCTGATAATGATTTGCACACACCTGGTTTCCCAGGACTAAATCAGTCCCCGATTAGAGGGGACAATGAGAACATGCAGTGGAACTGGCTTCGAGGTCCAACGTTGAGTTGGAGGGCTCTAGACCCTATTTAGTGCACAGCTTAGACCCTAGACCAAAAGTAGTAGCAGCCATTTTGAACACAACCTTCCAGTGTGTTATTTTGATGTTAGTGGAGCTTTGAGAAGAACAATGGACATCCACTAGGTACATATCACAGCAGTGGGGCAGATGGGATATCCACTAGGTACATATCACAGGAGTGGGGAAGATGGACATCCACTAGGTACATATCACAGCAGTGGGGAAGATGGACATCCACTAGGTACATATCACAGCAGTGGGGAAGATGGACATCCACTAGGTACATATCACAGCAGTGGGGAAGATGGGATATCCACTAGGTACATATCACAGGAGTGGGGAAGATGGACATCCACTAGGTACATATCACAGCAGTGGGGAAGATGGGACATCCACTAGGTACATATCACAGCAGTGGGGAAGATGGGATATCCACTAGGTACATATCACAGGAGTGGGGAAGATGGGATATCCACTAGGTACATATCACAGCAGTGGGGAAGATGAACATCCACTAGGTACATATCACAGCAGTGGGGAAGATGGACATCCACTAGGTACATATCACAGCAGTGGGGAAGATGGGATATCCACTAGGTACATATCACAGCAGTGGGGAAGATGGGATATCCACTAGGTACATATCACAGCAGTGGGGAAGATGGGATATCCACTAGGTACATATCACAGCAGTGGGGAAGATGGACATCCACTAGGTACATATCACAGCAGTGGGGAAGATGGGACATCCACTAGGTACATATCACAGCAGTGGGGAAGATGGGATATCCACTAGGTACATATCACAGGAGTGGGGAAGATGGGATATCCACTAGGTACATATCACAGCAGTGGGGAAGATGAACATCCACTAGGTACATATCACAGCAGTGGGGAAAATGGGATATCCACTAGGTACATATCACAGCAGTGGGGAAGATGGGATATCCACTAGGTACATATCACAGCAATGGGGAAGATGAACATCCACTAGGTACATATCACAGCAGTGGGGAAGATGGGATATCCACTAGGTACATATCACAGCAGTGGGGAAGATGGGATATCCACTAGGTACATATCACAGCAGTGGGGAAGATGGGATATCCACTAGGTACATATCACAGCAGTGGGGAAGATGGGATATCCACTAGGTACATATCACAGCAGTGGGGAAGATGGACATCCACTAGGTACATATCACAGCAGTGGGGAAGATGGGATATCCACTAGGTACATATCACAGCATTGGGGAAGATGGGATATCCACTAGGTACATATCACAGCAGTGGGGAAGATGGACATCCACTAGGTACATATCACAGCAGTGGGGAAGATGGGACATCCACTAGGTACATATCACAGCAGTGGGGAAGATGGGACATCCGCTAGGTGCATATCACAGCAGTAGGGAAGATGGGATATCCACTAGGTACATATCACAGCAGTGGGGAAGATGGACATCTACTAGGTACATATCACAGCAGTGGGGAAGATGGGATATCCACTAGGTACATATCACAGCAGTGGGGAAGATGGACATCCACTAGGTACATATCACAGGAGTGGGGAAGATGGGATATCCACTAGGTACATATCACAGCAGTGGGGAAGATGGGATATCCACTAGGTACATATCACAGCAGTGGGGAGGATGGGATATCCACTAGGTACATATCACAGCAGTGGGGAAGATGGACATCCACTAGGTACATATCACAGCAGTGGGGAAGATGGGACATCCACTAGGTACATATCACAGCAGTGGGGAAGATGGACATCCACTAGGTACATATCACAGCAGTGGGGAAGATGGGATATCCACTAGGTACATATCACAGCAGTGGGGAAGATGGATATCCACTAGGTACATATCACAGCAGTGGGGAAAATGGGATATCCACTAGGTACATATCACAGCAGTGGGGAAGATGGGATATCCACTAGGTACAAATCACAGCAGTGGGGAAGATGGACATCCACTAGGTCCATATCACAGCAGTGGGGAAGATGGGACATCCACTAGGTACATATCACAGCAGTGGGGAAGATGGACATCCACTAGGTACATATCACAGCAGTGGGGAAGATGGGACATCCACTAGGTACATATCACAGCAGTGGGGAAGATGGGACATCCGCTAGGTACATATCACAGCAGTAGGGAAGATGGGATATCCACTAGGTACATATCACAGCAGTGGGGAAGATGGGATATCCACTAGGTACATATCACAGCAGTGGGGAAGATGGACATCCACTAGGTACATATCACAGGAGTGGGGAAGATGGGATATCCACTAGGTACATATCACAGCAGTGGGGAAGATGGGATATCCACTAGGTACATATCACAGCAGTGGGGAGGATGGGATATCCACTAGGTACATATCACAGCAGTGGGGAAGATGGACATCCACTAGGTACATATCACAGCAGTGGGGAAGATGGGACATCCACTAGGTACATATTACAGCAGTGGGGAAGATGGACATCCACTAGGTACATATCACAGCAGTGGGGAAGATGGGATATCCACTAGGTACATATCACAGCAGTGGGGAAGATGGATATCCACTAGGTACATATCACAGCAGTGGGGAAAATGGGATATCCACTAGGTACATATCACAGCAGTGGGGAAGATGGGATATCCACTAGGTACATATCACAGCAGTGGGGAAGATGGACATCCACTAGGTCCATATCACAGCAGTGGGGAAGATGGACATCCACTAGGTACATATCACAGCAGTGGGGAAGATGGACATCCACTAGGTACATATCACAGCAGTGGGGAAGATGGACATCCACTAGGTACATATCACAGCAGTGGGGAAGATGGACATCCACTAGGTACATATCACAGCAGTGGGGAAGATGGGACATCCACTAGGTACATATCACAGCAGTGGGGAAGATGAACATCCACTAGGTACATATCACAGCAGTGGGGAAGATGGGACATCCACTAGGTACATATCACAGCAGTGGGGAAGATGGGATATCCACTAGGTACATATCACAGCAGTGGGGAAGATGAACATCCACTAGGTACATATCACAGCAGTGGGGAAGATGGACATCCACTAGGTACATATCACAGCAGTGGGGAAGATGGGATATCCACTAGGTACATATCACGGCAGTGGGGAAGAAGGGATATCCACTAGGTACATATCACAGCAGTGGGGAAGATGGGATATCCACTAGGTACATATCACAGCAGTGGGGAAGATGGACATCCACTAGGTACATATCACAGCAGTGGGGAAGATGGGATATCCACTAGGTACATATCACAGCATTGGGGAAGATGAACATCCACTAGGTACATATCACAGCAGTGGGGAAGATGAACATCCACTAGGTACATATCACAGCAGTGGGGAAGATGCGATATCCACTAGGTACATATCACAGCAGTGGGGAAGATGGGATATCCACTAGGTACATATCACAGCAGTGGGGAAGATGGGACATCCACTAGGTACATATCACAGCAGTGGGGAAGATGGGACATCCACTAGGTACATATCACAGCAGTGGGGAAGATGGGATATCCACTAGGTACATATCACAGCAGTGGGGAAGATGGACATCCACTAGGTACATATCACAGCAGTGGGGAAGATGGGATATCCACAAGGTACATATCACAGCAGTGGGGAAGATGGGATATCCACTAGGTACATATCACAGCAGTGGGGAAGATGGACATCTACTAGGTACATATCACAGCAGTGGGGAAGATGGATATCCACTAGGTACATATCACAGCAGTGGGGAAGATGGGACATCCACTAGGTACATATCACAGCAGTGGGGAAGATGGGATATCCACTAGGTACATATCACAGCAGTGGGGAAGATGGACATCCACTAGGTACATATCACAGGAGTGGGGAAGATGGGATATCCACTAGGTACATATCACAGCAGTGGGGAAGATGGAATATCCACTAGGTACATATCACAGCAGTGGGGAGGATGGGATATCCACTAGGTACATATCACAGCAGTGGGGAAGATGGACATCCACTAGGTACATATCACAGCAGTGGGGAAGATGGGACATCCACTAGGTACATATCACAGCAGTGGGGAAGATGGACATCCACTAGGTACATATCACAGCAGTGGGGAAGATGGGATATCCACTAGGTACATATCACAGCAGTGGGGAAGATGGATATCCACTAGGTACATATCACAGCAGTGGGGAAGATGGGACATCCACTAGGAACATATCACAGCAGTGGGGAAGATGGGATATCCACTAGGTACATATCACAGCAGTGGGGAAGATGGACATCCACTAGGTCCATATCACAGCAGTGGGGAAGATGGACATCCACTAGGTACATATCACAGCAGTGGGGAAGATGGACATCCACTAGGTACATATCACAGCAGTGGGGAAGATGGACATCCACTAGGTACATATCACAGCAGTGGGGAAGAAGGGATATCCACTAGGTACATATCACAGCAATGGGGAAGATGGACATCCACTAGGTACATATCACAGCAGTGGGGAAGATGGGACATCCACTAGGTACATATCACAGCAGTGGGGAAGATGGACATCCACTAGGTACATATCACAGCAGTGGGGAAGATGGGATATCCACTAGGTACATATCACAGCAGTGGGGAAGATGGATATCCACTAGGTACATATCACAGCAGTGGGGAAAATGGGATATCCACTAGGTACATATCACAGCAGTGGGGAAGATGGGATATCCACTAGGTACATATCACAGCAGTGGGGAAGATGGACATCCACTAGGTCCATATCTCAGCAGTGGGGAAGATGGACATCCACTAGGTACATATCACAGCAGTGGGGAAGATGGACATCCACTAGGTACATATCACAGCAGTGGGGAAGATGGACATCCACTAGGTACATATCACAGCAGTGGGGAAGAAGGGATATCCACTAGGTACATATCACAGCATTGGGGAAGATGGGATATCCACTAGGTACATATCACAGCAGTGGGGAAGAAGGGATATCCACTAGGTACATATCACAGCAATGGGGAAGATGAACATCCACTAGGTACATATCACAGCAGTGGGGAAGATGAACATCCACTAGGTACATATCACAGCAGTGGGGAAGATGGACATCCACTAGGTACATATCACAGCAGTGGGGAAGATGGGATATCCACTAGGTACATATCACAGCAGTGGGGAAGATGGATATCCACTAGGTACATATCACAGCAGTGGGGAAGATGCGATATCCACTAGGTACATATCACAGCAGTGGGGAAGATGGGATATCCACTAGGTACATATCACAGCAGTGGGGAAGATGGGACATCCACTAGGTACATATCACAGCAGTGGGGAAGATGGGACATCCACTAGGTACATATCACAGCAGTGGGGAAGATGGGATATCCACTAGGTACATATCACAGCAGTGGGGAAGATGGACATCCACTAGGTACATATCACAGCAGTGGGGAAGATGGGATATCCACTAGGTACATATCACAGCAGTGGGGAAGATGGACATCTACTAGGTACATATCACAGCAGTGGGGAAGATGGATATCCACTAGGTACATATCACAGCAGTGGGGAAGATGGGACATCCACTAGGTACATATCACAGCAGTGGGGAAGATGGGATATCCACTAGGTACATATCACAGCAGTGGGGAAGATGGACATCCACTAGGTACATATCACAGGAGTGAGGAAGATGGGATATCCACTAGGTACATATCACAGCAGTGGGGAAGATGGAATATCCACTAGGTACATATCACAGCAGTGGGGAGGATGGGATATCCACTAGGTACATATCACAGCAGTGGGGAAGATGGACATCCACTAGGTACATATCACAGCAGTGGGGAAGATGGGACATCCACTAGGTACATATCACAGCAGTGGGGAAGATGGACATCCACTAGGTACATATCACAGCAGTGGGGAAGATGGAATATCCACTAGGTACATATCACAGCATTGGGGAAGATGGATATCCACTAGGTACATATCACAGCAGTGGGGAAGATGGGACATCCACTAGGAACATATCACAGCAGTGGGGAAGATGGGATATCCACTAGGTACATATCACAGCAGTGGGGAAGATGGACATCCACTAGGTCCATATCACAGCAGTGGGGAAGATGGACATCCACTAGGTACATATCACAGCAGTGGGGAAGATGGACATCCACTAGGTACATATCACAGCAGTGGGGAAGATGGACATCCACTAGGTACATATCACAGCAGTGGGGAAGAAGGGATATCCACTAGGTACATATCACAGCAATGGGGAAGATGAACATCCACTAGGTACATATCACAGCAGTGGGGAAGATGAACATCCACTAGGTACATATCACAGCAGTGGGGAAGATGGGACATCCACTAGGTACATATCACAGCAGTGGGGAAGATGGACATCCACTAGGTACATATCACAGCAGTGGGGAAGATGGGACATCCACTAGGTACATATCACAGCAGTGGGGAAGATGGGACATCCGCTAGGTACATATCACAGCAGTAGGGAAGATGGGATATCCACTAGGTACATATCACAGCAGTGGGGAAGATGGACATCTACTAGGTACATATCACAGCAGTGGGGAAGATGGGATATCCACTAGGTACATATCACAGCAGTGGGGAAGATGGACATCCACTAGGTACATATCACAGGAGTGGGGAAGATGGGATATCCACTAGGTACATATCACAGCAGTGGGGAAGATGGGATATCCACTAGGTACATATCACAGCAGTGGGGAGGATTGGATATCCACTAGGTACATATCACAGCAGTGGGGAAGATGGACATCCACTAGGTACATATCACAGCAGTGGGGAAGATGGGACATCCACTAGGTACATATCACAGCAGTGGGGAAGATGGGATATCCACTAGGTACATATCACAGCAGTGGGGAAGATGGGATATCCACTAGGTACATATCACAGCAGTGGGGAAGATGGGACATCCACTAGGTACATATCACAGCAGTGGGGAAGATGGGATATCCACTAGGTACATATCACAGCAGTGGGGAAGATGGACATCCACTAGGTACATATCACAGCAGTGGGGAAGATGGGATATCCACTAGGTACATATCACAGCAGTGGGGAAGATGGACATCTACTAGGTACATATCACAGCAGTGGGGAAGATGGATATCCACTAGGTACATATCACAGCAGTGGGGAAGATGGGACATCCACTAGGTACATATCACAGCAGTGGGGAAGATGGGATATCCACTAGGTACATATCACAGCAGTGGGGAAGATGGACATCCACTAGGTACATATCACAGCAGTGGGGAAGGAAAGGTGTAAATGTGAAGTTAATTTCCTCCTAGAAACCAGTTACTTCCACTATTAAGTCCACATGGGTGATTTATTATGGAAATCATATCAGGCAACATTGATTTCATGGATATTATACTGTACAATTCTCCTTTATGTGGTTAGTAATTGTGTTTTGTGTGTGTGTGTGTCTATGCCTCTCTGTATCTGTGTGTGTGTGTTTCTGTGTCCGTCTCTGTGTGTCTATGCCTCTCTGTATCTGTGTGTGTGTGTTTCGTGTCCGTCTCTGTGTGTCTATGTCCATGTCTCTTCATAAGTGGATGACGGCAGGCCGAGGGGTGGTCCATGCAGAGATGCCTGTGTCTGAGGAGCCCGTTCAGGGCCTGCAGCTGTGGGTCAACCTGAGGAGGGAGGACAAGATGGTGGAGCCTCAGTACCAGGAGCTGAAGGACAGCCAGGTCCCCAAGCCCAGCAGGGAGGGGGTCACTGTGGCCGTCATCTCTGGACAGGCCCTGGGTGTACAGGTCAGGAGCACCATACTAACCATAACCCTGGGTGTACAGGTCAGGAGCACCATACTAACCATAACCCTGGGTGTACAGGTCAGGAGCACCATATTAACCATAACCCTGGGTGTACAGGTCAGGAGCACCATACTAACCATAACCCTGGGTGTACAGGTCAGGAGCACCATACTAACCATAACCCTGGGTGTACAGGTCAGGAGCACCATACTAACCATAACCCTGGGTGTACAGGTGAGGAGCACCATATTAACCATAACCGTGGGTGTACAGGTCAGGAGCACCATACTAACCATAACCCTGGGTGTACAGGTCAGGAGCACCATACTAACCATAACCCGGGTGTACAGGTCAGGAGCACCATACTAACCATAACCCTGGGTGTACAGGTCAGGAGCACCATACTAACCACAACCCTGGGTGTACAGGAGCACCATACTAACCATAACCCGGGTGGTGGTAGTGGGTGTGGCCAGTGGTGCGGTTTTAGAGGCCCTCTTCTTGGCCGCAGAGACAAACTGCTGCTGTTTTAAAGCACATTTCCTGCAATTCTACACATTTTGCCGTGGAGCAGAGAGAACATTGTACTGTTTTTTAAAGCTAATTTCATGCCATTCAAAAAAAATGTGCCATTGGGCTGAGAGAAGATTTTAAAGCTAAATTCCTTAAATTCTACACATTTTGCCGTGGCTTCTTCCTTGTTCTTATGCTATCTGCATGACTCAACCATTATAACAAAATCAATGTGGGGCCCCGTGCCATGACATTTTAAAAATGTTAGATTCTCCCTGACTGTTTCATTTTTATTTTGGGGATTGTTAGTTCTCAGAGGTAATCTTTAAAAAGTATATATTGCTCTATTATATTTTCTACATATTTAACTGGATTTTAGTTATTTAAGTTTATACAAGTTCTTATGTTTGTTCTGACTTCCACATGACATCAACCAGTGTTTCCCCTATATGCACTTAGCAGCGGTGCACCACGTGATGGTCAAATTATTTCTTATTTTTATATATTTTTTGGTGGCGTCCACGAATTAGCAACGGCTTTGCGCCGCTGCTAAACGCATATAGCGGAAACACTGGTTGATGTCATGTGGAAGTCGTAACAAACATAAGAACACTTAAAACAACTAAAAATAGATTCATATATTTCTCACCCTACAAAGTAACGCATTTGTAATCACAGGTCCAAAACCACAGTGGATGAAGAAGGGGGGGAGTTTATTATCGCCATCATTGTCATTATCATTGTTCCTTTGTCACTGTGTTATACAGAATGAATACCGTACTTAGTGTCGGCTGTTGATATGATGTGCTGGGGTCTTGCCCATATCAAGCCAGAAAACCTTATACAATACAATGACTGAGATGTTGAAAGCCTCAGGCCTAGATACGCCTCGCCAGAAATCCCAACCAACCACAAGACATTCAGCTTCATCATGTGACGTTTGCAGATAATTACATCTTCAGGATTATCCACCCCCCCCCCCCCCCCCTTCTCCTCCTTATTTTCTCTGTGTCTGTCTGCTGAGTTAGACGAGACAGGAAATGAGTAGCAGGTTTCTGGGGAAGTGGGTTTGTCATGTTTCAGATGTAAATTTGACCAGGGCCGGTTGGGTAGGGGTTACTCTAGGGCAGGAGAGGAGACTGACAGACAGTTTCTCATGACGTCTATAAGGTTTGTCATGTTTCAGATGTAAATTTGACCAGGGCCGGTTGGGTAGGGGTTACTCTAGGGCAGGAGAGGAGACTGGCAGACAGAGTTTCTCATGACGTCTATAAGGTTTGTTATTTTACAGATGAAGATGTGTTGAAACTGGGAAAGGGGCGGGGCATCACTGGGTCCGCTGGTATGTTAGCTAGCTACCTAATGTTAGTTGGCTACTAATACATTGAACTTTCCAGTATATTAACTATATGCTATCTAACTACCTACCCAACATTTATTAACTTGATTATTCACGCTTAGCTACTAAGTGGTATAGTCTTGGTGCGTTCTCAATGGACATTGTTAATGAAGTCGTAAGATGTCTAGCTATTCATTTGTTATCTATGCTAACAGACTAGCAAGAAGTTGCATAGCAACAGCATCAACTTCCGGTAGACAGGCGAAGCGCTACTACACTCAACTGAAAGGATACCGTTTGTTTACAGTATACTAAAGTGAACTAATATTATGTAGTATAGATACTCATTAAGTATGTAGTTTACAGTATACTAAAATGAACTAATATTATGTAGTATAGATACTCATTAAGTATGTAGTTTACAGTATACTAAAATGAACTAATATTATGTAGTATAGATACTCATTAAGTATGTAGTTTACAGTATACTAAATTGAACTAATATTATGTAGTATAGATACTCATTAAGTATGTAGTTTACAGTATACTAAAATGAACTAATATTATGTAGTATAGATACTCATTAAGTATGTAGTTTACAGTATACTAAAATGAACTAATATTATGTAGTATAGATACTCATTAAGTATGTAGTTTACAGTATACTAAATTGAACTAATATTATGTAGTATAGATACTCATTAAGTATGTATTTTAAAGTATACTAAAATGAACTAATATTATGTAGTATAGATACTCATTAAGTATGTAGTTTACAGTATACTAAAGTGAACTAATATTATGTAGTATAGATATTCATTAAGTATGTAGTTTACAGTATACTAAAATGAACTAATATTATGTAGTATAGATACTCATTAAGTATGTAGTTTACAGTATACAAAAAAGAACTAATATTATGTAGTATAGATACTCATTAAGTATGTAGTTTACAGTATACTAAAATGAACTAATATTATGTAGTATAGATACTCATTAAGTATGTAGTTTACAGTATACTAAAATGAACTAATATTATGTAGTATAGATACTCATTAAGTATGTAGTTTACAGTATACTAAAGTGAACTAATATTATGTAGTATAGATACTCATTAAGTATGTAGTTTACAGTATACTAAAGTGAACTAATATTATGTAGTATAGATATTCATTAAGTATGTAGTTTACAGTATACTAAAATGAACTAATATTATGTAGTATAGATACTCATTAAGTATGTAGTTTACAGTATACTAAATTGAACTAATATTATGTAGTATAGATACTCATTAAGTATGTAGTTTACAGTATACTAAAGTGAACTAATATTATGTAGTATAGATACTCATTAAGTATGTAGTTTATAGTATGTTATTATGGGTATTCAAACACAGCTATGGTGGTTGTATTCATCCATTTTCTGTCCTGTGGCCTTCACCAAGTGACATCCTAAGCGATTATGTTATCATTACAATTGTATTATTTAACACAATACAACACATCATTCATAAGGCCTTATTTTTGAGGGCTTAGTTTTACCATAATACAGTGGCCTGAAACTCATGGTTTACAGGAAAAATGTAGGCCTGCAAATCACATTATGCTGGCTTGCAAAGTGATGTGTAATTCCTATTGGAATCCAGCCAGAGTGGCGATATCCAACATTTAGAATTTTTATTCACCTGCAACCTGATTCCGAATGACTGCCGGGATGGGAAGACTAAGGTATGAGAATACCTTAAGCATCTAAACTGGATCAACCATTTCAGTAATGGGTGCAGTGAATCGATATAACAGATTGGATTAGCTTAGAAAAATGTATGTTATTTATATTTAATTAATAAATAAATGTACATTCAAAACATTAGATATTGAAACAAACAATTCAAAAAATCTAACTGCAGTAGAGCATGCTGGGAAATATGATAATGACGGGCGTGGTTTTTGTTCAACATTTACATTTACATTTAAGTCATTTAGCAGACGCTCTTATCCAGAGCGACTTACAAATTGGTGCATTCACCTTATGACATCCAACACTGGGTATTAACACCAACACTAGGTATTAACACCAACACTGGGTTTCTTCTAAACCAATGAGTGTTTTAACACTTACAGAGCTACTTTAACACCTTAATCAACACTAGAAATGTTACACTGAAAAATCAACACTAGGTAACACTGGCTAACACCCTGATTTAAACAACAGGATTTTTTAACAACAGCTTAAAACGCAACACCAGCTGGGCGTTCAGTCCGTTCATAGTAACACAAAGTAACACTACATCAACACCTAAACTGCTTAGACCAGGATATGAACCCTGACCATTTACTGTGGGGTAGAGTTACTCTAGGATGGGAGAGGATACAGACAGCGAGACAGAGTAATGACTTCCAACAGGGGTTAATACAGCTGGGTTTGGCCTGCTGCTGACTGACAGGGTTACAGAGTAATGACTTCCAACAGGGGTTAATACAGCTGGGTTTGGGCTGCCGCTGACTGACAGGGTTACAGAGTAATGACTTCCAACAGGGGTTAATACAGCTGGGTTTGGGCTGCCGCTGACTGACAGGGTTACAGAGTAATGACTTCCAACAGGGGTTAATACAGCTGGGTTTGGCCTGCCGCTGACTGACAGGGTTACAGAGTAATGACTTCCAACAGGGGTTAATACAGCTGGGTTTGGGCTTCCGCTGACTGACAGGGTTACAGAGTATTGACTTCCAACAGGGGTTAATACAGCTGGGTTTGGCCTGCCGCTGACTGACAGGGTTACAGAGTAATGACTTCCAACAGGGGTTAATACAGCTGGGTTTAGCCTGCTGCTGACTGACAGGGTTACAGAGTAATGACTTCCAACAGGGGTTAATACAGGTCAGACAGATAGACTGCCCATTGAGTTTGACTGGAACCTGGACTAGTCTAGCGGATGAAACATTCACGTATGTACAGCTGGTCTGGTCCTCCCTCACAGTAGGGCTGGTCTGGTCTTCCATCACAGTAGGGCTGGTCTGGTCTTCCATCACAGTAGGGCTGGTCTGGTCTTCCATCACAGTAGGGCTGGTCTGGTCTTCCATCACAGTAGGGCTGGTCTGGTCTCCCATCACAGTAGGGCTGGTCTGGTCTCCCATCACAGTAGGGCTGGTCTGGTCTTCCATCACAGTAGGGCTGGTCTGGTCTTCCCTCACAGTAGGGCTGGTCTGGTCTTCCCTCACAGTAGGGCTGGTCTGGTCTTCCCTCACAGTAGGGCTGGTCTGTTCTTCCATCACAGTAGGGCTGGTCTTCCCTCACAGTAGGGCTGGTCTGGTCCTCCCTCACAGTAGGACTGGTCTGGTCTTCCATCACAGTAGGGCTGGTCCTCCCTCACAGTAGGGCTGGTCTGGTCTTCCATCACAGTAGGGCTGGTCTTCCATCACAGTAGGGCTGGTCTGGTCTTCCATCACAGTAGGGCTGGTCTTCCCTCACAGTAGGGCTGGTCTGGTCTTCCATCACAGTAGGGCTGGTCTTCCCTCACAGTAGGGCTGGTCTGGTCTACCCTCACAGTAGGGCTGGTCTGGTCTCCCATCACAGTAGGGCTGGTCTGGTCTCCCATCACAGTAGGGCTGGTCTGATCTCCCATCACAGTAGGGCTGGTCTGGTCTTCCCTCACAGTAGGGCTGGTCTGGTCTTCCATCACAGTAGGGCTGGTCTGGTCTCCCATCACAGTAGGGCTGGTCTGGTCTTCCCTCACAGTAGGGCTGGTCTGGTCTTCCATCACAGTAGGGCTGGTCTTCCCTCACAGTAGGGCTGGTCTGGTCTTCCCTCACAGTAGGGCTGGTCTGGTCTCCCATCACAGTAGGGCTGGTCTGGTCTCCCATCACAGTAGGGCTGGTCTGGTCTCCCATCACAGTAGGGCTGGTCTGGTCTCCCATCACAGTAGGGCTGGTCTGGTCTCCCATCACAGTAGGGCTGGTCTGGTCTTCCATCACAGAAGGGCTGGTCTTCCCTCACAGTAGGGCTGGTCTGGTCTTCCCTCACAGTAGGGCTGGTCTGGTCTCCCATCACAGTAGGGCTGGTCTGGTCTCCCATCACAGTAGGGCTGGTCTGGTCTCCCATCACAGTAGGGCTGGTCTGGTCTCCCATCACAGTAGGGCTGGTCTGGTCTCCCATTACAGTAGGGCTGGTCTGGTCTTCCATCACAGTAGGGCTGGTCTTCCCTCACAGTAGGGCTGGTCTGGTCTTCCCTCACAGTAGGGCTGGTCTGGTCTCCCATCACAGTAGGGCTGGTCTGGTCTCCCATCACAGTAGGGCTGGTCTGGTCTTCCCTCACAGTAGGGCTGGTCTGGTCTCCCATCACAGTAGGGCTGGTCTGGTCTCCCATCACAGTAGGGCTGGTCTGGTCTCCCATCACAGTAGGGCTGGTCTGGTCTTCCATCACAGTAGGGCTGGTCTTCCCTCACAGTAGGGCTGGTCTGGTCTTCCCATCACAGTAGGGCTGGTCTGGTCTCCCATCACAGTAGGGCTGGTCTGGTCTCCTATCACAGTAGGGCTGGTCTTCCCTCACAGTAGGGCTGGTCTGGTCTCCCATCACAGTAGGGCTGGTCTGGTCTCCCATCACAGTAGGGCTGGTCTGGTCTTCTCATCACAGTAGGGCTGGTCTGGTCTTCCCTCACAGTAGGGCTGGTCTGGTCTTCCATCACAGTAGGGCTGGTCTGGTCTTCCATCACAGTAGGGCTGGTCTGGTCTTCCATCACAGTAGGGCTGGTCTGGTCTTCCATCACAGTAGGGCTGGTCTTCCATCACAGTAGGGCTGGTCTGGTCTTCCATCACAGTAGGGCTGGTCTGGTCTTCTATCACAGTAGGGCTGGTCTGGTCTTCCATCACAGTAGGTCTGGTCTGGTCTTCCATCACAGTAGGGCTGGTCTTCCATCACAGTAGGGCTGGTCTCGTCTTCCATCACAGTAGGGCTAGTCTGGTCTTCCATCACAGTAGGGCTGGTCTTCCCTCACAGTAGGGCTGGTCTGGTCTTCCATCACAGTAGGGCTGGTCTGGTCTTCCTTCACAGTAGGGCTGGTCTTCCATCACAGTAGGGCTGGTCTTCCATCACAGTAGGGCTGGTCTGGTCTTCCATCACAGTTGGGCTGGCCTGGTCTTCCATCACAGTAGGGCTGGTCTGGTCTTCCATCACAGTAGGGCTGGTCTTCCATCACAGTAGGGCTGGTCTGGTCTTCCATCACAGTAGGGCTGGTCTTCCCTCACAGTAGGGCTGGTCTGGTCTTCCCTCACAGTAGGGCTGGTCTGGTCTCCCATCACAGTAGGGCTGGTCTGGGTCTCCCATCACAGTAGGGCTGGTCTGGTCTTCCCTCACAGTAGGGCTGGTCTGGTCTCCCATCACAGTAGGGCTGGTCTGGTCTCCCATCACAGTAGGGCTGGTCTGGTCTCCCATCACAGTAGGGCTGGTCTGGTCTCCCATCACAGTAGGGCTGGTCTGGTCTTCCATCACAGTAGGGCTGGTCTTCCCTCACAGTAGGGCTGGTCTGGTCTTCCCATCACAGTAGGGCTGGTCTGGTCTTCCCATCACAGTAGGGCTGGTCTGGTCTCCTATCACAGTAGGGCTGGTCTTCCCTCACAGTAGGGCTGGTCTGGTCTCCCATCACAGTAGGGCTGGTCTGGTCTTCCATCACAGTAGGGCTGGTCTTCCCTCACAGTAGGGCTGGTCTGGTCTCCCATCACAGTAGGGCTGGTCTGGTCTTCCATCACAGTAGGGCTGGTCTTCCCTCACAGTAGGGCTGGTCTGGTCTTCCCATCACAGTAGGGCTGGTCTGGTCTCCCATCACAGTAGGGCTGGTCTGGTCTCCCATCACAGTAGGGCTGGTCTGGTCTCCTATCACAGTAGGGCTGGTCTTCCCTCACAGTAGGGCTGGTCTGGTCTCCCATCACAGTAGGGCTGGTCTGGTCTCCCATCACAGTAGGGCTGGTCTGGTCTTCCCATCACAGTAGGGCTGGTCTGGTCTTCCCTCACAGTAGGGCTGGTCTGCTCTTCCATCACAGTAGGGCTGGTCTGGTCTTCCATCACAGTAGGGCTGGTCTGGTCTTCCATCACAGTAGGGCTGGTCTGGTCTTCCATCACAGTAGGGCTGGTCTTCCATCACAGTAGGGCTGGTCTGGTCTTCCATCACAGTAGGGCTGGTCTGGTCTTCCCTCACAGTAGGGCTGGTCTGGTCTTCCATCACAGTAGGTCTGGTCTGGTCTTCCATCACAGTAGGGCTGGTCTTCCATCACAGTAGGGCTGGTCTGGTCTTCCATCACAGTAGGGCTAGTCTGGTCTTCCATCACAGTAGGGCTGGTCTTCCCTCACAGTAGGGCTGGTCTGGTCTTCCATCACAGTAGGGCTGGTCTGGTCTTCCTTCACAGTAGGGCTGGTCTTCCATCACAGTAGGGCTGGTCTTCCATCACAGTAGGGCTGGTCTGGTCTTCCATCACAGTTGGGCTGGCCTGGTCTTCCATCACAGTAGGGCTGGTCTGGTCTTCCATCACAGTAGGGCTGGTCTTCCATCACAGTAGGGCTGGTCTGGTCTTCCATCACAGTAGGGCTGGTCTTCCCTCACAGTAGGGCTGGTCTGGTCTTCCCTCACAGTAGGGCTGGTCTGGTCTCCCATCACAGTAGGGCTGGTCTGGTCTCCCATCACAGTAGGGCTGGTCTGGTCTTCCATCACAGTAGGGCTGGTCTTCCCTCACAGTAGGGCTGGTCTGGTCTTCCCATCACAGTAGGGCTGGTCTGGTCTTCCCATCACAGTAGGGCTGGTCTGGTCTCCTATCACAGTAGGGCTGGTCTTCCCTCACAGTAGGGCTGGTCTGGTCTCCCATCACAGTAGGGCTGGTCTGGTCTCCCATCACAGTAGGGCTGGTCTGGTCTTCCCATCACAGTAGGGCTGGTCTGGTCTTCCCTCACAGTAGGGCTGGTCTGGTCTTCCATCACAGTAGGGCTGGTCTGGTCTTCCATCACAGTAGGGCTGGTCTGGTCTTCCATCACAGTAGGGCTGGTCTTCCATCACAGTAGGGCTGGTCTGGTCTTCCATCACAGTAGGGCTGGTCTGGTCTTCCATCACAGTAGGTCTGGTCTGGTCTTCCATCACAGTAGGGCTGGTCTTCCATCACAGTAGGGCTGGTCTGGTCTTCCATCACAGTAGGGCTAGTCTGGTCTTCCATCACAGTAGGGCTGGTCTTCCCTCACAGTAGGGCTGGTCTGGTCTTCCATCACAGTAGGGCTGGTCTGGTCTTCCTTCACAGTAGGGCTGGTCTTCCATCACAGTAGGGCTGGTCTTCCATCACAGTAGGGCTGGTCTGGTCTTCCATCACAGTTGGGCTGGCCTGGTCTTCCATCACAGTAGGGCTGGTCTGGTCTTCCATCACAGTAGGGCTGGTCTTCCATCACAGTAGGGCTGGTCTGGTCTTCCATCACAGTTGGGCTGGCGTGCCGTGTCTTCTTCACAGACTATCCTTATGACTTCCTATGACTCTTCCTATGATTGCTGGTGATAAAGGGCAACTCCTCCACTTTCAACCTCATGTTTATTATCTCCAGCACCATACCAGTGTCTACACATGTGAAGACATCACATGAATATGAGGTTGAAAAGTTGTGGAATTGCCCTTTAAAAGAGGCTGTGGGAAGGGTAACACCAACAGATCAGGGTGCTAGGTGTTAAAAGAGGAAGTGGGAAGGGTAACACCAATGGATCAGGGTGCTAGGTGTTAAAAGAGGAAGTGGGAAGGGTAACACCAACAGATCAGGGTGCTAGGTGTTAAAAGAGGAAGTGGGAAGGGTAACACCAACAGATCAGGGTGCTAGGTGTTAAAAGAGGAAGTGGGAAGGGTAACACCTACAGATCAGGGTGCTAGGTGTTAAAAGAGGAAGTGGGAAGGGTAACACCTACAGATCAGGGTGCTAGGTGTTAAAAGAGGAAGTGTGAAGTGTAACACCGACGGATCAGGGTGCTAGGTGTTAAAAGAGGAAGTGGGAAAGGTAACACCGACGGACCAGGGTGCTAGGTGTTGGAAGTGGGAAGGGTAACACCAACAGATCAGGGTGCTAGGTGTTAAAAGAGGAAGTGGGAAGGGTAACACCTACAGATCAGGGTGCTAGGTGTTAAAAGAGGAAGTGTGAAGTGTAACACCAACGGATCAGGGTGCTAGGTGTTAAAAGAGGAAGTGGGAAGGGTAACACCAATGGATCAGGGTGCTAGGTGTTAAAAGAGGAAGTGGGAAGGGTAACACCAATGGATCAGGGTGCTAGGTGTTAAAAGAGGAAGTGGGAAAGGTAACACCGACGGACCAGGGTGCTAGGTGTTAAAAGAGGAAGTGGGAAAGGTAACACCAACAGATCAGGGTGCTAGGTGTTAAAAGAGGAAGTGGGAAAGGTAACACCAACAGATCAGGGTGCTAGGTGTTGAAGTGGGAAAGGTAACAGCAACAGATCAGGGTGCTAGGTGTTAAAAGAGGAAGTGGGAAGGGTAACACCAACAGATCAGGGTGCTAGGTGTTAAAAGAGGAAGTGGGAAAGGTAACACCAACGGATCAGGGTGCTAGGTGTTAAAAGAGGAAGTGGGAAAGGTAACACCAACAGATCAGGGTGCTAGGTCTTAAAAAAGGAAGTGGGAAAGGTAACAGCAACAGATCAGGGTGCTAGGTGTTAAAAGAGGAAGTGGGAAAGGTAACACCAACAGATCAGGGTGCTAGGTGTTAAAAGAGGAAGTGTGAAAGGTAACACCGACGGACCAGGGTGCTAGGTGTTAAAAGAGGAAGTGTGAAAGGTAACACCGACGGACCAGGGTGCTAGGTGTTAAAAGAGGAAGTGGGAAGTGTAACACCAATGGATCAGGGTGCTAGGTGTTAAAAGAGGAAGTGTGAAGTGTAACACCAATGGATCAGGGTGCTAGGTGTTAAAAGAGGAAGTGTGAAGTGTAACACCAATGGATCAGGGTGCTAGGTGTTAAAAGAGGAAGTGTGAAGTGTAACACCAATGGATCAGGGTGCTAGGTGTTAAAAGAGGAAGTGGGAAAGGTAACACCAACAGACCAGGGTGCTAGGTGTTAAAAGAGGAAGTGGGAAGTGTAACACCAATGGATCAGGGTGCTAGGTGTTAAAAGAGGAAGTGTGAAGTGTAACACCAATGGATCAGGGTGCTAGGTGTTAAAAGAGGAAGTGGGAAAGGTAACACCAACAGACCAGGGTGCTAGGTGTTAAAAGAGGAAGTAGGAAAGGTAACACCAACAGATCAGGGTGCTAGGTGTTAAAAGAGGCTGTGGGAAAGGTAACACCAACAGATCAGGGTGCTAGGTGTTAAAAGAGGCTGTGGGAAAGGTAACACCAATGGATCAGGGTGCTAGGTGTTAAAAGAGGAAGTGTGAAGTGTAACACCAATGGATCAGGGTGCTAGGTGTTAAAAGAGGAAGTGGGAAAGGTAACACCAACAGACCAGGGTGCTAGGTGTTAAAAGAGGAAGTGGGAAAGGTAACACCAACAGATCAGGGTGCTAGGTGTTAAAAGAGGCTGTGGGAAAGGTAACACCAACAGATCAGGGTGCTAGGTGTTAAAAGAGGCTGTGGGAAAGGTAACACCAATGGATCAGGGTGCTAGGTGTTAAAAGAGGAAGTGTAAAGTGTAACACCAACAGATCAGGGTGCTAGGTGTTAAAATAGGAAGTGGGAAGTGTAACACCAATGGATCAGGGTGCTCACAATTTGTCTCACAATTTGCAGACAGAGTATATAGACAAAGAATTTACACAAATAACATACAGCAATAAACACTATTCTTTGTAACACTCCATGCCCATGAGAGAACTCGATGAGTGGGGTGCTGCCTGGGGGTCAATGAAACTCACAAATACTATAAATGTCTTGTCCTTTTTTTCTGTCCAGTCAAAAATCTTCACCAGGACTCCAACACTGTATCTGGACTTCAAGCTGGATGGAGGAGCCAAGCATGTCCAACCAGTTCCTTCAGGTAAAACCATCTTTACTGAGTAGGCCTTCTGTGGCCCTGGTCCAGGGCATTACGTGCTCCTTGAAGAAGGCTCAAGCTGCATGTAACACCATGGACCAGAACTTGGCCTTCTGTAGCTATAGTGTTCTGTGTGCTCCATTCATCCACAATCTGGCACCAAATCTGTTGACCTTTTCAGTAAAGTTAGCAGAACCTTTCAACTCAAACCCGAGCTAAGTGCTAGGGTTTGAGTATGACACAAGCTTTCTCATTCTGGGAACTGTACTGCACCTGACGTTGGTTTGTGGTGGGAGAGAGTTGCTATCTACTGTCTGTGCCAAACAGAAGTCCTCCAGGGGTTGGGAGTCTTCTAAAGTTTATACAACTGGCTTGGTTTCCATGGTCACCCTGCCTGTTCTCTATGGAGTCTGGTTCTGTGTGGTTGCTATGGAGTCAGTGGTGTTGTGTGGTTGCTATGGAGTCAGTGGTGCTGTGGGGTTGCTATGGAGTCAGTGGTGCTGTGTGGTTGCTATGGAGTCAGTGGTGCTGTGTGGTTGCTATGGAGTCAGTGGTGCTGTGTGGTTGCTATGGAGTCAGTGGTGCTGTGTTGAATGGTCACACTATACAGTGCGAAAGACGTTAAGTTGTGTGTGTGTGTGTGTGTGTGTGTGTGTGTGTGTGTGTGTGTGTGTGTGTGTGTGTGTGTGTGTGTGTGTGTGTGTGTGTGTGTGTGTGTGTGTGTGTGTGTGTGTGTGTGCGTACACACAGGCAGTGTTGGTGTGTTGAATGGATGGCTCCCACGTCATCGTACTACAGGGCTCTATGGTGGATTAGATAGTAGACCATCTCAGTGTTATGGCCCACAGCTCACATGGCAAGATGTTGGTATACCAAGTGGTCAGACTCCCCCACCAAGTCACATCATTTAGAATATGATGCTTTATAAATGTCATGATTGTTGTGTATACTGTGGCAGTTAACTTGTTAATGAGGTGACAAAATGCATTATCAATGCCAGCCCAAAACAACCGTTTTTCTATCATCTCTGCTAGGATGGACCTCGTTTATCTACACACTGGCAGGATCTGTTTGTGTTGGTGAGTTTCCTCTATTTAGTTTGTGTTGACCAGTTTTCCATTAGGTCCTAACTGCCCTGCAGCCTCATGTTGACGGTCATCCAGAACAGTGTTGTGTTTGGTAGTGGTTCAGAAACACTCTGCATCTTGTTGCTGTGCCTCGTCCAGAGAGAGGGACAATCAAACAGAGCAGGTGCATTTATTTATTTATTTTCCCTTCCTCGTCTCCACCGTCCTCTCTGGGATGTTCCCTTCCTCCTCTCCTCCGTCCTCTCTGGGATGTTCCCTTCCTCCTCTCCACCATCCTCTCTGGGATGTTCCCTTCCTCCTCTCCTCCGTCCTCTCTGGGATGTTCCCTTCCTCCTCTCCTCCGTCCTCTCTGGGATGTTCCCTTCCTCCTCTCCACCGTCCTCTCTGGGATGTTCCCTTCCTCCTCTCCACCGTCCTCTCTGGGATGTTCCCTTCCTCCTCTCCACCGTCCTCTCTGGGATGTTCCCTTCCTCCTCTCCTCCGTCCTCTCTGGGATGTTCCCTTCCTCCTCTCTGGGTTGTCATGTCAACGTTGGGATGTAGCCTTGTGATCTGAAGCCAATAGCAACTCTAGGAATGGTTTAGGAATGAGACACAATCACACTGGAACCCTTCATGTTGTGGTTCATGTTCTAGGGAAACCTTTTCCCTATATAGTGCCCTATGGGGCCTGGCCAAAAGTAGTGCACTATGTAGGGAATAGGGTGCCATATGGGACGCAAGCCTTGTCTTATGGTACAATACCTGTAACAAATGGTTTCACCTACAGTCCTGTGACACCCTGCTATACAGAGTTGAACTGTTCCCTACAGTCCTGTGACACCCTGCTATACAGAGTTGAACTGTTCCCTACAGTCCTGTGACACCCTGCTATACAGAGTTGAACTGTTCCCTACAGTCCTGTGACACCCTGCTATACAGAGTTGAACTGTTCCCTACAGTCCTGTGACACCCTGCTATACAGAGTTGAACTGTCCCCTACAGTCCTGTGACACCCTGCTATACAGAGTTGAACTGTTCCCTACAGTCCTGCTATACAGAGTTGAACTGTCCCCTACAGTCCTGCTATACAGAGTTGAACTGTCCCCTACAGTCCTGTGACACCCTGCTATACAGAGTTGAACTGTCCCCTACAGTCCTGTGATACCCTGCTATACAGAGTTGAACTGTCCCCTACAGTCCTGCTATACAGAGTTGAACTGTCCCCTACAGTCCTGTGATACCCTGCTATACAGAGTTGAACTGTCCCCTACAGTCCTGTGACACCCTTCTATACAGAGTTGAACTGTCCCCTACAGTCCTGTGACAGACACCCTGCTATACAGAGTTGAACTGTTCCCTACAGTCCTGTGACACCCTGCTTTACAGAGTTGAACTGTCCCCTACAGTCCTGTGACACCCTGCTATACAGAGTTGAACTGTCCCCTACAGTCCTGTGACACCCTGCTATACAGACTTGAACTGTCCCCTACAGTCCTGTGACACCCTGCTATACAGAGTTGAACTGTCCCCTACAGTCCTGTGACACCCTGCTATACAGAGTTGAACTGTCCCCTACAGTGTTTGTCTGTACAGGACACGTTAGGCCTGTCCATTTTCATGTGTAAAAATAAACGTTTCTTTTGTTTGTCAATGGGAAGCACATATTTGAGTAGGAGGAGTTGTATTTTCATTATGATAGATGTTAGCTAGCGTGAGAAGGAGTTACTTAACACTCCTCACTCATTTAGAAAGGGCTTTTGTTACATTTCATACATAGTTGATATTTGTTTCTACAGGAAACAAGCATTATGATCTGATTAAAAGGAATTGTTGCTTCGTAGGATCTCACGGAAAGCTCCTTTTTTAATTGTAGACAGATGTTTTGAAACCAGAATAAAGTTGAACCGTTTGCTGGAACTAAGATTACGGTGGGTTTGAACCGAGATGCCACTGAATCGACGGAGTGTAGTCTGTGAGGCAAATCAAGCACAGCTGTGTCTGATAAATATATCCACCACAACTTGAAGCGTTTGGCGTTTCAGCATTTCTTTTGACTATAGTATTCAGATGAAGGAAGCAGATTTAACCATGTCAGATGGAGAGGAAATGCACATTTTCTTTGGTTCTTTATTTCAGTGTTTCCCTCGGGTTAAAATCTGACAGAAATTCCTCAAATGAATGTTGTTTTGTTTGCCATTTCTTTTGAGGTAATAAACTGTAGAGTTCTGTAGAGTTCTGTAGAGTTCTGTAGAGTTCTATTCTGTTTTCCATTGCTCTTTCAGGCCCAGATGCAGAGCAGCAGAAAGTGGAGCCACATCACACCATAGTGTTTGATGATGGAGACTGCATAGCAGTAGAAAATCAGGTAGGCTGTCTGAGCTTCTTACAGACTCTAACACAGTTTTCAGGAATTGTCCATTCATTACAACTCCAGTTCCTTTCTCCAGACATCAGAGGTCTCCCATTTTGTCTTGATTGCGGGACAGCCGATCAATGAACCGGTGGTCCAACATGGTAAGACCTTCCTTTCTTTACATTACTGAACTCCAGTCAGTTACCACAATATTGGATTGTTCTTGTGTGACACACCACACGTTCCTCTTTCTCTCCAGGTCCGTTTGTGATGAACACGGAAGAGGAGATCAACCAGGCAGTCAGAGACTACAGGACAGGGACCAATGGGTTCGAGAGGGCGAAGGCTTGGAGGTCTAAGATCAGCGATTCCTTCTAAGAATCAGAAGACATCTTCTAATCATGTTATAGGTCTTGTCTTTTTAGGATCATGTGACCAAAGTCTATTTTAATAATCAACCAGCTTGATGTGTGTTTGTCTCTTTTTAAATCATTAAGTTCTCATTTTATACAGATTTTCTTGTTGCTCAAATATATGTTTTGTCACAGTGCCTCCAAGCCATTAAACTGAAATGTAAATGATGAAAAAGGCACTTTTAATTCAACCTCAATAAAACTATCCTGCCGTGACTCCAGAAGCTATCTAATGGAACCACTGATTAGTTCCAGTCATTATGTCTTTAGACAGACCTCAGAGGAGATGCAAGTATCCATTACAGGAAGGAGGGAAACCAACCACGTCTCACATTTCAAGGCCATTTGCATCTGGCAGAATGACGTCTCAGGCTGCGAAACAGCGAGTCTCCCCTCCCTCCTCTCTCTCACAGCTCCTGTTTCTCCCTCTCTATCACATCTCCTGTTTCTCCTCTCCCTCCATCCCTCCTCCCTCTCTATCACATCTCCTGTTTCTCCTCTCCCTCCATCCCTCCTCCCTCTCTATCACATCTCCTGTTTCTCCTCTCCCTCCATCCCTCCTCCCTCTATCACATCTCCTGTTTCTCCCTCCTCCAACCCTCCTCCCTCTCTATCACATCGCCTGTTTCTCCCTCCTCCAACCCTCCTCCCTCTCTATCACATCGCCTGTTTCTCCCTCCTCCATCCCTCCCTCCGCAGACAATCAAACCCCTGGGCACACACTGGTTGAATCAATGTTGTTTCCTCGTAATTAGACGTTGAGATGAAGTCTGTTCCCAGTGGGAAGTGAGTTTTGGCTGGGATGGGAAAGGGGTGGGGTGGAGAGTGGGAGCGTCCCTCCCTGGCCCATGTATCCATGCTGCGTAGCTGAGGTCTGGATCACATTTAAAACACATGTTCATGCTGCTCCAGATAAGCTGAACTCTGTGGAAATACAGTGGCATTGGATTTAACAGCCAAGGCAGGGGCAGACAGAACAGACTTACAGACAGACAGAGCAAGGCAACATCAGACAGACAGACAGAGCCAGGGAGACAAGGCAGGGACAGAGACAGACGGACAGAGCCAGGCAGCAAAGGTATGGACAGAGAGACAGACAGACCCAGGGAGACGGGACAGAGACAGACGGACAGAGCCAGGCAGCAAAGGTAGGGACAGAAAGACAGACAGACCCAGGGAGACAAGGCAGGGACAGAGACAGACGGACAGAGCCAGGCAGCAAAGGTATGGACAGAGAGCCAGACAGACCCAGGGAGACAAGGCAGGGACAGAGACAGACGGACAGAGCCAGGCAGCAAAGGTAGGGACAGAAAGACAGACAGACCCAGGGAGACAAGGCAGGGACAGAGACAGACAGACAGAGCCAGGCAGCAAAGGTAGGGACAGACAGACAGAGCCAGGGGGACAGACAGAGCCAGGGAGACATGGTGGGGACAGACAGAGCCAGGGAGACAAGGTGGGGACAGAGAGACAGGGAGACAAGGTGGGGACAGACAGAGCCAGGGAGACAAGGCGGGGACAGACAGAGCCAGGGAGCCATGGCGGGGACAGACAGAGCCAGGGAGACAAGGTGGGGACAGACAGACAGACAGAGCCCTCTCAACCCTGAAGGACAGGAACTAAGTGCGGGGCCATGCTCGCTCGATGTGACAAGCAGGCCCTTCAACGCAGAGGCTGAGACACAGTAGATAATGAGATCTGAAGAGGTCTGGACTAACTGGGGAGAAGAGGGGATAGTCAAGAGAGGCAAAAGAAAGAGAGACAGTCTTAAGAGTCCTTGCTTGTAGTTGTACCAATAGAGAGACAGTCTTGAGAGTCCTTGAGGCAGTCTCAAGTGACTGAGTGAAACTTTAAGTGTCCTTGCTGTGTGTAACCAGGGAGAGAGAGAGAGAGGTCTGTGACCAGAGAGAGAGAGGTGTCTGTGACCGGGGGGAGAGAGGGAGAGGTCTCTGTGACCAGACGGAGAAAGAGAGGTGTCTGTGACCAAGGGGAGAGAGAGAGGTGTCTGTGACCAGACGGAGAGGGAGAGAGGTGTCTGTGAACAGACGGAGAGGGAGAGGTGTCTGTGACCAGACGGAGAGGGAGAGGTGTCTATGACCAGACGGAGAGAGAGAGAGGTGTCTGTCACCGGGGGGAGAGGGAAAGAGGTGTCTATGACCAGACGGAGAGAGAGAGAGGTGTCTGTGACCAGGGAGAGAGAGAGAGGTGTCTGTAACCACAGGGACCGTGACAGGAGCTTGTGTGTGGTCTGAGGAGTCAGCGCCGGTCTGAGAGGGGCTGGTCTGTAGTGAGGAGACTCCTTCCTCTGGCTCTGCTCTCTATTATAGAGGATTACCCAATACAGAAACATCTCTCTGTTACAGGGGATTACCCATTAGAGAAACGGCTCTCTGTTATAGAACGTCTGTCCAGAGACTGAAGGATTGACCGTACAGAGACAGAAGGAGAACTTTGAACACAAGAGAGATTGAGATACAGCATTGAACCAGAAGATACAGAGAATGCTTGCTGCCAGTGTTGGAATGATGCTGGTGTTGGTGAAGTTGGGAATGCCAGAAAAGGTTCAGGATGATCCAAGCTCTCTCAGGGTAAGTGTCCAGTGTCTATGTACTTCATTTCTTTATGGCTTCAATGTCCAGACCAGACACTGTTTCATCTGCTAACTCATATTCTGCTCAGGCTCTCATTCTGTGGATTCAATGCACGAGTCATCACCATCATCAAGAGGCTATTTATTAATGACCAGTATGTCATGAAATGCAGACGCGTGTCTCCCTCTGGAGACACCGGGTCTGAGTCCATCTTTGTGTTCTTATGAACTGAATCAACTCACCATGTGAGCTAATAAAACTAGCGCTGACCAGTTGACAGGGGGCGTAGAGAAACCACACACACACCACCTGTGAGATGTCCATGAAGATCAGAGCTGACATGGTCTAATGAGCAGTGTGTGTGTGCCTCTTATGTAAACGGTGCATATGTATTGGAAGTGCGTCACCGGTAACAAGATCTCACTGACCTGGAGAGAGGAGCGTTTGAACTTCCTAAATTATCAATCACTTCTTTCTCTTGCTCTTCTTCGCTCTCTCCTCTCTCTTGTTCGCTGTCTGTCTCTCGCCCCCCTCACTCACTCTCTCTCCTCTCTCTTGTTCACTGTCTGTCTCTCTCCCCCCTCACTCACTCTCTCTCTTGTTCGCTGTCTGTCTCTCTCCCCCCTCACTCACTCTCCTCTCTCTTGTTCACTGTCTGTCTCTCTCCCCCTCACTCACTCTCTCTTGTTCGCTGTCTGTCTCTCTCCCCCCTCACTCACTCTCTCTCAATCTCCCGATATCTCCCCTTGGGCCCTGCTTTCCCCCGGGTCTAAATTGCAGAAGAGGGAAAAGAAAACTCCTTGTCTGTCTGGTTTAAGAGGAAGCAGCCAGCTCCCTCTAACGTCACAATCCTCACATAGAGGAAGCAGCCAGCTACACTCTAACGTCACAATCCTCACATAGAGGAAGCAGCCAGCTACACTCTAACGTCACAATCCTCACATAGAGGAAGCAGCCAGCTACACCCTAACGTCACAATCCTCACATAGAGGAAGCAGCCAGCTACACTCTAACGTCACAATCCTCACATAGAGGAAGCAGCCAGCTACACCCTAACGTCACAATCCTCACATAGAGGAAGCAGCCAGCTACACTCTAACGTCACAATCCTCACATAGAGGAAGCAGCCAGCTACACCCTAACGTCACAATCCTCACATACAGGAAGCAGCCAGCTACACTCTAACGTCACAATCCTCACATAGAGGAAGCAGCCAGCTACACCCTAACGTCACAATCCTCACATAGAGGAAGCAGCCAGCTACACACTAACGTCACAATCCTCACATACAGGAAGCAGCCAGCTACACTCTAACGTCACAATCCTCACATACAGGAAGCAGCCAGCTACACTCTAACGTCACAATCCTCACATAGAAGAAGCAGCCAGCTACACTCTAACGTCACAATCCTCACATACAGGAAGCAGCCAGCTACACTCTAACGTCACAATCCTCACATAGAGGAAGCAGCCAGCTACACCCTAACGTCACAATCCTCACATACAGGAAGCAGCCAGCTACACTCTAACGTCACAATCCTCACATACAGGAAGCAGCCAGCTACACTCTAACGTCACAATCCTCACATACAGGAAGCAGCCAGCTACACCCTAACGTCACAATCCTCACATACAGGAAGCAGCCAGCTACACTCTAACGTGACAATCCTCACATACAGGAAGCAGCCAGCTACACACTAACGTCACAATCCTCACATAGAGGAAGCAGCCAGCTACACCCTAACGTCACAATCCTCACATAGAGGAAGCAGCCAGCTCACTCTAACGTCACAATCCTCACATAGAGGAAGCAGCCAGCTACACCCTAACGTCACAATCCTCACATAGAGGAAGCAGCCAGCTACACTCTAACGTCACAATCCTCACATACAGGAAGCAGCCAGCTACACCCTAACGTCACAATCCTCACATAGAGGAAGCAGCCAGCTACACACTAACGTCACAATCCTCACAAAGAGGAAGCAGCCAGCTACACACTAACGTCACAATCCTCACATAGAGGAAGCAGCCAGCTACACCCTAACGTCACAATCCTCACATACAGGAAGCAGCCAGCTACACCCTAACGTCACAATCCTCACATAGAGGAAGCAGCCAGCTACACACTAACGTCACAATCCTCACATATTGAACAGATCAGTGGCGGCTCATGTCGTTACAACGACTGGAAGAAATTAATGAAAACCGTTTCTGTTTGGCAAGTTTTATATTGCATGACAGTCCTTTTCTCTGCCTCTGACCCGGCCTCTCCTCTCCGTTGTTTATTAAACTTTCCATCTGTTCTGTGGGTTTCCCTTCCCATCTCATAAATTAATGGAAGTCCCTTATTCCCTCGCTATTCGTCTTTCTCAACAAATCCGACCGCACACTTTTTATATTGTAAATGTATAAAAGGTTATTATGATTTTGAACTTTTACAATTGGCAACAATAGACCATTTAAATTGCAACATTTCGTTGTTATATTTACAATACACCAGCACAGTCATAATGTAATGTCTTAGTTTTTTGGGTAATTAAGATATGATTTAGAGGGTGAATTAAGATATGGTTTGAACACTATAAGTGGAGGCAGGGAAGAAGCCACAGCTCCATAGGACTGGTCAGCTGTAATACCAGACTCAGAGGGGTTTCCTCCAATGTGTTTGGAGCTGTACACGTGACTGTTCCCATTCTCCATGTTGGCCTGTAGGGCACTGAGAGAGACCACACAAGTTTCTGAATTATTGTGGTCTGATTTTCCTACCTGCTTGTTATCTGCAGTAGTACTGTATATTAGTTAGTGATCTACCTGCTTGTTATCTGCAGTAGTACTGTATATTAGTTAGTTAGTGACCTACCTGCTTATTATCTGCAGTAGTACTGTATATTTGTTAGTTAGTGACCTACCTGCTTATTATCTGCAGTAGTACTGTATATTAGTTAGTTTGTGACCTACTTGCTTGTTATCTGCAGTAGTACTGTATATTAGTTAGTTAGTGACCTACCTGCTTATTATCTGCAGTAGTACTGTATATTAGTTAGTTTGTGACCTACCTGCTTGTTATCTGCAGTAGTACTGTATATTAGTTAGTTAGTGACCTACCTGCTTATTATCTGCAGTAGTACTGTATATTTGTTAGTTAGTGACCTACCTGCTTATTATCTGCAGTAGTACTGTATATTTGTTATTTAGTGACCTACCTGCTTGTTATCTGCAGTAGTACTGTATATTTGTTAGTTAGTGACCTACCTGCTTGTTATCTGCAGTAGTACTGTATATTTGTTAGTTAGTGATCTACCTGCTTGTTATCTGCACTAGCATGTGCAGCAGCAGTTGTTAGCTTGTCTCTGTGGGAAACAGTAGCTAGGTTTCCTGATGTTCTGTGTCTCTCCTCCACCCTCTGCTCCATGGGAAGGAGGAAGCTTGTCTTCTCAGAGCTCCTAGAGCTCCTCAACAGGTGGACCCTGGGAACTCCTGCCCCCCACTACCCCTTAATGCCACCCCAGCCAACTCCACATTCCCAGCTGTTATGTTGTCTATGGGCTGATGCCAGGGGATCTACTGTGCATTTGGGGTACAATGGGCATCCTCTCATCCCAGCTATAAACAGTCATGGGAATGAGAAGAGGTAATGATTACACACGTAGTAGTACAATACTGCAGTACTATAAAACTGTAGTACTATAATACTATTACACTGTATTACTATAATACTGTAGTACTATACTACTGTAGTGCTATAATACTGTAGTACCATAATACTACAATACTGTGGCACTATAATACTGTAGTACTATAATACTATAATACCATAGTACTATAATACTGTAGTACTATACTACTGAGGTGCTATAGTACTATAATACTGTGGTACTTAAATACTATAATACTGTAGTACTATAGTAATGTAGTGCTATAATACTATAATACACAGAAGCACTGATTGTTTTTGTATCTGTTGTGATCTAAATGATGATAGTCTAAATCTTAAATCCCAGGACAGCTGTTAATGGTCTGTGGGACCTGGCTTTGGGCAATAATAGCACAGTCAGAGGTGGATGTGAGTGTGAGGAATCAGACTGACCTGCATGTATCATCAGCTCAGTCCAGTCCTTGTAAGCCGGCCTCAATGGCATCTACAGTTTATCCTGACTTGAATGTAAGAGTGCTGCCCTCTTGTGGTGAGACTGTTGACTCTCACAAACCAACTAACAATGTTTTTCAACACTTTACCAGCGTGTTGGAGCTTATTTTCTATCCTGTCTTTAAAACAACATATATCATTAAATGATTTGTGTCCTCCTCCTCTCCTCCCTGCAGGTGATCAACCAGGAGAAGTGGGAGAGGGATGTGCGCTCGGCCTCCAGTCTGGACGAGCTGCTCATGCTGACAGATTTCCCTGACTGGAAGCTGTGGAAGTGTCGTCTACAACTCAAACACCTGGAGACGTCGCCCTCATCCTCTTCCTCTCAGCAGCCCAACCACCGTTCCTCCTCCTCCTCCTCCGCTGGATCTGGGTCACACCGCTCCACGCGCTACGCTGTAGCATCCTACAGCCTGGAGATACTCAAAGGTATGTGGGGTCGAAACCTGGGTCTCCTCAAACTGTGTTGGCTCTCTAAGCTAAAGCCAAGACATTAATTCCAGGTTGCTAATGCATGTTTTGAGGTTAGAATGTGAGTGTACCCAGACGGTACCCAAAGCAAGTCTCTATAGTGGCTATTAGTTTTGTTCTGTGTGTAACTACCCTACATTACCCTACATTACTCATCTCATATGTATATACTGTACTCTATACCATCTACTGCATCTTGCCTATGCCGTTCTGTACCATCACTCATTCATATATCTTTATGTACATATTCTTTATCCCTTTACACTTGTGTGTATAAGGTAGTAGTTGTGGAATTGTTAGGTTAGATTACTCGTTGGTTATTACTGCATTGTCGGAACTAGAAGCACAAGCATTTCGCTACACTCGCATTAACATCTGCTAACCATGTGTATGTGACAAATAAAATTTGATTTGATTTTAACTGTTGGTGTTGTGTGTATGTGATCATCAGCTATAGACGATGAGTGGCAGAAGACCCAGTGCATGCCCAGAGAGACGTGTGTCGACGTGGCAAAGGAACTGGGCACCACGACCTCCATGTTCTTCAAGCCCCCCTGTGTGTCCGTCTTCAGGTGTAACGGATGCTGCAACAAAGAGGGTGTCTCGTGCAGAAACACAAGTACTGCCTATGTTAATAAAACAGTGAGCATTTCCTCTTTAAATATCTGTTAGAAAGTGTATTACAAATAAAATGCATTATTAATATTATTCTTAATAAATGGCAATGATTTATGGCAGGGGTCGGCAACGGGCAACAGGCAGTCGACGGGCCCAAAGTTGTTAGTAAATAAATATACTTTTTTTTAAATATGATTTTAGTTTTTGGTCTAAAAAATACCTTTAAAATCACCAGGAATTCAGCTAAAATGTGTTTAATTTAGGAAATCTGTTCCCACGTATTCCTACCAATAAAATAAAAAATATTTAATTGTGTCTCAATGTAATCAATGTATGAAATTGTCTATTTTCAAATACAACCTCTTTTTGGATGTTTGCCGTGTACAAATGATTGTAATTATGTTCCGGCCCCTCGACCATCCGCTCCAACAAAAATCGTCCTGCGGCCATAGTTGGGGACCCCTGATGTAGTTGGGGACCCCTGATGTAGTTAGGGACCCCTGATATAGTTGGGGACCCCGATATAGTTGGGAACCCCTGATATAGTTGGGGACCCCTGATGTAGTTGGGGACCCCTGATGTAGTTGGGGACCCCTGATGTAGTTGGGGACCCCTGATGTAGTTGGGGACCCCTGATGTAGTTGGGGACCCCTGATGTAGTTGGGGACCCCTGATGTAGTTGGGGACCCCTGATTTATGTTTTAAGACAATTGTGATTATGATAAGTGCTCCTAAGTTACAAGGATTTTGGAGAATGTGAATATATACAGAACGTACAGACTATGTAATGTACACTATGCACATCATTGGGCCATCAATGAGTCAAATAAAACACATCTCTCTCTACAAAATGGATCGCTGACTCCAGAAACGGACTAATGTGTTCTGACACTTTTCGTCCTGCAGCTGCTGAGTGTGATACCGTTCAAATACGGACCTGAGCCGGTGTTGATAAAGGTAGCCAATCACACAGAGTGTAAGTGTATGGAACCACCCCTGATCCGACGGCAAGCCCATATACGCTCTCACAGGAGGAACGGGTGAGTCCAGATGTACAGATACACACACACACACTAACATAAACACACACACTCTCTCTCTAGTCGTACCCTTATAGCACTAACCAGGCTGTGTGTTTGGCTGCAGGTGCTCTCCGATGCGTCAGCTCTCTAAATCAGAGAACTCCAGGCGCCTGTGTGCCAGTGGGTTGATCTGGGACTGCATGGCCGACCGTTGTGTGTCCTACCCCTCCACTGACCAACCAGGTTAGTCTACCACTGTGTCCTACCCCTCCACTGACCAACCAGGTTAGTCTACCACTGTGTCCTACCCCTCCACTGAACAACCAGGTTAGTACCACTGTGTCATACCCCTCCACTGTACAACCAGGTTAGTCTACCACTGTGTCCTACCCCTCCACTGAACAACCAGGTTAGTCTACCACTGTGTCCTACCCCTCCACTGAACAACCAGGTTAGTCTACCACTGTGTCCTACCCCTCCACTGAACAACCAGGTTAGTCTACCACTGTATCCTTCCCCTCCACTGAACAACCAGGTTAGTCTATCACTGTGTCCTACCCCTCCACTAAACAACCAGGTTCGTACCACTGTGTCCTACCCCTCCACTGAACAACCAGGTTAGTCTACCACTGTGTCCTACCCCTCCACTGAACAACCAGGTTAGTCTACCACTGTGTCCTACCCCTCCACTGACCAACCAGGTTAGTCTACCACTGTGTCATACCCCTCCACTGAACAACCAGGTTAGTCTACCACTGTGTCCTACCCCTCCACTGAACAACCAGGTTAGTACCACTGTGTCCTACCCCTCCACTGAACAACCAGGTTAGTCTATCACTGTGTCCTACCCCTCCACTGACCAACCAGGTCAGTCTACCACTGTGTCATACCCCTCCACTGAACAACCAGGTTAGTACCACTGTGTCCTACCCCTCCACTGAACAACCAGGTTAGTCTATCACTGTGTCCTACCCCTCCACTGAACAACCAGGTTAGTCTACCACTGTGTCCTACCCCTCCACTGAACAACCAGGTTAGTCTACCACTGTGTCCTACCCCTCCACTGAACAACCAGGTTAGTCTACCACTGTGTCCTACCCCTCCACTGAACAACCAGGTTAGTCTACCACTGTGTCCTACCCCTCCACTGACCAACCAGGTTAGTCTACCACTGTGTCCTACCCCTCCACTGAACAACCAGGTTAGTCTACCACTGTGTCCTACCCCTCCACTGACCAACCAGGTTAGTACCACTGTGTCATACCCCTCCACTGAACAACCAGGTTAGTACCACTGTGTCATACCCCTCCACTGAACAACCAGGTTAGTACGACTGTGTCCTACCCCTCCACTGACCAACCAGGTTAGTACCACTGTGTCCTACCCCTCCACTGAACAACCAGGTTAGTCTACCACTGTGTCCTACCCCTCCACTGAACAACCAGGTTAGTCTACCACTGTGTCCTACCCCTCCACTGAACAACCAGGTTAGTCTACCACTGTGTCCTACCCCTCCACTGAACAACCAGGTTAGTACCACTGTGTCCTACCCCTCCACTGTACAACCAGGTTAGTCTACCACTGTGTCCTACCCCTCCACTGAACAACCAGGTTAGTCTACAACTGTGTCCTACCCCTCCACTGAACAACCAGGTTAGTCTACCACTGTGTCCTACCCCTCCACTGAACAACCAGGTGAGTCTACCACTGTGTCCTACCCCTCCACTGAACAACCAGGTTAGTCTACCACTGGTAGATATATCAACTATCCAGCCCAATAGATGTACTAGATTTAGCTGGTATGCAGCACCGGTTTGGGCCGTGTTTGCACTTTGGGGACCATTCCATTGTAATGCGCTGGGGATGCTAAATCAGGGTGTTATTCAGGATATTATATAGCCTCTGTAGGAAGTCGTTATTCTCATGTTTTGTTTTGTTCTCGCTCCATTTTCCCTGGTCTGGTCCCTGTAGTAATATTAAGCCATTCCTATGTTTTTCTCTCTGTTTGTTCCAGACTTCTCTCCCAAAATCAGAACGGTGGACTGTGACATAGATGTTGACAGGTGTGACTGTGTCCCAGACCGCACTAACCTGTCCCCACAGCCCACCCTAACCCAGGACTCAGACAATCCTACCCTGCATGTCACCTGAACCATACTGCCTGTGCTAACAACAAACAGCACTTCAACCATGCCTCTTGCAGGTAGAGTGCAACTTGAGACACACCCCTTTTGACTCGTTAGTTTGATCGTTTTGATAGTAGTTAATTGATAAATGTATGCCATTACTTGGCCAGAGAGTCCACTCAGCTGATGTTCAAGGTCTGAATGAATCCGTCCCTTGATGTACATCAGAAATGTTTGTGTCCTCAGAGACCGTGGTTGAACAGCCATATTACAACACATGTAATAACACCTTTTCATTCATTTGATCCACAGATGCCAGTGATACTAAGAAGAATATAACCTTTGACATCGGCTTGGCTTTGAAGTTTGGAAGCAGAGAAAAAGTTAATAATTTATTTATATCGCTATTTATATATCTAACTTCAAATAAAATAGTTTATCTTTCTAATCTACATACATGACCCTGTTACGTTTGATCTTTTTTACGCTTTACATGTTTTATTTACATGTGTAAATTATTAGTATTTCTATGCACTGAACATGTATTTTAAGCTAAAGAACGATATTTTTGTAATAATTGCTTCCAACATTTGTAAATATAATCGAAGTTTGTCCTTTTGGTGTCTATCCTTCATATTTATAATTAAAGTTTTAACAGTTTTGTTCAACGTTCTCTCACCTTGTTTAGTATGGGTCGCGACCGGACCTGTTAATGGTGGGTCGCGACGTGTTAGAGCAAATATATCATTATTTCATTAATTACTGGAACTGATTTGGCCAAGTACAAATGGCCTCTGTTCATTGCGCTCTCTGCTTAGCAGCTGTGTCAGTTCGGCAGCTGCGCGAGGGAGAGGGAGAAGACGATGTGCTTCGCGGTTTACCGGATCTTTTTTCTGCAGTTTTCTTGAAGATCACTCCGCGACCCTCACGATGCAGCGCTGTCGTTCAGCAGCAGATGATGCGCTGTCAGCCAATGACTTGTTATTTTCACTCGCCGCTGTCATCAAATGTAGTCAAGCTAGCCATAAGTTCTGACAGCTCAATCGTCATTAAACGCAAATACAGCGATACGTTTCTCTCTCTTGGTTTCATACAAACTTTGAGAAATAACGAGGAGCGCCCACCAATGTATTTTGTGCGGGGAAGTGCTAGTGTAACGGATGTGAAATGGCTAGCTAGTTAGCGGGTACGCGCTAGTAGCATTTCAATCAGTTACGTCACTTGCTCTGAGACTTAAGTAGTGTTGCCCCTTGCTTTGCAAGGGCCGCGGCTTTTGTGGAGCGATGGGTAACGACTGTGCTTCGTGGGCGACCGTTGTTGATGTGTGCAGAGGGTCCCTGGTTCGCGCCCGTGTCGGGGCGAGGGGACGGTTTAAAGTTATACTGTTACATTGGTGCCGTGACCCGGATCACTGGTTGCTGCGGAAAAGGAGGAGGTTGAAAGGGGGGTGAGTGTAACGGATGTGAAATGGCTAGCTAGTTAGCGGGTACGCGCTAGTAGCATTTCAATCAGTTACGTCACTTGCTCTGAGACTTAAGTAGTGTTGCCCCTTGCTTTGCAAGGGCCGCGGCTTTTGTGAAGCGATGGGTAACGACTGTGCTTCGTGGGCGACCGTTGTTGATGTGTGCAGAGGGTCCCTGGTTCGCGCCCGTGTCGGGGCGAGGGGACGGTTTAAAGTTATACTGTTACACTTAGTAAATGAGTCTCTCAAAACGAACACATTAAAACAACACATTCTGACCAAACATCCACAGCATGATGGTAAACCCAGGGAGTTCTTTCAGAGAAGGGCAGAATGCTTCAGGAAACAGTGCTCCGACAGTGGAAAAGTAAGTCAACTAGCTTGTTGTCATTTTATAACAGGTAAGCAGAAATAAGGGAGTACAATCTCTCAAAGTAGTAACTTGGATGTGAGTTTCCCTTTCAAACAATTCCATTGTACACAGCTATTAACGTTAGTTAGATTGCTAATATTAGCCAAAGCAAGCTAGCTAGCTACTGTGCAACCCTTAAGTTACAGTACTGTATATTTTGAAGATAAAATGATCGGGCCTACTGTACAACTTAGTGTAGAAAGGATTGTTGAAAACAACAAGTCTAGGTTGGAACTGTTGCTGTTAAAATACAAGTAATCATTTTGATTCTGAACTGGAATAAACTGATTGATGCTGTTTGAGGCAAACCCACACACAGTTCTGGGTTGCTCATCTACAGCAGGAAGTGGTCTCCTGCCTGACTGAGATAGCAGTAGATGTTCTGGTCCTGTTTGGCACCACATACCGATGTGAGTCAGGGTTCTCAACTCTGGCATACTTAAAAAACAAGTACAGAAACAGACTCCATGCTGAGCATGACCTCTGGGTTGCACTGTTAAATACTGAACCCGGAATAGAAATGCTTGTTGAAAGCTCCACCAGCCACACACCTCTCATTAGGACTGTGTGTGTTTTCTGCTCTACATCTGTGTGATGTGATCAATCAGCTTATTCCAGTTCAGAATGAAAATAATTTCTTATATTTTAACAGCAACAGTTCCAACCTAGACAGATGAGTACAGTGAATTTGGAAAGTATTCAGACCCCTTCCCTTTCCCACATTTTGTTAAGTTACAGCCTTAGTCTAAAATTGTTTAAATAAATAAAAATCCTCATCAATCTCTACCAATACCCCATAATGACAAAGCGAAAACAGGTTTTTAGAAATGTAAATGTATGAAAAACAACGGAAATACCTTATTTGCATAAATATTCAGGCCCTTTGCGATGAGACTCGAAATTGAGCTCAGGTGCATCCTGTTTCCATTGATCATCCTTGAGATGTTTCTACAACTTGATTGGAGTCCACCTGTGGTAAATTCAATTGATTGGACAATTGTCTATATATAAAGACCCACAGTTCATGTCAGAGCAAAAACCAAACCATGAGGTCAAAGGAATTGTCTGTAGAACTCCAAGACAGGATTGTGTCGAGGCACAGATCTGAGGAAGGGTACCAAAAAATGTCTGCAGCATTGAAGGTCCCCAAGAACTGTCACGACTTCTGCCGAGGTCGGTCCCGCACCTTGTTCGGGCGGTGTTCGGCGGTCAGCCTTACCTCAGGTTTTCACCCCGAGAGTAACGGGCAGGTGGAGAGAGTTAACCAGGATGTGGGTAGGTTTCTGAGGTCTTATTGCCAGGACCGGCCGGGGGAGTGGGCGGCGTTCGTGCCCTGGACAGAAATGGCCCAGAACTCGCTCCGCCACTCCTCCACAAACCTTCTCCCTTCCAGTGTGTCTTGGGGTATCAGCCGGTTCTGGCTCCTTGGCATCAGAGTCAGACCGATGCTCCTGCGGTGGACGACTGGTTCCGGCACGCGAAGGAAACATGGGACGCCGCACATGTCCACCTTCAGTGCGCCGTACTACGCCAGAAAAGGGTTGCAGACCGTCACCGCAGTGAGGCCCCGGACGGGGTCTGAAACCGAAACCTGCCCCTCCGCCTGCCCTGTCGGAAGCTGGGTCGGTTTGTGGGGCCATTTAAAGTCCTGAGGAGAGTGAACGAGGTATGTTACAGGTTACAGCTTCCCCCCGATTACCTCATTAACCCCTCGTTCCATGTGTCTCTCCTCAGGCCGGTGGTGGCTGACCCGCTCCAGGAGTCTGAGGTGCGGGAGGTTCTTCCACCCCCTCTGGACATCGAGGGGGACCCGGCGTACTCCTTTCATTCCATACTGGATTCGAGACGTCGGGCGAAGGGCCTTCAGTACCTCGTGGACTGGGAGGGGTATGGTCCGGAGGAGAGATGCTGGGTTCTGGTGGACGACGTGTTGAATCCTTCTATGCTGCGAGATCTACACCGTCTCCATCCGGATCGCCCTGCGCCTCGCCCTCCGGGTCGTCCCTGAGGTCGGTGCCGATGCGCGGCTGGAGCCGCGGTTCAAGGGGGGTACTGTCACGACTTCTGCCAAAGTTGGTACCGCTCCTTGTTCGGGCGGTGTTCAGCGGTCGACGTCACCGATCTTCTGGCCATCACTAATCAGTTTTTCATTTTCCATTGTTTAAGTCTTGTCTTCCTTCATACCTGGTTCATATCCCATCAATTACATGTTGTGTATTTAACACTCTGTTTCCCCTCATGTCCTTGTCGGAGATTGTTTGATTGAATGTTAGTGCTAGTATGTGTTGGTGCAACGGGTTTTGTACCCATTTTATACATTTGTGTATATTTTGGTTTTTGGAGTTTGTTTGTAAGTTCTTATTAAATGACTCCGTTTATACCAAGTTCGTTCTCCTGCACCTGACTTCCCTGCCACCAACACGCACACCTTACAAGAACACATTGGCCTCCATCATTCTTAGGTGTAAGAAGTTTGGAACCACCAAGACTCATCCTAGAGCTGGCCACCCGGCCAAACTGAGAAATCGGGAAAGAGGAATACCTAGTCAGTTGTACAATTGAATGCATTCAACTGAAATGTGTCTTCCGCATTTAACCCAACCTCTGAATCAGAGAGGTGTGGGGGGCTGCCTTAATCGACATCCACATCATCGGTGCCTGGGGAATATCATCAGCTCGGTGATTCAATCCAGCAACCTTTCTGTTACTGGCCCAAAGCTCCTACCCGCCAGGCTACCTGCCGCCCCAGGGGAGAAGGGTTTCGGTCAGGGAGGTGACCAAGAACCCGATGGTCACTCTGACAGAGCTTCAGAGTTTCTATGTGGAGATGGGAGAACCTTCCAGAAGGATAACCATATCTGCAGCACTCCACCAATCAGGCCTTTATGGTAGAGTGGCCAGACGGAAGCCACTCCTCAGTAAAATGCACATGACAGCTCGCTTGGAGTTTGCCAAAAGGCACCTAAAGGATTCTCAGACCATGAGAAACAAGATTCTCTGTTCTGATGAAACCAAGATTGAACTCTTTGGCCTGAATGACAAGCGTCACGTCTGGAGTAAACCTGGCACCATCCCTACGGTGAAGCATGGTGGTGGAAGCATCCCAGAGACTGGGAGACTAGTCAGGATCGAGGCAAAGATAAAGAGAGCAAAGTACAGAGAGATCCTTGATGAAAACCTGCTCCAGATCGCTCAGGACCTCAGTCTGGGACAAAGGTTCACCTTCCAACAAGACAACAACCCTAACCACACAGCCAAGACAACGCAGGAATGGCTTCGGGACAAGTCTCTGAATGTCCTTGACTGGCCCAGCCAGAGCTCTGACTTGAACCTGATTGAACATCTCTGGAGAGACCTGAAAATACATTTGAAGTCGGATGTTTACAAACGCTTTAGCCAAAAACATTTAAACTCAGTTTTTCACAATTCCTGACATTTAATCCAAGTAAAAATTTCCTGTCTTAGGTCAGTTAGGATCACCACTTTATTTTACGAATGTGAAATGTCAGAATAATAGTTGATAGAATGATTTCTTTCAGCTTTTATTTCTTTCATCACATTCCCAGTGGGTCAGAAGTTTACATACACTCAATTAGTATTTGGTAGCATTGCCTTTAAATTGTTTAACTTGGGTCAAACGTTTCGAGTAGCCTTCCACAATCTTCCCACAATAAGTTGGGTGAATTTTGTCCCATTCCTCCTGACAGAGCTGATGTAACTGAGTCAGGTTTGTAGGCCTCCTTGCTCGCACACGCTTTTTCAGTTCTGGCCACACATTTTCTATAGGATTGAGGTCAGGGCTTTGTGATGGCCACTCCAATACCTTGACTTTGTTGTCCTTAAGCCATTTTGCCACAACTTTGGAAGTATGCTTGGGGTCATTGTCCATTTGGAAGACCAATTTGCGACCAAGCTTTAACTTCCTGACTGATGTCTTGTGATGTTGCTTCAATATATCCACATACATTTCCTACCTCATGATGGCATCTATTTTGTGAAGTGCACCTGTCCCTCCTGCAGCAAAGCACTCCCACAACATGATGCTGCCACCCCCGTCCTTCACGGTTGGGTTGGTGTTCTTCGGTTTGCAAGCCTCCCCCTTCTTCCCTCAAACATAAAAATGGTCATTACGGCCAAACAGTTCTATTTTTGTTTCATCAGACCAGAGGACATTTCTCCAAAAAGTACGATCTTTGTCCCCATGTGCAGTTGCAAACCGTAGTCTTGCCTTTTTAGGGCGGTTTTGGAGCAGTGGCTTCTTCCTTGCTGAGCGGCCTTTCAGGTTATGTCGATATAGGACTCATTTCACTGTGGATATAGACACTTTTGTACCTGTTTCCTCCAGCATCTTCACAAGGTCCTTTGCTGTTGTTCTGGGATTGATTTGCACTTTTCGCACCAAGGTGCATTCATCTCTAGGAGACAGAGCGCGTCTCCTTCCTGAGCGGTATGACGGCTGCGTGGTCCCATGGTGTTTATACTTGCGTACTATTGTTTGTACAGATGAACGTGGTACCTTCAGGCGTTTGGAAATTGCTCCCAAGGATGAACCAGACTTGTGGAGGTCCACAATTGTTTTTCTGAGAACTTGGCTGATTTATTTTGATTTTCCCATGATGTCAAGCAAAGAGGCACTGAGTTTGAAGGTAGGCCTTGAAATAGATCCACAGGTACACCTCCAATTGACTCAAATGATGTCAGTTAGCCTATCAGAAGCTACTAAAGCCATGACATAATTTTCTGGAATTTTCCAAGCTGTTTAAAGGCACAGTCAACTTAGTGTATGTAAACTTCTGACCCACTGGAATTGTGATACAGTGAATTATAAGTGAAATAATCTGTCTGTAAACAATTGTTGGAAAAATTACTTGTGTCATGCACGAAGTAGATGTTCTAACCGACTTGCCAAAACTATAGTTTGTTAACAAGAAATTCGTGGAGTGGTTGAAAAGCGAGTTTTAATGACTCCAACCTAAGTGTATGTAAACTTCTGACTTCAACTGTATCTGTGCAGCGACGCTCCCCAGCCAACCTGACAGAGCTTGAGAGGATCTACAGAGAAGAATGGGAGAAACTCCCCAAATACAAGAGTGCCAAGCTTGTAGCGTCATACCCAAAAAGACTTGAGACTGTAAATCACTGCCAAAGGTGCTTCAACAAAGTACTGAGTAAAGGGTCTGAATGCTGATGTAATAAGGCTGTAATTTAACAAATGTGGAAAAAGTCAAGTGGTCTGAATTCTTCCCGAATGCACTGTAAGAGTGTTTTTAATGGTGAAAAATAAACATATGAATAGCTATTTATATTATTATATATCATTATTATTTGCTATTTGTCTATATTGCATTTGTTTTCTGCATAAGGGCAGTGAAAATTACCAAATATTTATGTATAGTTGCATGTTTTCATAAGCGTAAATTGGGTCCCAGGCTGAAAAGGTTTAAGAAACCCTGATTTAGAGATTACATAACAACCACTCAATGGCGTTGTTCATGCCTCCGTGATACAGGGGTTTTTAATGGTTGTTTTTTAAACAGAAGAAACATTTTGATGTTGCTACGGAAACCAATTATTTCACAGAGACGATTTCAGAGCACTCGCCTGTGTGCCAAAGTGCAGAACAAATTATGAATTTACAAATGCTCAACACCTGTTGAATATGGCCGGTGTCAGTAAACGTTGGCAAAAAAGCGTCATTAAATTGTTGCCAGCAAAGTTACAGTCACCAACGCTCTAGATAACTTGAAAACAGCCTAACCAGCTCTGCTACGCTGAGTAACATGGTCAGAGTGAGGTGTTCTCTCATTTGTGTCTGGAAGTAGCTAGCAAGCTAGCCAAATGGACAATCTGACAACGCTCTGAATTTACAAACGTCCAGAGCGCACTCTGAGCGCACTCTGGCACTCCATATTGAATTTACCAACACACCACTTCTCTGAACAAATTTGTGGAATGTTGCTCCATGTAATTAGAAACTAGCCTGGGTACCAGTCTGTTTGTGCTAACATTCCACTCGTTGTACTCTTTATCCCATGCCAAACATGACTAGCTAGAAACCGAGGATGGAGCCACTTTGTTCTGCTCCTAGTCATCCCATCTGTTCAAATATAGTTAGAATGTTCTCATCTGTTTAAATATAGTTAGAATGTCCCCATCTGTTCAAATATAGTTATAATGTCCCACTCTGTTCAAATATAGTTATAATGTCCCACTCTGTTCAAATATAGTTATAATGTCCCCATCTGTTCAAATATAGCTATAATGTCCCCCTCTGTTCAAATATAGCTATAATGTCCCCATCTGTTCAAATATAGGTCTAATGTCCCCATCTGTTCAAATATAGTTAGAATGTCCCCATCTGTTCAAATATAGTTAGAATGTCCCCCTCTGTTCAAATATAGCTATAATGTCCCCCTCTGTTCAAATATAGCTATAATGTCCCCATCTGTTCAAATATAGGTCTAATGTCCCCATCTGTTCAAATATAGTTAGAATGTCCCCATCTGTTCAAATATAGTTATAATGTCCCCCTCTGTTCAAATATAGGTATTTTCTCCCCCTCTGTTCAAATATAGTTATAATGTCCCCCTCTGTTCAAATATAGTTATAATGTCCCCATCTGTTTAAATATAGTTATAATGTCCCCATCTGTTCAAATATAGTTATAATGTCCCCATCTGTTTAAATATAGTTATAATGTCCCCATCTGTTCAAATATAGTTATAATGTCCCCATCTGTTCAAATATAGTTATAATGTCCCCATCAGTTCAAATATAGTTATAATGTCCCCATCAGTTCAAATATAGTTATAATGTCCCCATCAGTTAAAATATAGTTATAATGCCCCCATCAGTTCAAATATAGTTATAATGTCCCCATCAGTTCAAATATAGGTATTTTCTCCCCATCTGTTTAAATATAGTTAGAATGCCCCCATCTGTTCAAATATAGGTCTAATGTCCTAGCCTGGGTACCAGTCTCTTTAGCTAATCCACTCCCTGTACTCCATGTCATTGTGTCAAAGTGAATGGCTTTATTGCCATCTTGAAATATGAGCATTTAATGAGCCCGAGGAGAACAGAGGAGTTGATCCTGATTTGATCACCCTCACAACTATCCTCCAATCACAATGATTTTATGCAAATTTTGGAACTCTATCCTTTTTTTCTCCCCAGAACACTTTTGTATCCGGTTGCTCAGCAACAATGTTTTTGTTTCTCCAGAGGAAACTAGTACATCAATAGTTGCTAGCTCATATCTACAATTCTCTAACAAAATACATACTGCAATTCCAACCACAAAACACATTTTTAAACCTCAAAATACAACAACTTGCCTAGCTAACAGCTAAATGTTTTTTTTTTAATTTGTTATACATTCTAATCATATTTGAGGCTCCACATGTTGTCCTGGAAAATATGAATGTTATTTCAAACAACCAATGAGCAACTGAGGTAAATGCAGCGCATATTGAACGTTGAGATTGCCGAAAGGCCAGTATCATTGGCAATGACAAGGAGTAGCAAGGAGTGAAATGTTAGCTGAATAGACTGGTACAGACTACTAATGTCCCCCTCTGTTGAAATACAGAGATATAAACCCCTCTGTTCAGATATAGCTAGGTCAAATCAAATTGCATTTAAGTCATTTAGCAGACGCTCTTATCCAGAGCGACTTACAAATTGGAAAGTTCATACATATTCATTCTGGTCCCCCCGTGGGAATTGAACCCTGGTCCCCCCGTGGGAATTGAACCCACAACCCTGGCGTTGCAAGCGCCATGCTCTACCAACTGAGCCACACGGGACCGTGTGTATGTGTCACGTGCTTGGTAAACAACAGGTGTAGACTAACAGTGAAATGCTTCCTTACGGCCCCAGTCTGTGCTGCGAAACAGTCCTGTAGACTAACAGTGAAATGCTTCCTTACGGCCCCCAGTCTGTGCTAGCGAAACAGTCCTGTAGACTAACAGTGAAATGCTTCCTACGGCCCCCAGTCTGTGCTAGCGAAACAGTCCTGTAGACTAACAGTGAAATGCTTCCTTACGGCCCCCAGTCTGTGCTAGTGAAACAGTCCTGTAGACTAACAGAGAAATGCTTCCTTACGGCCCCAGTCTGTGCTAGCGAAACAGTCCTGTAGACTAACAGTGAAATGCTTCCTTACGGCCCCCAGTCTGTGCTAGCGAAACAGTCCTGTAGACTAACAGTGAAATGCTTCCTTACGGCCCCAGTCTGTGCTAGCGAAACAGTCCTGTAGACTAACAGTGAAATGCTTCCTTACGGCCCCAGTCTGTGCTAGCGAAACAGTCCTGTAGACTAACAGTGAAATGCTTCCTTACGGCCCCAGTCTGTGCTAGCGAAACAGTCCTGTAGCTTCCTCTGTATCGGACCACTTCCATATTGAGCGTGTCACTGGTTCTTCCTATTAGAATGTTTTTCTTGTAAACTGGAGTTATGGTCTAATTTGCCAAAGGGAGGGCGAGTGTCACGTTCCTGACCTGTTTTCTGTTGTTTTGTATGTGTTTAGTTGGTCAGGACGTGAGCTGGGTGGGAATTCTATGTTGTGTGTCTAGTTTGTCTGTTTCTATGTCAGCCTAGTGTGGGTTCTCAATCAGAGACAGATGGTAGTCGTTGTCTCTGATTGAGACTCATATATAGGAGGCTTGTTTTGTGTTGGGATTTTGTGGGTGTTTGTTACCTGTCTCTGTGTTTGTGTTCTGCACCAGATAGGTCTGTATCGGTTTTGCACATTTGTTATTTTGTAGGTTGTTTGTAGTGTTTCACTTGTGTTTGTATTAAACATGTTTAACACTAGCCGCGCTGCATTTTGGTGCTCTCCTTCACACCTGGAAGAAAGCCTTTACAGCGAGGAAGTGTATGCATTTCTGTGTGGGGAGTAAAGTAATCTAGTTTATGCATTTCTGTGTGGGGAGTAAAGTAATCTAGTTTATGTATTTCTGTGTGTGGAGTAAAGTGATCTAGAGGTTATGCATTTCTGTGTGGAGCGTAAAGTGATGTAGAGTTTTTCACCTCTAGTTGCACAGGTGACATGCTGTTCGAAATGAGGTAAAAACATATTTCAGTTTCCCTGCATTAAAATCACTGGCCAATCACTCGTGTGTGTTTTCTGAATGTGTCTGTGCTCAGTCGCACCTGTACCAAGTAAATGTCTGTGATAGCTTGGAGAAACCACTGACCTTCCAGCATCCATAGCTGGTTATGGTGTTTCAGGTTACAACAGGGGGGTAGGAGACACATGTATAGGTTGTAGACATGTTCCTATAAATGACTATGTTCAGCTGTCTAAACCAGATAACACATGGATTTCTACTGTGTAGATTGTGTGTATTATACCACATACGACTGATGTGTTTTAGTTGTCTGAACCAGATGAGACCTTGATGTTTACGGTAGCCTGTACATTCTCTCTTTTCCTTAGATTCCTGGTGAGGAGATTGTTGTTTAAGTCATAATCATGTCTTAATTACAGTATGTCATAAATTAACAATTTGGAGGCTAATTTCTTGGTTTTCGCCGTGTGCATTGTTTTCACCAGTCTTGGAAAATTAAAGCTTTATCCAAACTAGTTATTCTTATAAGTCAAGACTTTAAGCCCCTAGAGTTGATTGACTCACCCTCGGATCATGTAAACACACAAGAAATGGAAGAATGCGTAGAATTGCAGGAAATGTGCTTTAAAACAAAACAAAAAAATCATTGCCCCATGCAAAATGTGTAGAATTGTGGGAACTTAGTTTTAAAACTGCAACATGTGCAGAATTGTTCAACATGTTCTCTCCGCCAACAAGAGGGATGTGAACAGTTTGGGGTGACATGGAACATGCCTTAGCATCCAGAACATCCTCTCTCAAACACTTCCTGTGTGAACTTATGTGACTTCATAAGCTGCTCACAGATAGATTGAGCAATATTAACAGCTGCTCTGTTCTGCTTTAAGACCAGCCACGCACTGCGGGTTAGTCATATCAGAGCTGTTGTTCTGTTGTCTCGTCCTCCAGCCATTTCTCCCTCTCCATCTCCCTCCTTTTCCCCTGGTTATTGTTCTGTTGTCTCATCCTCCAGCCATTTCTCCCTCTCCATCTCCCTCCTTTTCCCCTGGTTATTGTTCTGTTGTCTCGTCCTCCAGCCATTTCTCCCTCTCCATCTCCCTCCTTTTCCCCTGGTTATTGTTCTGTTGTCTCGTCCTCCAGCCATTTCTCCCTCTCCATCTCCCTCCTTTTCCCCTGGTTATTGTTCTGTTGTCTCGTCCTCCAGCCATTTCTCCCTCTCCATCTCCCTCCTTTTCCCCTGGTTATTGTTCTGTTGTCTCGTCCTCCAGCCATTTCTCCCTCTCCATCTCCCTCCTTTTCCCCTGGTTATTGTTCTGTTGTCTCGTCCTCCAGCCATTTCTCCCTCTCCATCTCCCTCCTTTTCCACTGGTTATTGTTCTGTTGTCTCGTCCTCCAGCCATTTCTCCCTCTCCATCTCCCTCCTTTTCCCCTGGTTATTGTTCTGTTGTCTCGTCCTCCATCCATTTCTCCCTCCCCATCTCCCTCCTTTTCCCCTGGTTATTGCTCTGTTGTCTCGTCCTCCAGCCATTTCTCCCTCTCCATCTCCCTCCTTTTCCCCTGGTTATTGTTCTGTTGTCTCGTCCTCCAGCCATTTCTCCCTCTCCATCTCCCTCCTTTTCCCCTGGTTATTGTTCTGTTGTCTCGTCCTCCAGCCATTTCTCCCTCTCCATCTCCCTCCTTTTCCCCTGGTTATTGTTCTGTTGTCTCGTCCTCCAGCCATTTCTCCCTCTCCATCTCCCTCCTTTTCCCCTGGTTATTGTTCTGTTGTCTCGTCCTCCAGCCATTTCTCCCTCTCCATCTCCCTCCTTTTCCCCTGGTTATTGTTCTGTTGTCTCGTCCTCCAGCCATTTCTCCCTCTCCATCTCCCTCCTTTTCCCCTGGTTATTGTTCTGTTGTCTCGTCCTCCAGCCATTTCTCCCTCTCCATCTCCCTCCTTTTCCCCTGGTTATTGTTCTGTTGTCTCGTCCTCCAGCCATTTCTCCCTCTCCATCTCCCTCCTTTTCCCCTGGTTATTGTTCTGTTGTCTCGTCCTCCAGCCATTTCTCCCTCTCCATCTCCCTCCTTTTCCCCTGGTTATTGTTCTGTTGTCTCGTCCTCCAGCCATTTCTCCCTCTCCATCTCCCTCCTTTTCCCCTGGTTATTGTTCTGTTGTCTCGTCCTCCAGCCATTTCTCCCTCTCCATCTCCCTCCTTTTCCCCTGGTTATTGTTCTGTTGTCTCGTCCTCTAGCCATTTCTCCCTCTCCATCTCCCTCCTTTTCCCCTGGTTATTGTTCTGTTGTCTCGTCCTCTAGCCATTTCTCCCTCTCCATCTCCCTCCTTTTCCCCTGGTTATTGTTCTGTTGTCTCGTCCTCCAGCCATTTCTCCCTCTCCATCTCCCTCCTTTTCCCCTGGTTATTGTTCTGTTGTCTCGTCCTCCAGCCATTTCTCCCTCTCCATCTCCCTCCTTTTCCCCTGGTTATTGTTCTGTTGTCTCGTCCTCCATCCATTTCTCCCTCTCCATCTCCCTCCTTTTCCCCTGGTTATTGCTCTGTTGTCTCGTCCTCCAGCCATTTCTCCCTCTCAATCTCCCTCCTTTTCCCCTGGTTATTGTTCTGTTGTCTCGTCCTCCAGCCATTTCTCCCTCTCCATCTCCCTCCTTTTCCCCTGGTTATTGTTCTGTTGTCTCGTCCTCCAGCCATTTCTCCCTCTCCATCTCCCTCCTTTTCCCCTGGTTATTGTTCTGTTGTCTCGTCCTCCAGCCATTTCTCCCTCTCCATCTCCCTCCTTTTCCCCTGGTTATTGTTCTGTTGTCTCGTCCTCCAGCCATTTCTCCCTCTCCATCTCCCTCCTTTTCCCCTGGTTATTGTTCTGTTGTCTCGTCCTCCAGCCATTTCTCCCTCTCCATCTCCCTCCTTTTCCCCTGGTTATTGTTCTGTTGTCTCGTCCTCCAGCCATTTCTCCCTCTCCATCTCCCTCCTTTTCCCCTGGTTATTGTTCTGTTGTCTCGTCCTCCAGCCATTTCTCCCTCTCCATCTCCCTCCTTTTCCCCTGGTTATTGTTCTGTTGTCTCGTCCTCCAGCCATTTCTCCCTCTCCATCTCCCTCCTTTTCCCCTGGTTATTGTTCTGTTGTCTCGTCCTCCAGCCATTTCTCCCTCTCCATCTCCCTCCTTTTCCCCTGGTTATTGTTCTGTTGTCTCGTCCTCCAGCCATTTCTCCCTCTCCATCTCCCTCCTTTTCCCCTGGTTATTGTTCTGTTGTGAGACCAGCTGTCAGCCAATGAGCAGTGAGTCAGTGACCTTCTCCTAACAAGCCCCTGCATCTCTGCCCGGAGACCCCTGCTGGCCATGGGAGGGTTCTTTGAGGTCCAATCAGACTGAAGGACAGACAGTACTAATGTGTTGGGCGCTGAGGGCAGTGGAGATGGTGTGAGGGAGGTGAGCCTTCACACTACTACCACCAACACTGTCAGATCCTTCACGTCAAACCCTCCCTCCATGCATCTGAGTCACCCCAAAGCAATCGGCTAGGTTTGATGTGTGGGCTATGTTACATTCAGCTAGGTTTGAGCTATGTTACATTCAGCTAGGTTTGAGGTGTGGGCTATGTTACATTCAGCTAGGTTTGATGTGTGGGCTATGTTACATTCAGCTAGGTTTGAGCTATGTTACATTCAGCTAGGTTTGAGGTGTGGGCTATGTTACATTCAGCTAGGTTTGAGGTGTGGGCTATGTTACATTCAGCTAGGTTTGAGGTGTGGGCTATGTTACATTCAGCTAGGTTTGAGGTGTGGGCTATGTTACATTCAGCTAGGTTTGAGGTGTGGGCTATGTTACATTCAGCTAGGTTTGAGGTGTGGGCTATGTTACATTCAGCTAGGTTTGAGGTGTGGGCTATGTTACATTCAGCTAGGTTTGAGGTGTGGGCTATGTTCGGACCCATTTTTTTTTTTATTTATTTTTTGCTGCAGATACGGAGCCCCACCGGGGCTTCACGATTGACTGCCGACGTTATCTGCCCGAGGGAGTTATCCAACTGGCACCTCCGTCGCGACGTTACCTGAACGCTCACCTGGGGCCCGCTAATCGTTAGCTGTCTTATCGGCTGCTATCTTAATAAGTATTTCGGACAATTTCTTTTTTTATTTTTTATTTTTTCTTGGGTCACTATATCTATTTTGCCAATTGGATTGATCCCCTCAACAAGACACGGAACCCCACTAATCTACCGACGGAAACGCACGAGGTGTCTAAAAATAGACCTCCATCCTATGCTATCTTGCTACCGATAGCCATCTACCCGGCCAGCTGTCTGGATCGCCGTGACCCCAACCAACCTCTACTCACTGGACCCTTATTGATCACTCGATTAAGCATGCCTCTCCTTAATGTAAATATGCCTTGTCCATTGCTGTTCTGGTTAGTGTTTATTGGCTTATTTCACTGTAGGGCCTCTAGCCCTGCTCACTATACCATATCCAACCTTTCATTTCCACCACCCACATATGCGATGACATCACCTGGTTTCAATGATGTTTCTAGAGACAATATCTCTCTCATCATCACTCAATACCTAGGTTTACCTCCACTGTATTCACATCCTACCATACCTTTGTCTGTACATTATTCCTTGAAGCTATTTTATCTCCCCCAGAAACGTCCTTTTACTCTCTGTTCTAGACGCTCTAGACGACCAATTCTCATAGCTTTTAGCCGTACCCTTATCCTACTCCTCCTCTGTTCCTCTGGTGATGTAGAGGTGAATCCAGGCCCTGCAGTACCTAGCTCCACTCCTATTACCCAGGCGCTCTCTTTTGATGACTTCTGTAACCATAATAGCCTTGGTTTCATGCATGTTAACATTAGAAGCCTCCTCCCTAAGTTTGTTTTGTTCACTGCTTTAGCTCACTCTGCCAACCCGGATGTTTTAGCCGTGTCTGAATCCTGGCTTAGAAAGACCACCAAAAATTCTGACATTTTCATCCCCAACTACAAGATTTTCAGACAAGATAGAACGGCCAAAGGGGGCGGTGTTGCAATCTACTGCAAAGATTGCCTGCAGAGTTCTGTTTTACTATCCAGGTCTGTTCCCAAACAATTTGAACTTCTACTTTTAAAAATCCACCTCTCTAAAAACAAGTCTCTCACCGTTGCCGCCTGCTATAGACCACCCTCTGCCCCCAGCTGTGCTCTGGACACCATATGTGAACTGATTGCCCCCCATCTATCTTCAGAGCTCGTGCTGCTAGGCGACCTAAATTGGAACATGCTTAACACCCCAGCCATCCTACAATCTAAGCTTGATGCCCTCAATCTCACACAAATTATCAATGAACCTACCAGGTACCACCCCAATTCCGTAAACACGGGCACCCTCATAGATATTATCCTAACCAACTTGCCCTCCAAATACACCTCTGCTGTTTTCAACCAAGATCTCAGCAATCACTGCCTCATTGCCTGCATCCGTAATGGGTCAGCGGTCAAACGACCTCCACTCATCACTATCAAACGCTCCCTGAAACACTTCAGCGAGCAGGCCTTTCTGATCGACCTGGCCGAGGTATCCTGGAAGGATATTGATCTCATCCCGTCAGTAGAGGATGCCTGGATATTTTTTAAAAATGCCTTCCTCACCATCTTGAATAAGCATGCCCCATTCAAGAAATTTAGAACCAGGAACAGATATAGCCCTTGGTTCTCTCCTGACCTGACTGCCCTTAACCAACAGAAAAACATCCTATGGCGTTCTGCATTAGCATCGAACAGCCCCCGTGATATGCAACTTTTCAGGGAAGCTAGAAACCAATATACACAGGCAGTTAGAAAAGCCAAGGCTAGCTTTTTCAAGCAGAAATTTGCTTCCTGCAACACAAATTCAAAAAAGTTCTGGGACACTGTAAAGTCCATGGAGAATAAGAACACCTCCTCCCAGCTTCCAACTGCACTGAAGATAGGAAACACTGTCACCACCGACAAATCCACTATAATTGAGAATTTCAATAAGCATTTTTCTACGGCTGGCCATGCTTTCCACCTGGCTGCCCCTACCCCGGTCAACAGCACTGCCCTCCCCTCTGCTACTCGCTCAAGCCTTCCCCATTTCTCTTTCTCCCAAATACAGTCAGCTGATGTTCTGAAAGAGCTGCAAAATCTGAACCCTTACAAATCAGCCGGGCTAGATAATCTGGACCCTTTCTTTCTAAAACTATCTGCTGAAATTGTTGCCACCCCTATTACTAGCCTTTTCAACCTCTCTTTCGTGTCGTCTGAGATTCCCAAAGATTGGAAAGCAGCTGCGGTTATCCCCCTCTTCAAAGGGGGGGACACTCTTGACCCTAACAGCTACAGACCTATATCTGTCCTACCCTGCCTTTCTAAGGTCTTCGAAAGCCAAGTCAACAAACAGATTACCGACCATTTCGAATCCCACCATACCTTCTCCGCTATGCAATCTGGTTTCAGAGCTGGCCATGGGTGCACCTCAGCCACCCTCAAGGTCATAAACGATATCTTAACCGCCATCGATAGGAAACAATACTGTGCACCCGTATTCATTGACCTGGCCAAGGCTTTTGACTCTGTCAATCACCACATCCTCATCGGCAGACTCGACAGCCTTGGTTTCTCTAATGATTGCCTCGCCTGGTTCACCAACTACTTCTCTGATCGAGTTCAGTGTGTCAAATCGGAGGGTCTGTTGTCCGGGCCTCTGGCAGTCTCTATGGGGGTGCCACAGGGTTCAATTCTTGGACCGACTCTCTTCTCTGTATACATCAATGATGTCGCTCTTGCTGCTGGTGATTCTCTGATCCATCTCTACGCAGACGACACTATTCTGTATACTTCTGGCCCTTCTTTTGACACTGTGTTAACAACCCTCCAGGCGAGCTTCAATGCCATACAACTCTCCTTTCGTGGCCTCCATTTGCTCTTAAATACAAGTAAAACTAAATGCATGCTCTTCAACCGATCGCTGCCTGCACCTGCCCGCCTGTCCAACATTACTACTCTGGACGGCTCTGACTTAGAATATGTGGACAACTACAAATACCTAGGTGTCTGGTTAGACTGTAAACTCTCCTTCCAGACTCACATCAAGCATCTCCAATCCAAAGTTAAATCTAGAATTGGCTTCCTATTCCGCAACAAAGCATCCTTCACTCATGCTGCCAAACATACCCTTGTAAAACTGACCATCCTACCAATCCTCGACTTCGGTGATGTCATTTACAAAATAGCCTCCAAAACCCTACTCAATAAATTGGATGCAGTCTATCACAGTGCCATCCGTTTTGTCACCAAAGCCCCATATACTACCCACCACTGCGACCTGTACACTCTCGTTGGCTGGCCCTCGCTTCATACTCGTCGTCAAACCCACTGGCTCCAGGTCATCTACAAGACCCTGCTAGGTAAAGTCCCCCTTATCTCAGCTCGCTGGTCACCATAGCAGCACCTACCTGTAGCACGCGCTCCAGCAGGTATATCTCTCTGGTCACCCCCAAAACCAATTCTTCCTCCTTACAGTTCTCTGCTGCCAATGACTGGAACGAACTACAAAAATCTCTGAAACTGGAAACACTTATCTCCCTCACTAGCTTTAAGCACCAGCTGTCAGAGCAGCTCATAGATTACTGCACCTGTACATAGCCCATCTATAATTTAGCCCAAACAACTACCTCTTTACCTACTGTATTTATTTATTTTGCTCATTTGCACCCCATTATTTCTATCTCTACTTTTTTCTACCTCTACTATCTCTACTTTTTTTACTTTTTTTTTTACTTGCTATATTGTATTTACTTCGCCACCATGGCCTTTTTATATTTTTATTTATTTATATATATATTTTGTTTGCCTTCACCTCCCTTATCTCACCTCACTTGCTCATATTGTATATAGACTTATTTTTCACTGTATTATTGACTGTATGTTTGTTTTACTCCATGTGTAACTATGTGTTGTTGTATGTGTCGAACTGCTTTGCTTTATCTTGGCCAGGTCGCAATTGTAAATGAGAACGTGTTCTCAATTTGCCTACCTGGTTAAATAAAGGTGAAATAAAATAAAAATAAATATGTTACATTCAGCTAGGTTTGAGCTATGTTACATTCAGCTAGGTTTGAGGTGTGGGCTATGTTACATTCAGCTAGGTTTGAGCTATGTTACATTCAGCTAGGTTTGAGGTGTGAGCTATGTTACATTCAGCTAGGTTTGAGGTGTGGGCTATGTTACATTCAGCTAGGTTTGAGGTGTGGGCTATGTTACATTCAGCTAGGTTTGGGGTGTGGGCTATGTTACATTCAGCTAGGTTTGAGGTGTGGGCTATGTTACATTCAGCTAGGTTTGGGGTGTGGGCTATGTTACATTCAGCTAGGTTTGGGGTGTGGGCTATGTTACATTCAGCTAGGTTTGAGGTGTGAGCTATGTTACATTCAGCTAGGTTTGAGCTATGTTACATTCAGCTAGGTTTGAGGTGTGGGCTATGTTACATTCAGCTAGGTTTGGGGTGTGGGCTATGTTACATTCAGCTAGGTTTGAGGTGTGGGCTATGTTACATTCAGCTAGGTTTGAGCTATGTTACATTCAGCTAGGTTTGGGGTGTGGGCTATGTTACATTCAGCTAGGTTTGAGGTGTGGGCTATGTTACATTCAGCTAGGTTTGAGGTGTGGGCTATGTTACATTCAGCTAGGTTTGGGGTGTGGGCTATGTTACATTCAGCTAGGTTTGAGCTATGTTACATTCAGCTAGGTTTGAGGTTTGAGCTATGTTACATTCGGCTAGGTTTGAGGTGTGGGCTATGTTACATTCAGCTAGGTTTGAGGTGTGGGCTATGTTACATTCAGCTAGGTTTGAGGTGTGGGCTATGTTACATTCAGCTAGGTTTGAGGTTTGAGCTATGTTACATTCAGCTAGGTTTGAGGTGTGGGCTATGTTACATTCAGCTAGGTTTGAGCTATGTTACATTCAGCTGGGTTTGAGCTATGTTACATTCAGCTAGGTTTGAGGTGTGGGCTATGTTACATTCAGCTAGGTTTGAGCTATGTTACATTCAGCTAGGTTTGAGCTATGTTACATTCAGCTAGGTTTGAGGTGTGGGCTATGTTACATTCAGCTAGGTTTGAGCTATGTTACATTCAGCTAGGTTTGAGCTATGTTACATTCAGCTAGGTTTGAGGTGTGGGCTATGTTACATTCAGCTAGGTTTGAGCTATGTTACATTCAGCTAGGTTTGAGGTGTGGGCTATGTTACATTCAGCTAGGTTTGAGGTGTGGGCTATGTTACATTCAGCTAGGTTTGAGCTATGTTACATTCAGCTAGGTTTGAGCTATGTTACATTCAGCTAGGTTTGAGCTATGTTACATTCAGCTAGGTTTGAGGTGTGAGCTATGTTACATTCGGCTAGGTTTGAGGTGTGGGCTATGTTACATTCAGCTAGGTTTGAGCTATGTTACATTCAGCTAGGTTTGAGCTATGTTACATTCAGCTAGGTTTGAGGTGTGGGCTATGTTACATTCAGCTAGGTTTGAGGTGTGGGCTATGTTACATTCGGCTAGGTTTGAGGTGTGGGCTATGTGACATTCGGCTAGGTTTGAGGTGTGGGCTATGTGACATTCGGCTAGGTTTGAGGTGTGGGCTATGTTACATTCAGCTAGGTTTGAGGTGTGGGCTATGTTACATTCAGCTAGGTTTGAGGTGTGGGCTATGTTACATTCAGCTAGGTTTGAGCTATGTTACATTCAGCTAGGTTTGAGGTGTGGGCTATGTTACATTCAGCTAGGTTTGAGGTGTGGGCTATGTTACATTCAGCTAGGTTTGAGGTGTGGGCTATGTTACATTCAGCTAGGTTTGAGGTGTGGGCTATGTTACATTCAGCTAGGTTTGAGGTGTGGGCTATGTTACATTCAGCTAGGTTTGAGGTGTGGGCTATGTTACATTCGGCTAGGTTTGAGGTGTGGGCTATGTGACATTCGGCTAGGTTTGAGGTGTGGGCTATGTTTATGAGACAAGCGTGTTTTTGGACTACAGGGGGCCAGTGTCTGAAGGGAGGGAGGGATGGATGGAAGGAAGGAAGGAAGGAAGGCAGGAAAGAAAGAAAGAGAAAGAAAGAAAGAAGGGAAGATTTGGCTGCTGTTTCTAAATGAGTGTGAGGTATTATGAGATGCATGCCACCTTCCTCTGTTGGTTCCTGACCAGAGATGATACGATGTGGGCTGTAGCAGAGGTCACGTCGGAGGGATGGATGGAGGGAGGGAGGGCTGTGACAAGGGACTGTGTGATCTTTATTCTCTGTCACGCTGTGACAAGGGACTGTGTGATCTTATTTTCTGTCATGCTGTGACAAGAGACTGGGTCTTTAGCCCCCACTCCTCCAGTTGTCAAAGAGAAAGTGAAAAGGTCATGCTCTAGTCCAGTCTCTCTACATTCTGGTGCTGAGGTCGCTGAGCACCATGGACAACATCTGGAATACTGTTGAAATGGTCCTTTTTATTTGCTCCTCCAGTGCATTTACTCAGCTAATAATAGAATTCAAGTTGAAATTCAAAGGACAAGAATAGTAATTTGTTTGCTGAGATGTTTCTGTACTCTAGGTTGGTTAAATGTAGTCCATCTGCTGAGATGTTTCTGTACTCTAGGTTGGTTAAATGTAGTCCATCTGCTGAGATGTTTCTGTACTCTAGGTTGGTTAAATGTAGTCCATCTGCTGAGATGATTCTGTACTCTAGGTTGGTTAAATGTAGTCCATCTGCTGAGATGATTCTGTACTCTAGGTTGGTTACATGTAGTCCATCTGCTGAGATGTTTCTGTACTCTAGGTTGGTTAAATGTAGTCCATCTGCTGAGATGATTCTGTACTCTAGGTTGGTTAAATGTAGTCCATCTGCTGAGATGTTTCTGTACTCTAGGTTGGTTACATGTAGTCCATCTGCTGAGATGTTTCTGTACTCTAGGTTGGTTAAATGTAGTCCATCTGCTGAGATGATTCTGTACTCTAGGTTGGTTAAATGTAGTCCATCTGCTGAGATGATTCTGTACCCTAGGTTGGTTAAATGTAGTCCATCTGCTGAAATGATTTTGTACTCTAGGTTGGTTAAATGTAGTCCATCTGCTGAGATGATTCTATACTCTAGGTTGGTTAAATGTAGTCCATCTGCTGAGATGATTCTATACTCTAGGTTGGTTAAATGTAGTCCATCTGCTGAGATGATTCTGTACTCTAGGTTGGTTAAATGTAGTCCATCTGCTGAGATGATTCTGTACCCTAGGTTGGTTAAATGTAGTCCATCTGCTGAAATGATTTTGTACTCTAGGTTGGTTAAATGTAGTCCATCTGCTGAGATGTTTCTGTACTCTAGGTTGGTTAAATGTAGTCCATCTGCTGAGATGATTCTGTACCCTAGGTTGGTTAAAGGAAGTTCAGACATGAAAATGATTCATCCTTGTCAAATAAAATGTAATTCAGTTCATATTTAGTTTGCATTTCTTTTTGCAGGTTTTTCTGTGCTTGAAAACCACTAGACCCTGACCTATTCCCATTAAAAGCCCAGCAGTGCGTTCTATTTGAAGTCATTATTGACTGGATAGGTTTATTCATTGAAAACTGTAGCTATAGCAACAGACTATTCTTTTTACAAATGGTACTAAATCAAGGAGACGACGTTCCATTAGTCATTCTCTTTAAGGGAAACTGGGTAGCCAAAGGTCTACCATGACGACAAATCCCCGATGGATGTAATCGCCATAGGTGTAGGTTCTGTGAAATGTTCTACTCTGTCATTACCCACAGCAAGGTTCATTTTAATAGCAATGAGAACAAGAAACCTAATTAAAACACTGGTAGTGTCACGCCCTGACCATAGAGAGCCCTCGGCGTTCTCTATGGTGTTTTAGGTCAGGGCGTGACTAGAGGGGTTCTAGGTATTGTGTTTCTATGTTGGTGTGTGGGTATGGTTCCCAATTGGAGGCAGCTGATAATCATTGCCTCTAATTGGGGATTATACTTAGTTTGTCCTTTTTCCCACCTGGGATGTGGGATATTGTTTTGTTTCGTTTTAGTGCCTATGTGCGCTACATATTGCACGTTCATTAATTCTTTGTTGTTTTGGAAAGTTTCACTATAATAAAAATGTGGAACTCTACTCACGCTGCGCCTTGGTCCACTTATTTATACAACGATTGTGACAGAATATCCCACCAAGTAATGACCAAGCAGCGTGCCCAGGAGGTAAAAGAGAGTTGGTCATGGTAGGAAATATTAGGTGGATGCGAGACCCTTCCTTGGCGGGAGTCGCCAAGGAGTAAAGGAGGACAGCGACGACGCCGGGGTCCGCGGCCACAAACAGCCCAAGGGCAACCCCAATATTTTTTTGGGGGGGGGGGGGGTCACAAGGGGCGGTCGGCCGAGCCGAGGAGAGAGCCAGAGACCGTCTGGGAGTCGATGGAGCAGTGTGAGGAGGGAGATTAGAGAGAGATGTTGGTTAGGTGTATTCTGCACCGCACTTGTCCTGAAGAGCGCCTTCCCAGCCCGGTACGTCCTGTGCCGGCTCCCCGTATTCGCCCTAAAGAGCGTGTCATCAGTCCGGTGCCACCTGTGCCGGCTCCACGCACCAGGCCTCCAGTGCGCCTTCCCAGCCCGGTACGTCCTGTGTCGGCTCCCCGCACTCGCCCTAAAGAGCGTGTCATCAGTCCGGTGAAACCTCTGCCGGCTCCACGCACCAGGCCTCCAGTGCGCCTTCCTAGCCCGGCACGTCCTGTGCCGTCTCCCCACTCACTCGTCCACCAGTGCGTGTGTACAGTCCGGAGTCTCCAGCGACGGTCTACAGCACCGAACCTCCAGCGACGGTTCACAGTCCGGAGCTTCCAGCGACGTCCACGGCCCGGAGCTTACTGCGCCGGTGCCATGGCCGGAGCCTTCCACTGCGCCGATGCCCAGTCCAGGCACGGCGTCCAGTCCCGCTCCATGGCCGGAGCCTTCCTCTGCGCCGGTGCTCGGTCCAGGCACGGCGTCCAGTCCCGCTTCATGGCCGGAGCCTTCCTCTGCGCCGGTGCTCAGTCCAGGCACGGCGTCCAGTCCCGCTCCATGGCCGGAGCCTTCCTCTGCGCCGGTGCTCGGTCCAGGCACGGCGTCCAGTCCCGCTCCATGGCCGGAGCCTTCCTCTGCGCCGGTGCTCGGTCCAGGCACGGTGTCCAGTCCCGCTCCATGGACGGAGCCTTCCTCTGCGCCGGTGCCCGGTCCAGGCACGGCGTCCAGTCCCGCTCCATGGACGGAGACTTCCTCTGCGCCGGTGCTCGGTCCAGGCACGGCGTCCAGTCCCGCTCCATGGACGGAGCCTTCCTCTGCTCCGGTGCCCAGTCCGGGCACGGCGTTCAGCAATAACAATATGTGTTACATAATGAATACCTCTTCAATATGTGTTACATAATGAATACTGTATATTAATATGTTACCTCTTCAATATGTGTTACATAATGAATACTGTATATTAATTAATATGTTACCTCTTCAATATGTGTTACATAATGAATACTGTATATTAATATGTTACCTCTTTAATATGTGTTACATAATGAACACTGTATCACAGAATGGTTTTAATAATGGTTAAATAAGGATTTTAATTATGTTTCATTTGTATAATATTGAACAGGGAGAGAAGACAGGCACAATAAGCACATCAATGTATTGAAGCTCCTGGACACTGGTGGAGCAGGACAATAGTCGGTTGTTATGGTCACTGAATATCATTCATGATATTACATTCAGCTCAGCATGAAATCAAATCAAATTGTATTTGTCACATGCACCAAATACAACAGGTGTAGACCTTACGGTGAAATGCTTACTTACAGTACCAACAATGTAGTTTTAAGAAAAATAAGAGTTAAGAAGACATTTAATGAATTAACTAAAGTTTTTTTTTAAATAAATAAGAATACCGAGGCTATATACAGGGGGAGTACCGAGTCAATGTGCAGGGGTACAGGTTAGTCCAGGTAATTGTGGTAATATTTACATGTAGGAAGTGGTAAAGTGACTATGCATGGATAATAAACAGAGAGTAGCTGCAGCGTAAAAAAGGGGATCAATGCAAACTGTCCGGGTGGCAATTTGATTAGCTGTTCAGCAGTTTTATGGCTTGGCGGTAGAAGCTGGACCTAGAATTGGCGCTCCGGTACCGCTTGCCATGCGGTAGCCGAGAGAACAATCTTTGACCAGGGTGGCTGGAGTCTTTGGCAACTTTTAGGGCCTTCCTCTGACACCGCCTGGTATAGAGGTACTGGATGGCAGGAAGCTTAGCCGCCAGTGATGTATGAGCCGTACGTACTACCCTCTGTAGCGCCTTGCGCTCTGATGCCAAGCAGTTGCCATACCAAGCGTTGATGCAACCAGTCAGGATGCTCTCGATGGTGCAGCTGTAGAACTTTTTGAGGATCTGAGGACCCATGCCAAATCTTTTCAGTCTCTTGGGGGGGAATAAGCGTTGTTGTGCCCTCTTCACGACTCTGTTGGTGTGTTTGGTCCACATCACCAACAAACTATCATGGTCAAGTTTCAAACAGCGACCCACCCACAGAGAGACAACTGAGGCAAACCTTCATTTCAGTTAGATACAGTGAGCTCTAAAAGTATTGGGACTGTGACCATTTTTTGTTTTGGCTCTGTACTATTTTTAAATCATACATGTGCAGACTGTACGCTTTATTTTGAGGGTATTTTCATCCATATCGGCGGAACCGTTTCAGAAATGACAGCACTTATTGTGCATAGTCCCTCCATTTTAGGGGACCAAAAGAATTGGGACAAATTCACTTATATGTGTATTACAGTAGTAAAAAGTGAAGTATTTGGTCCCATATTCATAGCACATAATGACTACATCAAGCTTGTGACTCTACACATTTGTTGGATGCACTTGCTGTTAGTTTAGGTTGTGTTTCAGATTATTTTGTGCCCAATTAGAAATTAATGGTAAATAATGTATTGTGTCATTTTGGAGTCACTTTTATTGTAAATAGGAATAGAAAATGTTTTCCAAACACTTCTACATGAACGTGGATGCTACCATGATTACGGATAATTCTGAATGAATCGTGAATAATGATGAGTCAGAAAGATACAGATGCACAAATATCATACCTCCCACAAGACATGCTAACCTCCCATGTTATTGTAGTGCGAGGTTAGCATGTCTTGGGGGTATGATATTTTTGCGTCTGTAACTTTCTCACTTATCATTATTCACGGTTCATTGAGGTCTATCCGCAGTGCACTATAAAGGGAATAAGGCACTATTTGGGACACAGTCAGACGAAAGATTTGAGCTTTTCAGGCAGCGACCCTCTGAAAGAAAACCCGAGGTAAACCTCCATGGACCCAAATTGTCTAGCTATAAGCTCGTGTCTGTATTTTAAAGAGAGGTTTTTGTGTTTGACATAGAAATGCTGTGTTATCTGTGTGGTGTCCTGTTTTGCATATTTCACATAAAACACCACCTTCCTCCTCGACTGCTTTTCTCTGAAGTCTATCCATGTTTTTTCTCGCTTTCTCTTTTTGGACAGGGAACACAGTAACAATTTTGTACATTTTCTGGCAAAAAGATCGTCAGGACGTTGCAGCTTTTCAACTGAGAGACACGGACAATTGATATATATATTTCATATAAAATACCTCCATCTCCAACTGCTTTCTCCTAACTCTACCTCTGTGTTAACATGAAGGCATGTGAAGCCCTGTTATAGTCTGATTACCTACACCTAACAGCCCTGTTCTAGTCTGATTACCTACACCTATCAGCTAACAGCCCTGTTATAGTCTGATTACCTACACCTATCAGCTAACAGCCCTGTTATAGTCTGATTACCTACACCTATCAGCCCTGTTCTAGTCTGATTACCTACACCTATCAGCCCTGTTCTAGTCTGATTACCTACACCTAACAGCCCTGTTCTAGTCTGATTACCTACACCTATCAGCCCTGTTCTAGTCTGATTACCTACACCTATCAGCCCTGTTCTAGTCTGATTACCTACACCTAACAGCCCTGTTCTAGTCTGATTACCTACACCTATCAGCCCTGTTCTAGTCTGATTACCTACACCTATCAGCTAACAGCCCTGTTATAGTCTGATTACCTACACCTATCAGCTAACAGCCCTGTTCTAGTCTGATTACCTACACCTATCAGCTAACAGCCCTGTTCTAGTCTGATTACCTACACCTATCAGCTAACAGCCCTGTTCTAGTCTGATTACCTACACCTATCAGCTAACAGCCCTGTTATAGTCTGATTACCTACACCTATCAGCCCTGTTATAGTCTGATGACCTACACCTATCAGATAACAGCCCTGTTATAGTCTGATTACCTACACCTATCAGCTAACAGCCCTGTTCTAGTCTGATTACCTACACCTATCAGCTAACAGCCCTGTTATAGTCTGATTACCTACACCTATCAGCTAACAGCCCTGTTCTAGTCTGATTACCTACACCTATCAGCTAACAGCCCTGTTCTAGTCTGATTACCTACACCTATCAGCTAACAGCCCTGCTATAGTCTGATTACCTACACCTAACAGCCCTGTTCTAGTCTGATTACCTACACCTATCAGCTAACAGCCCTGTTCTAGTCTGATTACCTACACCTATCAGCTAACAGCCCTGTTATAGTCTGATTACCTACACCTATCAGCTAACAGCCCTGTTCTAGTCTGATTACCTACACCTATCAGCTAACAGCCCTGTTATAGTCTGATGACCTACACCTATCAGATAACAGCCCTGTTATAGTCTGATTACCTACACCTATCAGCTAACAGCCCTGTTCTAGTCTGATTACCTACACCTATCAGCTAACAGCCCTGTTATAGTCTGATTACCTACACCTATCAGCTAACAGCCCTGTTCTAGTCTGATTACCTACACCTATCAGCTAACAGCCCTGTTCTAGTCTGATTACCTACACCTATCAGCTAACAGCCCTGCTATAGTCTGATTACCTACACCTAACAGCCCTGTTCTAGTCTGATTACCTACACCTATCAGCTAACAGCCCTGTTCTAGTCTGATTACCTACACCTATCAGCTAACAGCCCTGTTCTAGTCTGATTACCTACACCTATCAGCTAACAGCCCTGTTATAGTCTGATTACCTACACCTATCAGCTAACAGCCCTGTTATAGTCTGATTACCTACACCTATCAGCTAACAGCCCTGTTATAGTCTGATTACCTACAGCTAACAGCCCTGTTATAGTCTGATTACCTACACCTATCAGCTAACAGCCCTGTTATAGTCTGATTACCTACAGCTATCAGCTAACAGCCCTGTTATAGTCTGATTACCTACACCTATCAGCTAACAGCCCTGTTATAGTCTGATTACCTACACCTATCAGCCCTGTTATAGTCTGATTACCTACACCTATCAACTAACAGCCCTGTTATAGTCTGATTACCTACACCTATCAGCTAACAGCCCTATTATAGTCTGATTACCTACACCTATCAGCTAACAGCCCTGTTATAGTCTGATTACCTACACCTATCAGCTAACAGCCCTGTTATAGTCTGATTACCTACACCTATCAGCTAACAGCCCTGTTATAGTCTGATTACCTACACCTATCAGCTAACAGCCCTGTTATAGGTACGGTCCCAAATGGCACCCTATTCCCTATGTAGTGCATAACTTTTGATTGAGGCCCATGGTGCTCTGGTCAAAAGTAGTGCACTATAAAGGGAAAAGGGTGCCATTTGGTAAACAACTAGAGTTTTAAGCTGTGGATATGGTCTCTTTACGTTCTTCTATGGTCTTCAGTTTCAAACATCAGTGATGTTATTTTCTCGATGTGATGTGAGCATCCCCATTAGTTAGTGTAAAGTAGAACAGTGACTAATGGTCATTTAAAACATTCTCCATTATTCTCTCCACATTATGAAAGCGATGAATGGCTCTTTTCATTTGGAACACAATTAAAACTTTCTCAATTAAAATTGTCTGACATTGACCCTCAGTTGAATGTGCTTGCTGCTACTTCACTGTTTCTATGGCCTATTATTAAAATGTCCTTATTGTTAAACATTACCTGAATTCAACATTGTGTATATATATATATATATAGTCCACAAGGCCCTTCAGCCAACTTCTAGGTTTTACAGGTTTTGTTCGGGCTCCATGTGTGACAATGTTGCGTTAGGAGGTAGGTGAAGGAGTCAGGCGCAGGAGAGCAGAGATGTCTGAGAAGCGTACTTTAATAGGCAAGTCCACCAATACAGGTATGGCACAATCCAAAAGTAACGCCCTCGACAACAGAGAACCCGTACTCACGCACGGAGGAACAAACAAAGCTCCGACAATCACACACTCTTGTTAAATCCGTGAAAACAAGAAATATGGCATAACCTCACCGAGCTATATCACAATTAAAAAATTATCCCGCACAACCTTAGGCAGGCAACAGGGTAAATATATACACATAAATTAAGGCAAATGAAACCAGGTGTGAAAAAAACAAAGACAAAACAAACAGAAAAGGGTTCGGTAATGGCTAGTAGACCCGCGACGCCGAGCGCCGCCCGAACAGGGAGAGGAACTACCTTCGGTGGAAGTCGTGACACCATGCTTTCAGAACAGACAGGGTATGGAGATGAGAGAGGAGATGAGGGGAAAATAGTGGAGAGCAGAGGAGCAGAGGAGAGGAAAATAGAGGAGCAGAGGAGAGAAAAATAGAGGAGCAGAGGAGAGGAAAATAGAGGAGCAGAGGAGAGGAGAGGAAAATAGAGGAGCAGAGGAGAGGAAAATAGAGGAGCAGAGGAAAGGAGAGGAAAATAGAGGAGACATGAGGAGAGGAGCAGATGAGACGAGGAGAGGAGAATAGGAAAGGAGAGCTTTATATTTCCTACTTGTGTCTGAGCTTGAAATGCCGTGCTATCTGTTTTCTATTGTCTCATATTCCGTATAACACACCTTCCTCTCCAACTGCTTTCCCTGTAGCCTCTTTCCTGATTGGGAACACATTTACAACTTGGTTCCTTTTCTGGCACTAACATCCTGAGGTACCTCTACTGTTTCACTGAGAGAGACAGACCATTTATACAACCCTGGCAGGTGAAAACCTCTTATCTAACATCCTGAGGTACCTCTACTATTTCACTGAGAGAGACAGACCATTTATACAACCCTGGCAGGTGAAAACCTCTTATCTAACATCCTGAGGTGCCTCTCCTGCTTCACTGAGAGAGACAGACCATTTATATAACCCTGGCAGGTGAAAACCTCTTATCTAACATCCTGAGGTGCCTCTCCTGCTTCACTGAGAGAGACAGACCATTTATACAACCCTGGCAGGTGAAAACCTCTTATCTAACATCCTGAGGTACCTCTACTGCTTCACTGAGAGAGACAGACAATTTATATAACCCTGGCAGGTGAAAACCTCTTATCTAACATCCTGAGGTACCTCTCCTGCTTCACTGAGAGAGACAGACCATTTATACAACCCTGGCAGGTGAAAACCTCTTATCTAACATCCTGAGGTACCTCTACTATTTCACTGAGAGAGACAGACCATTTATACAACCCTGGCAGGTGAAAACCTCTTATCTAACATCCTGAGGTACCTCTACTGCTTCACTGAGAGAGACAGACCATTTATACAACCCTGGCAGGTGAAAACCTCTTATCTAACATCCTGAGGTGCCACTCCTGCTTCACTGAGAGAGACAGACCATTTATACAACCCTGGCAGGTGAAAACCTCTTATCTAACATCCTGAGGTACCTCTCCTGCTTCACTGAGAGAGACAGACCATTTATACAACCCTGGCAGGTGAAAACCTCTTATCTAACATCCTGAGGTACCTCTCCTGCTTCACTGAGAGAGACAGACCATTTATACAACCCTGGCAGGTGAAAACCTCTTATCTAACATCCTGAGGTACCTCTCCTGCTTCACTGAGAGAGACAGACCATTTATACAACCCTGGCAGGTGAAAACCTCTTATCTAACATCCTGAGGTACCTCTCCTGCTTCACTGAGAGAGACAGACCATTTATACAACCCTGGCAGGTGAAAACCTCTTATCTAACATCCTGAGGTACCTCTACTGTTTCACTGAGAGACAGACCATTTATACAACCCTGGCAGGTGAAAACCTCTTATCTAACATCCTGAGGTACCTCTCCTGCTTCACTGAGAGAGACAGACCATTTATACAAACCTGGCAGGTGAAAATCTCTTATCTAACATCCTGAGGTACCTCTCCTGCTTCACTGAGAGAGACAGACCATTTATACAACCCTGGTAGGTGAAAACCTCTTATCTAACATCCTGAGGTACCTCTACTGCTTCACTGAGAGAGACAGACCATTTATACAACCCTGGCAGGTGAAAACCTCTTATCTAACATCCTGAGGTACCTCTCCTGCTTCACTGAGAGAGACAGACCATTTATACAACCCTGGCAGGTGAAAACCTCTTATCTAACATCCTGAGGTAGCTCTACTGCTTCACTGAGAGAGACAGACCATTTATACAACCCTGGCAGGTGAAAATCTCTTATCTAACATCCTGAGGTACCTCTCCTGCTTCACTGAGAGAGACAGACCATTTATACAACCCTGGCAGGTGAAAACCTCTTATCTAACATCCTGAGGTACCTCTCCTGCTTCACTGAGAGAGACAGACCATTTATACAACCCTGGCAGGTGAAAACCTCTTATCTAACATCCTGAGGTACCTCTCCTGCTTCACTGAGAGAGACAGACCATTTATACAACCCTGGCAGGTGAAAACCTCTCATCCCCACTTTTCAGGGAATGGAAAAAACAACAACTTATTTTCCCATTAACGAACATACAAACAATTACACAACTTCAGAAGCTATTTTGAATACATTTTCTTGGTCCTAGAGTCATGACATCAGTACATTGAGGGGAGTTACTTAATATAACCCCAGTTTTCTCCTAACTCTACCTCTGTGTTTACATGAAGGCATTTCAGATAAGATGTCCACAATGTGCTAATGCTTGATGTAGCTACATGCGTATTTATCTTTACGATAAGCTATACCTATACACAATGAATACTGTCTAATCTGAGCTAACAAAACAGCCCTGATATGGTTAAGCAATAAGGCTTGAGGGGGTGTGGTATATGGCCAATATACCACGGCTAAGGGCTGTTCTAATGTACGACGTAGTGCAGGGTGCCTGGATACAGCCCTTAGCTGTGGTATATTGGCCATATACCACAAACCCCCGAGGTGCCTTATTGCTATTATAAACTGGTTACCAACATAATTAGAGCAGTAAAAATAAATGTTTATCATATCTGTGGTATACCACGGCTGTCAGCCAATCAGAATGCAGGACTCATACAACCCAGTTTATAATGAAGCTTTGGATATGGACTCTTCCAAGTTATGGTTATTTTGCCCATGTGCAGTATTACCATCTGTATAGCTGGTTGTGTTTTATGGTTGTGTTTTCTGCATGTTATTGTCCAAGTATAAGAGTCCCTGATGATGAGAAACACTTTCCTCATTGTCTCAGGTTCTTATTTTAGATTGGGAAAACAGTTACAATTTGGTTCATTTTCTGGCACAAACAAAGATTTCTGCTGCTGCTCCTTCGCTGACTCAGACAATTTATTCTGTATTTTCCTTCTTCGAAAGTGTTACCTGAATTCCTCCCTGTATATTTATAGTACATTTGGTCCTTAAGTATGAGGGGTTCATTCAGGCTTCTTGCTTTCAGAACAGACAGGATATGTAGCGTTTAAGAGGAGAGAAGGGGGAGAGGAGGGTTCCCCTGTACTTACATTAAGGCATTCTAGATAACATGATATGTACAGCAGTAGATATATTCCAGATTAGATGATACGTACAGCAGTAGATATATTCCAGATTAGATGATACGTACAGTAGTAGATATATTCCAGATTAGATGTCCACAATGTGTTAATGCTTGATGTAGCTATATGTTTAGTCCTGTTTATGACAGCTGTGTATAAATAAGACGCATCACCTCTAATCTGCCACTACCATATGCTAAAAGGAGTGTCATATCAAGGTGCATTAGATTCATAGCAGGCCTGGAGTGTCAGATTAAAAATCAACAAAATACACGATTTGGAAGGAATGTCTTCTCCTGAGAATAATTCTTCAGAATTCTTAAAACGTAATAAATTATTGAAGATTAAAGCGGTGTCTCTTTAAATTCAACAGTAAATGATGGTCTGATGACCTACACCTATCAGCTAACAGCCCTGTTATAGTCTGATTACCTACACCTATCAGCTAACAGCCGTGTTATAGTCTGATTACCTACACCTATCAGCTAACAGCCCTGTTATAGTCTGATTACCTACACCTATCAGCCCTGTTCTAGTCTGATTACCTACACCTATCAGCCCTGTTCTAGTCTGATTACCTACACCTATCAGCTAACAGCCGTGTTATAGTCTGATTACCTACACCTATCAGCTAACAGCCCTGTTATAGTCTGATTACCTACACCTATCAGCTAACAGCCCTGTTATAGTCTGATTACCTACACCTATCAGCTAACAGCCCTGTTATAGTCTGATTACCTACACCTATCAGCCCTATTATAGTCTGATTACCTACACCTATCAGCTAACAGCCCTGTTATAGTCTGATTACCTACACCTATCAACTAACAGCCCTGTTCTAGTCTGATTACCTACACCTATCAGCTAACAGCCCTGTTATAGTCTGATGGCCTACACCTATCAGCTAACAGCACTGTTATAGTCTGATGGCCTACACCTATCAGCTAATAGCCCTGTTATAGTCTGATTACCTACACCTATCAGCTAACAGCCCTGTTATAGTCTGATTACCTACACCTATCAGCTAGCAGCCCTGTTATAGTCTGATTACCTACACCTATCAGCTAACAGCCCTGTTATAGTCTGATTACCTATCAGCTAACAGCCCTGTTATAGTCTGATTACCTACACCTATCAGCTAGCAGCCCTGTTATAGTCTGATTACCTACACCTATCAGCTAACAGCCCTGTTAAAGTCTGATTATCTACACCTATCAGCCCTGTTCTTGTCTGATTACCTACACCTAACAGCTAACAGCCCTGTTCTAGTCTGATTACCTACACCTATCAACTAACAGCCCTGTTATAGTCTGATTACCTACACCTATCAGCCCTGTTCTAGTCTGATTACCTACACCTATCAGCTAACAGCCCTGTTCTAGTCTGATTACCTACACCTATCAGCCTTGTTCTAGTCTGATTACCTACACCTATCAGCTAACAGCCCTGTTATAGTCTGATTACCTACACCTATCAGCTAACAGCCCTGTTCTAGTCTGATTACCTACACCTATCAGCTAACAGCCCTGTTATAGTCTGATTACCTACACCTATCAGCTAACAGCCCTGTTCTAGTCTGATTACCTACACCTATCAGCTAACAGCCCTGTTCTAGTCTGATTACCTACACCTATCAGCTAACAGCCCGGTTCTAGTCTGATTACCTACACCTATCAGCTAACAGCCCTGTTATAGTCTGATTACCTACACCTAACAGCCCTGTTATAGTCTGATTACCTACACCTATCAGCTAACAGCCCTGTTATAGTCTATTTTGGGTAGTGAAATAAAAAATAAAAAGCGATTTCGTATTCCTGCGCCTGTCTCCAATCATTATACAACATGACTCAGGCATTAATGGAGTCTGTATCAGATCCTGTGACTCAGGCATTAATGGGGTCTGTATATAAAAGGGAAAGGGGGATACCTAGTCAGTTGTACAACAATGTATTCAACTGAAATGTGTCTTCAGCATTTAACCCAACCCCTCTGAATCAGAGAGGTGCGGGGGGCTGCTTTAATTGACGTCAACGGCGCCCAGGGAGCCGTTATTGGGGCATGCCTTGCTCAAGGGCAGAGCGGCAGATTTTTCCACCTTGCCAGCTCGGGGATTCAAACAAGCAACCTTTTGGCTACTGGCTCATTGCTCTTAACTGTTAGGCTACCTGCTACCTGAGGGACCCAGAGGTCTCCAGGACCCTCTAATGGAGCCCTAAGTGCCCAGAGAAGAGGTGCCGAGAGCGGGCAGCCCTCACAGAGATACAGCCAAGAGGTCAACAGCAGGCCACAGTGTTTCAGAAATCTCAATGTAATCTGCATAGGGAGAAAAACCCACCACTTCAAATACATATGTACTACTCTGTGGATGTTCTTTGCCCAGTCACGTGTTTGATCCCTGTTCCTGTGTTTATTGTTTTGGTTTGTTTACTTGTGGATTGTGACAAAAATGGTGTTTACAATGTATAGTTTTAGCCTAGTGTGTTTACAGTGTAGTGTGTCGTTTTATCGTAGAGTCTTTACAGTGTCGTTTTATCGTAGAGTGTTTTCAGTGTAGTTTTATCGTAGAGTGTTTTCAGTGTAGTTTTTATCATAGTGTTTACAGTTTAGTGTGTAGTTTTAGCCTGTAGTGTTTACAGTGTAGTGTGTAGTTTTAGCCTGTAGTGTTTACAGTGTAGTGTGTAGTTTTAGCCTGTAGTGTTTACAGTGTAGTGTGTAGTTTTAGCCTGTTGTGTTTACAGTGTAGTGTGTAGTTTTAGCCTGTTGTGTTTACAGTGTAGTGTGTAGTTTTAGCCTGTAGTGTTTACAGTGTAGTGTGTAGTTTTAGCCTGTTGTGTTTACAGTGTAGTGTGTAGTTTTAGCCTGTAGTGTTTACAGTGTAGTGTGTAGTTTTAGCCTGTTGTGTTTACAGTGTAGTGTGTAGTTTTAGCCTGTTGTGTTTACAGTGTAGTGTGTAGTTTTAGCCTGTAGTGTTTACAGTGTAGTGTGTAGTTTTAGCCTGTTGTGTTTACAGTGTAGTGTGTAGTTTTAGCCTGTTGTGTTTACAGTGTAGTGTGTAGTTTTAGCATAGAGTCTTTACAGTGTAGTGTGTCGTTTAATCATATAGTCTTTACAGTTTAGTGTGTCGTTTTATCATCGAGTCTTTACAGTGTCGTTTTATCGTAGAGTGTTTTCAGTGTAGTTTTTATCATAGTGTTTACAGTTTAGTGTGTAGTTTTAGCCTGTAGTGTTTACAGTGTAGTTTTTAGCCTAGAGTGTTTACAGTGTAGTGTGTAGTTTTAGCCTGTAGTGTTTACAGTGTAGTGTGTAGTTTTTAGCCTGCAGTGTTTACAGTGTAGTGTGTAGTTTTTAGCCTAGAGTGTTTACAGTGTAGTGTGTAGTTTTAGCCTGTAGTGTTTACAGTGTAGTGTGTAGTTTTTAGCCTGTAGTGTTTACAGTGTAGTGTGTAGTTTTAGCCTGTAGTGTTTACAGTGTAGTGTGTAGTTTTTAGCCTAGAGTGTTTACAGTGTAGTGTGTAGTTTTAGCCTGTAGTGTTTACAGTGTAGTGTGTAGTTTTTAGCCTGTAGTGTTTACAGTGTAGTGTGTAGTTTTAGCCTGTAGTGTTTACAGTGTAGTGTGTAGTTTTTAGCCTAGAGTGTTTATAGTGTAGTGTGTAGTTTTTAGCCTGTAGTGTTTACAGTGTAGTGTGTAGTTTTTAGCCTAGAGTGTTTATAGTGTAGTGTGTAGTTTTTAGCCTGTAGTGTTTACAGTGTAGTGTGTAGTTTTAGCCTGTAGTGTTTACAGTGTAGTGTGTAGTTTTAGCCTGTAGTGTTTACAATGTAGTGTGTAGTTTTTAGCCTAGAGTGTTTATAGTGTAGTGTGTAGTTTTTAGCCTGTAGTGTTTACAGTGTAGTGTGTAGTTTTAGCCTGTAGTGTTTACAGTGTAGTGTGTAGTTTTAGCCTGTAGTGTTTACAGTGTAGTGTGTAGTTTTAGCATAGAGTGTTTTCAGTGTAGTTTTAGCCTGTAGTGTTTACAGTGTAGTGTGTAGTTTTAGCCTAGAGTGTTTATAGTGTACATATTGCATGTGGATCGGTGTAAATTCCTGGTTTCTATATTCTGTCTGTATATTGTCCTTCTCGTCTGTCTGTATACTCTGTTTGTTGTGGCAGCACCATTTCACCAAGTCAAAATCCTGCTGTACAGTATGTACATCCACTGGTGGAATGAAGGTGATTGTGATTCTATGTGCCTCACTCTGAGAACACTGAATTCATATGGAAACGTGACAGATTAACCAAAATCCACCACCCTCCCGTACCTTGTCAACATGTAATGGTTATTCTGATGTACTTTCTGTATAGAAATAACTGCCAACACACCATTTAACACCCCATAATATGAAACCTCCAGACATTGAGCCTCTTTCTATGCATTTAAACAGACCTGACACCCGCAGCAAGTACCAGCCAGCAGCAGCAGAACTGCACGAAAATAAGGAAACTCATCCAACACAGTACCAAATGGCCCCTATTCCCTATATAGTGCACTACTTTTAACCACAGCCCTGTGGACCCTGGTCAAAAGTAGAGCACTACATAGGGAATAGGGCACCATTTGGGACTCCAATCCATGGTCGTCAAAAACACTACCGTCTTCATCGTCTTCACCGGATCTCAGAAGCACTTAGCAGGAACAGAACCGGCTGACACACAGACTGCATATGGCTGCTGACTCCTCAGTAGCATCCTGCTCTGACAAGGACAAGCTGTGCTGATGTACGTCCCAAATGGCATCCTATTCTCTATATACTGTAGTGCACTACTTTTGACCAGAGCCCTATGGGGTAGTGCACTACATAGGGAATAGGGTGCCAGTTGGGTCACAACAAATAGAGTTCACACTGCAACCCCCGCATGGCTCCAAGGTCTTTGGTTCCAAATGTGTGATCGCACCTTTTTAACGTCGTCATCGCTGTGTAAGGTGAGAGTACGATGAAATGCCTCTAAAAAAGGGATTTTGTGACATTTTATCTCCTGCTAACACCCCTGCCTTGGCCCGTTCTGACAAGAACAAGCTGGCTACCTGTCCCAAAAGGCACCCTATTCTTTATTTAGTGCCCATAGGACCCATAGCTGGCGCACAATAAAACATAAACTATGTGACCAAAAGTATGTGGACACCTGCTCGTCGAACATCTCATTCCAAAATCATGGGCATTAATATGGAGTCAGTCCCCCCTTTGCTGCTATAACAGCCTCCATTCTTCTGGGAAGGCTTTCCACTAGATGTTGGAACATTGCTGCGTGGACTTGCTTCGATTTAGCCACAAGAGCATTTTTGAGGTTTGGCACTAATGTTGGGCGATTAAGCCTGGCTCGCAGTCTGCATTCCAATTCATCCCATAGATGTTCGATGGGGTTGAGTTCAGGGCTCTGTACAGGCCAGTCAAGTTATTCCACACCGATCTCGACAAATCATTTCTGTAGGGACCTCGCTTTGTGCACGGGGGCATTGTCATGCTGAAACAGGAAAGGGCCTTCACCAAACTGTTGTCACAAAGTTGGAAGCACAGAATCGTCTAAAATGTAATTTTTACACGCTAAGCGCTTCAGCACTCGGTGGTCCTGTTCTTTGAGCTTGTGGCCTACCACTTCGCGGCTGAGCCGTTGTTGCTCCTAGACATTTTCACTTCACCATAACAGCACTTACAGTTGACAGAACTTACAGTTGACCCGGGCAGCTGTAGCATGGCAGAAATTTGATGAACTGACTTGTTGGAAAGGTGGCATCCTATGACGGTGCCACGTTTAAAGTCACTGAGCTCTTCAGTAAGGCCATTTTCTACTGCGTAATGATTGGGCAAGGTTGGACCCATCTCAATCTAATGGCATTGGGTTAGAACAGCGTAATGATTGGGCCACGATGGACCCAACTCAATCTAATGACATTGGGTTAGAACAGTGTAATGATTGGGCCACGATGGACCCAACTCAATCTAATGACATTGGGTTAGAACAGCGTAATGATTGGGCCACGATGGACCCAACTCAATCTAATGACATTGGGTTAGAACAGCGTAATGATTGGGACACGATGGACCCAACTCAATCTAAGCTCAGTACAGATACAGCCATGGAGGATTAGTAACCAGTCCAGCTCAGTACAGATACAACCATGGAGGATTAGTAACCAGTCCAGCTCAGTACAGATACAACCATGGAGGATTAGTAACCAGTCCAGCTCAGTACAGATACAACCATGGAGGATTAGTAACCAGTCCAGTACAGATACAACCATGGAGGATTAGTAACCAGGCCAGTACAGATACAACCATGGAGGATTAGTAACCAGGCCAGTACAGATGCAACCATGGAGGATTAGTAACCAGGCCAGTACAGATACAACCATGGAGGATTAGTAACCAGTCCAGTACAGATACAACCATGGAGGATTAGTAACCAGGCCAGTACAGATACATCCATGGAGGATTAGTAACCAGTCCAGCTCAGTACAGATACAACCATGGAGGATTAGTAACCAGGCCAGTACAGATACATCCATGGAGGATTAGTAACCAGTCCAGTACAGATACAACCATGGAGGATTAGTAACCAGCCCAGTACAGATACATCCATGGAGGATTAGTAACCAGTCCAGCTCAGTACAGATACAACCATGGAGGATTAGTAACCAGTCCAGTACAGATACAACCATGGAGGATTAGTAACCAGTCCAGTCCAGATACATCCATGGAGGATTAGTAACCAGCCCAGTACAGATACATCCATGGAGGATTAGTAACCAGTCCAGCTCAGTACAGATACAACCATGGAGGATTAGTAACCAGCTCAGTACAGATACAGCCATGGAGGATTAGTAACCAGTCCAGTACAGATACAACCATGGAGGATTAGTAACCAGTCCAGTACAGATACATCCATGGAGGACTAGTAACCAGTCCAGTTCAGATACAACCATGGAGGATTAGTAACCAGTCCAGTACAGATACAACCATGGAGGACTAGTAACCAGTCCAGTTCAGATACAGCCATGGAGGATTAGTAACCAGTCCAGTACAGATACAACCATGGAGGATTAGTAACCAGTCCAGTACAGATACATCCATGGAGGACTAGTAACCAGTCCAGTACAGATACAACCATGGAGGATTAGTAACCAGTCCAGTACAGATACATCCATGGAGGACTAGTAACCAGTCCAGTACAGATACATCCATGGAGGATTAGTAACCAGTCCAGTACAGATACAACCATGGAGGATTAGTAACCAGTCCAGTACAGATACATCCATGGAGGACTAGTAACCAGTCCAGTACAGATACAACCATGGAGGATTAGTAACCAGTCCAGTACAGATACAACCATGGAGGACTAGTAACCAGTCCAGTTCAGATACAACCATGGAGGATTAGTAACCAGTCCAGTACAGATACAACCATGGAGGATTAGTAACCAGCCCAGTACAGATACATCCATGGAGGATTAGTAACCAGCTCAGTACAGATACAACCATGGAGGACTAGTAACCAGTCCAGTACAGATACATCCATGGAGGATTAGTAACCAGTCCAGCTCAGTACAGATACAACCATGGAGGACTAGTAACCAGTCCAGTACAGATACAACCATGGAGGATTAGTAACCAGTCCAGTACAGATACAACCATGGAGGATTAGTAACCAGTCCAGTACAGATACATCCATGGAGGATTAGTAACCAGTCCAGCTCAGTACAGATACATCCATGGAGGATTAGTAACCAGTCCAGTACAGATACATCCATGGAGGATTAGTAACCAGTCCAGCTCAGTACAGATACATCCATGGAGGATTAGTAACCAGTCCAGTACAGATACATCCATGGAGGATTAGTAACCAGTCCAGCTCAGTACAGATACATCCATGGAGGATTAGTAACCAGTCCAGTACAGATACATCCATGGAGGATTAGTAACCAGTCCAGTACAGATACATCCATGGAGGATTAGTAACCAGTCCAGTACAGATACATCCATGGAGGATTAGTAACCAGTCCAGTACAGATACATCCATGGAGGATTAGTAACCAGTCCAGCTCAGTACAGATACAGCCATGGAGGATTAGTAACCAGTCCAGTACAGATACAACCATGGAGGATTAGTAACCAGTCCAGTACAGATACAGCCATGGAGGATTAGTAACCAGTCCAGCTCAGTACAGATACAGCCATGGAGGATTAGTAACCAGTCCAGTACAGATACAACCATGGAGGATTAGTAACCAGTCCAGTCCAGTACAGATACTACCATGGAGGATTAGTAACCAGTCCAGCTCAGTACAGATACAGCCATGGAGGATTAGTAACCAGTCCAGTACAGATACAACCATGGAGGATTAGTAACCAGTCCAGTACAGATACAGCCATGGAGGATTAGTAACCAGTCCAGTACAGATACAACCATGGAGGATTAGTAACCAGTCCAGTACAGATACAACCATGGAGGATTAGTAACCAGTCCAGTACAGATACAACCATGGAGGACTAGTAACCAGTCCAGTTCAGATACAACCATGGAGGATTAGTAACCAGTCCAGTACAGATACAACCATGGAGGATTAGTAACCAGCCCAGTACAGATACATCCATGGAGGATTAGTAACCAGCTCAGTACAGATACAACCATGGAGGACTAGTAACCAGTCCAGTACAGATACATCCATGGAGGATTAGTAACCAGTCCAGCTCAGTACAGATACAACCATGGAGGACTAGTAACCAGTCCAGTACAGATACAACCATGGAGGATTAGTAACCAGTCCAGTACAGATACAACCATGGAGGATTAGTAACCAGTCCAGTACAGATACATCCATGGAGGATTAGTAACCAGTCCAGCTCAGTACAGATACAACCATGGAGGATTAGTAACCAGTCCAGTACAGATACAACCATGGAGGATTAGTAACCAGTCCAGTACAGATACATCCATGGAGGATTAGTAACCAGTCCAGCTCAGTACAGATACATCCATGGAGGATTAGTAACCAGTCCAGTACAGATACATCCATGGAGGATTAGTAACCAGTCCAGCTCAGTACAGATACATCCATGGAGGATTAGTAACCAGTCCAGTACAGATACATCCATGGAGGATTAGTAACCAGTCCAGCTCAGTACAGATACATCCATGGAGGATTAGTAACCAGTCCAGTACAGATACATCCATGGAGGATTAGTAACCAGTCCAGTACAGATACATCCATGGAGGATTAGTAACCAGTCCAGTACAGATACATCCATGGAGGATTAGTAACCAGTCCAGTACAGATACATCCATGGAGGATTAGTAACCAGTCCAGCTCAGTACAGATACATCCATGGAGGATTAGTAACCAGTCCAGTACAGATACATCCATGGAGGATTAGTAACCAGTCCAGCTCAGTACAGATACATCCATGGAGGATTAGTAACCAGTCCAGTACAGATACATCCATGGAGGATTAGTAACCAGGCCAGTACAGATACAACCATGGAGGATTAGTAACCAGTCCAGCTCAGTACAGATACAACCATGGAGGATTAGTAACCAGTCCAGCTCAGTACAGATACAACCATGGAGGATTAGTAACCAGGCCAGCTCAGTACAGATACAACCATGGAGGATTAGTAACCAGGCCAGTACAGATACAACCATGGAGGATTAGTAACCAGTCCAGTACAGATACATCCATGGAGGATTAGTAACCAGTCCAGTACAGATACAACCATGGAGGATTAGTAACCAGTCCAGCTCAGTACAGATACATCCATGGAGGATTAGTAACCAGTCCAGTACAGATACAACCATGGAGGATTAGTAACCAGTCCAGCTCAGTACAGATACATCCATGGAGGATTAGTAACCAGTCCAGTACAGATACAACCATGGAGGATTAGTAACCAGTCCAGCTCAGTACAGATACATCCATGGAGGATTAGTAACCAGCCCAGTACAGATACAACCATGGAGGATTAGTAACCAGTCCAGTACAGATACATCCATGGAGGATTAGTAACCAGTCCAGTACAGATACAACCATGGAGGATTAGTAACCAGTCCAGCTCAGTACAGATACAGCCATGGAGGATTAGTAACCAGTCCAGTACAGATACAACCATGGAGGATTAGTAACCAGTCCAGTACAGATACAACCATGGAGGACTAGTAACCAGTCCAGCTCAGTACAGATACAACCATGGAGGATTAGTAACCAGTCCAGCTCAGTACAGATACAACCATGGAGGATTAGTAACCAGCTCAGTACAGATACAACCATGGAGGATTAGTAACCAGTCCAGTACAGATACTACCATGGAGGATTAGTAACCAGTCCAGTACAGATACAACCATGGAGGATTAGTAACCAGTCCAGTACAGATACTACCATGGAGGACTAGTAACCAGTCCAGTACAGATACAACCATGGAGGACTAGTAACCAGTCCAGCTCAGTACAGATACAACCATGGAGGACTAGTAACCAGTCCAGCTCAGTACAGATACAACCATGGAGGATTAGTAACCAGTCCAGCTCAGTACAGATACAACCATGGAGGATTAGTAACCAGTCCAGTACAGATACAACCATGGTGGATTAGTAACCAGTCCAGCTCAGTTACAACCATGGAGGATTAGTAACCAGTCCAGTACAGATACAACCATGGAGGATTAGTAACCAGGCCAGTACAGATACAACCATGGAGGATTAGTAACCAGTCCAGTACAGATACAACCATGGAGGATTAGTAACCAGTCCAGCTCAGTTACAACCATGGAGGATTAGTAACCAGTCCAGTACAGATACAGCCATGGAGGATTAGTAACCAGTCCAGTACAGATACAGCCATGGAGGATTAGTAACCAGTCCAGTACAGATACAACCATGGAGGATTAGTAACCAGGCCAGTACAGATACTACCATGGAGGATTAGTAACCAGTCCAGTACAGATACAACCATGGAGGATTAGTAACCAGTCCAGTACAGATACAGCCATGGAGGATTAGTAACCAGTCCAGTACAGATACAACCATGGAGGATTAGTAACCAGTCCAGTACAGATACAGCCATGGAGGATTAGTAACCAGTCCAGTACAGATACAACCATGGAGGATTAGTAACCAGTCCAGCTCAGTACAGATACAACCATGGAGGATTAGTAACCAGTCCAGCTCAGTACAGATACAACCATGGAGGATTAGTAACCAGTCCAGTACAGATACAGCCATGGAGGATTAGTAACCAGTCCAGTACAGATACAGCCATGGAGGATTAGTAACCAGGCCAGTACAGATACAACCATGGAGGATTAGTAACCAGTCCAGTACAGATACAACCATGGAGGATTAGTAACCAGTCCAGCTCAGTACAGATACAACCATGGAGGATTAGTAACCAGTCCAGCTCAGTACAGATACAACCATGGAGGATTAGTAACCAGCCCAGCTCAGTACAGATACAACCATGGAGGATTAGTAACCAGCTCAGTACAGATACAACCATGGAGGATTAGTAACCAGTCCAGTACAGATACAGCCATGGAGGATTAGTAACCAGTCCAGTACAGATACAACCATGGAGGATTAGTAACCAGTCCAGTACAGATACAGCCATGGAGGATTAGTAACCAGTCCAGTACAGATACAACCATGGAGGATTAGTAACCAGTCCAGTACAGATACAACCATGGAGGATTAGTAACCAGGCCAGTACAGATACAACCATGGAGGATTAGTAACCAGGCCAGTACAGATACAACCATGGAGGATTAGTAACCAGTCCAGTACAGATACAACCATGGAGGATTAGTAACCAGGCCAGTACAGATACTACCATGGAGGATTAGTAACCAGTCCAGCTCAGTACAGATACAACCATGGAGGATTAGTAACCAGTCCAGCTCAGTACAGATACAACCATGGAGGATTAGTAACCAGTCCAGTACAGATACAACCATGGAGGATTAGTAACCAGTCCAGCTCAGTACAGATACAACCATGGAGGATTAGTAACCAGTCCAGCTCAGTACAGATACTACCATGGAGGATTAGTAACCAGTCCAGCTCAGTACAGATACTACCATGGAGGATTAGTAACCAGTCCAGCTCAGTACAGATACAACCATGGAGGATTAGTAACCAGTCCAGCTCAGTACAGATACTACCATGGAGGATTAGTAACCAGTCCAGCTCAGTACAGATACAACCATGGAGGATTAGTAACCAGTCCAGTACAGATACAACCATGGAGGATTAGTAACCAGTCCAGTACAGATGCAACCATGGAGGATTAGTAACCAGTCCAGTACAGATACAACCATGGAGGATTAGTAACCAGTCCAGTACAGATACAACCATGGAGGATTAGTAACCAGTCCAGTCCAGATACAACCATGGAGGATTAGTAACCAGTCCAGCTCAGTTACAACCATGGAGGATTAGTAACCAGTCCAGCTCAGTACAGATACAACCATGGAGGATTAGTAACCAGTCCAGTACAGATACAACCATGGAGGATTAGTAACCAGTCCAGCTCAGTACAGATACAACCATGGAGGATTAGTAACCAGTCCAGTACAGATACAACCATGGAGGATTAGTAACCAGTCCAGTACAGATACAACCATGGAGGATTAGTAACCAGTCCAGTACAGATACATCCATGGAGGATTAGTAACCAGTCCAGTACAGATACAACCATGGAGGATTAGTAACCAGTCCAGTACAGATACAGCCATGGAGGATTAGTAACCAGTCCAGTACAGATACAGCCATGGAGGATTAGTAACCAGTCCAGTACAGATACATCCATGGAGGATTAGTAACCAGCTCAGTACAGATACAACCATGGAGGATTAGTAACCAGTCCAGTACAGATACTACCATGGAGGATTAGTAACCAGTCCAGCTCAGTACAGATACAACCATGGAGGATTAGTAACCAGTCCAGTACAGATACATCCATGGAGGATTAGTAACCAGTCCAGTACAGATACAACCATGGAGGATTAGTAACCAGTCCAGTACAGATACAACCATGGAGGATTAGTAACCAGGCCAGTACAGATACAACCATGGAGGATTAGTAACCAGGCCAGTACAGATACAACCATGGAGGATTAGTAACCAGTCCAGTACAGATACAACCATGGAGGATTAGTAACCAGGCCAGTACAGATACAACCATGGAGGATTAGTAACCAGTCCAGTACAGATACAACCATGGAGGATTAGTAACCAGTCCAGTACAGATACAACCATGGAGGATTAGTAACCAGTCCAGTACAGATACAACCATGGAGGATTAGTAACCAGTCCAGTACAGATACAACCATGGAGGATTAGTAACCAGTCCAGTACAGATACAACCATGGAGGATTAGTAACCAGTCCAGTACAGATACAACCATGGAGGACTAGTAACCAGTCCAGTACAGATACAACCATGGAGGACTAGTAACCAGTCCAGCTCAGTACAGATACAACCATGGAGGACTAGTAACCAGTCCAGCTCAGTACAGATACAACCATGGAGGATTAGTAACCAGTCCAGCTCAGTACAGATACAACCATGGAGGATTAGTAACCAGTCCAGTACAGATACAACCATGGTGGATTAGTAACCAGTCCAGCTCAGTTACAACCATGGAGGATTAGTAACCAGTCCAGTACAGATACAACCATGGAGGATTAGTAACCAGGCCAGTACAGATACAACCATGGAGGATTAGTAACCAGTCCAGTACAGATACAACCATGGAGGATTAGTAACCAGTCCAGCTCAGTTACAACCATGGAGGATTAGTAACCAGTCCAGTACAGATACAGCCATGGAGGATTAGTAACCAGTCCAGTACAGATACAGCCATGGAGGATTAGTAACCAGTCCAGTACAGATACAACCATGGAGGATTAGTAACCAGGCCAGTACAGATACTACCATGGAGGATTAGTAACCAGTCCAGTACAGATACAACCATGGAGGATTAGTAACCAGTCCAGTACAGATACAGCCATGGAGGATTAGTAACCAGTCCAGTACAGATACAACCATGGAGGATTAGTAACCAGTCCAGTACAGATACAGCCATGGAGGATTAGTAACCAGTCCAGTACAGATACAACCATGGAGGATTAGTAACCAGTCCAGCTCAGTACAGATACAACCATGGAGGATTAGTAACCAGTCCAGCTCAGTACAGATACAACCATGGAGGATTAGTAACCAGTCCAGTACAGATACAGCCATGGAGGATTAGTAACCAGTCCAGTACAGATACAGCCATGGAGGATTAGTAACCAGGCCAGTACAGATACAACCATGGAGGATTAGTAACCAGTCCAGTACAGATACAACCATGGAGGATTAGTAACCAGTCCAGCTCAGTACAGATACAACCATGGAGGATTAGTAACCAGTCCAGCTCAGTACAGATACAACCATGGAGGATTAGTAACCAGCCCAGCTCAGTACAGATACAACCATGGAGGATTAGTAACCAGCTCAGTACAGATACAACCATGGAGGATTAGTAACCAGTCCAGTACAGATACAGCCATGGAGGATTAGTAACCAGTCCAGTACAGATACAACCATGGAGGATTAGTAACCAGTCCAGTACAGATACAGCCATGGAGGATTAGTAACCAGTCCAGTACAGATACAACCATGGAGGATTAGTAACCAGTCCAGTACAGATACAACCATGGAGGATTAGTAACCAGGCCAGTACAGATACAACCATGGAGGATTAGTAACCAGGCCAGTACAGATACAACCATGGAGGATTAGTAACCAGTCCAGTACAGATACAACCATGGAGGATTAGTAACCAGGCCAGTACAGATACTACCATGGAGGATTAGTAACCAGTCCAGCTCAGTACAGATACAACCATGGAGGATTAGTAACCAGTCCAGCTCAGTACAGATACAACCATGGAGGATTAGTAACCAGTCCAGTACAGATACAACCATGGAGGATTAGTAACCAGTCCAGCTCAGTACAGATACAACCATGGAGGATTAGTAACCAGTCCAGCTCAGTACAGATACTACCATGGAGGATTAGTAACCAGTCCAGCTCAGTACAGATACTACCATGGAGGATTAGTAACCAGTCCAGCTCAGTACAGATACAACCATGGAGGATTAGTAACCAGTCCAGCTCAGTACAGATACTACCATGGAGGATTAGTAACCAGTCCAGCTCAGTACAGATACTACCATGGAGGATTAGTAACCAGTCCAGCTCAGTACAGATACAACCATGGAGGATTAGTAACCAGTCCAGTACAGATACAACCATGGAGGATTAGTAACCAGTCCAGTACAGATGCAACCATGGAGGATTAGTAACCAGTCCAGTACAGATACAACCATGGAGGATTAGTAACCAGTCCAGTACAGATACAACCATGGAGGATTAGTAACCAGTCCAGTCCAGATACAACCATGGAGGATTAGTAACCAGTCCAGCTCAGTTACAACCATGGAGGATTAGTAACCAGTCCAGCTCAGTACAGATACAACCATGGAGGATTAGTAACCAGTCCAGTACAGATACAACCATGGAGGATTAGTAACCAGTCCAGCTCAGTACAGATACAACCATGGAGGATTAGTAACCAGTCCAGTACAGATACAACCATGGAGGATTAGTAACCAGTCCAGTACAGATACAACCATGGAGGATTAGTAACCAGTCCAGTACAGATACATCCATGGAGGATTAGTAACCAGTCCAGTACAGATACAACCATGGAGGATTAGTAACCAGTCCAGTACAGATACAGCCATGGAGGATTAGTAACCAGTCCAGTACAGATACAGCCATGGAGGATTAGTAACCAGTCCAGTACAGATACATCCATGGAGGATTAGTAACCAGCTCAGTACAGATACAACCATGGAGGATTAGTAACCAGTCCAGTACAGATACTACCATGGAGGATTAGTAACCAGTCCAGCTCAGTACAGATACAACCATGGAGGATTAGTAACCAGTCCAGTACAGATACATCCATGGAGGATTAGTAACCAGTCCAGTACAGATACAACCATGGAGGATTAGTAACCAGTCCAGTACAGATACAACCATGGAGGATTAGTAACCAGGCCAGTACAGATACAACCATGGAGGATTAGTAACCAGGCCAGTACAGATACAACCATGGAGGATTAGTAACCAGTCCAGTACAGATACAACCATGGAGGATTAGTAACCAGGCCAGTACAGATACAACCATGGAGGATTAGTAACCAGTCCAGTACAGATACAACCATGGAGGATTAGTAACCAGTCCAGTACAGATACAACCATGGAGGATTAGTAACCAGTCCAGTACAGATACAACCATGGAGGATTAGTAACCAGTCCAGTACAGATACAACCATGGAGGATTAGTAACCAGTCCAGTACAGATACTACCATGGAGGATTAGTAACCAGTCCAGCTCAGTACAGATACAACCATGGAGGATTAGTAACCAGTCCAGTACAGATACAACCATGGAGGATTAGTAACCAGTCCAGCTCAGTACAGATACAACCATGGAGGATTAGTAACCAGGCCAGCTCAGTACAGATACAACCATGGAGGATTAGAAACCAGTCCAGTACAGATACAACCATGGAGGATTAGTAACCAGTCCAGTACAGATACATCCATGGAGGATTAGTAACCAGTCCAGTACAGATACAACCATGGAGGATTAGTAACCAGTCCAGTACAGATACATCCATGGAGGATTAGTAACCAGGCCAGTACAGATACAACCATGGAGGATTAGTAACCAGTCCAGTACAGATACAACCATGGAGGATTAGTAACCAGTCCAGTACAGATACAGCCATGGAGGATTAGTAACCAGGCCAGTACAGATACAACCATGGAGGATTAGTAACCAGTCCAGTACAGATGCAACCATGGAGGATTAGTAACCAGTCCAGTACAGATACATCCATGGAGGATTAGTAACCAGTCCAGTACAGATACAACCATGGAGGATTAGTAACCAGTCCAGCTCAGTACAGATACAACCATGGAGGATTAGTAACCAGTCCAGTACAGATACAACCATGGAGGATTAGTAACCAGTCCAGTACAGATACAACCATGGAGGATTAGTAACCAGTCCAGCTCAGTACAGATACAACCATGGAGGATTAGTAACCAGGCCAGTACAGATACAACCATGGAGGATTAGTAACCAGTCCAGTACAGATACATCCATGGAGGATTAGTAACCAGTCCAGTACAGATACAACCATGGAGGATTAGTAACCAGTCCAGCTCAGTACAGATACAACCATGGAGGATTAGTAACCAGGCCAGTACAGATACAACCATGGAGGATTAGTAACCAGTCCAGCTCAGTACAGATACAACCATGGAGGATTAGTAACCAGTCCAGTACAGATACAACCATGGAGGATTAGTAACCAGTCCAGTACAGTACAGATACAACCATGGAGGATTAGTAACCAGTCCAGCTCAGTACAGATACAACCATGGAGGATTAGTAACCAGTCCAGTACAGATACAACCATGGAGGATTAGTAACCAGGCCAGTACAGATACAACCATGGAGGATTAGTAACCAGTCCAGCTCAGTACAGATACAACCATGGAGGATTAGTAACCAGTCCAGTACAGATACAACCATGGAGGATTAGTAACCAGTCCAGTACAGTACAGATACAACCATGGAGGATTAGTAACCAGTCCAGCTCAGTACAGATACAACCATGGAGGATTAGTAACCAGTCCAGTACAGATACAACCATGGAGGATTAGTAACCAGGCCAGTACAGATACAACCATGGAGGATTAGTAACCAGTCCAGCTCAGTACAGATACAACCATGGAGGATTAGTAACCAGTCCAGTACAGATACAACCATGGAGGATTAGTAACCAGTCCAGCTCAGTACAGATACAACCATGGAGGATTAGTAACCAGTCCAGCTCAGTACAGATACAACCATGGAGGATTAGTAACCAGTCCAGTACAGATACAACCATGGAGGATTAGTAACCAGGCCAGTACAGATACAACCATGGAGGATTAGTAACCAGTCCAGCTCAGTACAGATACAACCATGGAGGATTAGTAACCAGTCCAGTACAGATACATCCATGGAGGATTAGTAACCAGTCCAGTACAGATACATCCATGGAGGATTAGTAACCAGGCCAGTACAGATACAACCATGGAGGATTAGTAACCAGTCCAGCTCAGTACAGATACAACCATGGAGGATTAGTAACCAGTCCAGTACAGATACTACCATGGAGGATTAGTAACCAGTCCAGTACAGATACAACCATGGAGGATTAGTAACCAGGCCAGTACAGATACAACCATGGAGGATTAGTAACCAGTCCAGTACAGATACAACCATGGAGGATTAGTAACCAGTCCAGCTCAGTACAGATACATCCATGGAGGATTAGTAACCAGCCCAGCTCAGTACAGATACAACCATGGAGGATTAGTAACCAGGCCAGTACAGATACAACCATGGAGGATTAGTAACCAGTCCAGTACAGATACATCCATGGAGGATTAGTAACCAGTCCAGTACAGATACATCCATGGAGGATTAGTAACCAGTCCAGTACAGATACATCCATGGAGGACTAGTAACCAGTCCAGTACAGATACAACCATGGAGGATTAGTAACCAGGCCAGTACAGATACAACCATGGAGGATTAGTAACCAGTCCAGCTCAGTACAGATACAACCATGGAGGATTAGTAACCAGTCCAGTACAGATACATCCATGGAGGATTAGTAACCAGTCCAGTACAGATACATCCATGGAGGACTAGTAACCAGTCCAGTACAGATACAACCATGGAGGATTAGTAACCAGCCCAGCTCAGTACAGATACAACCATGGAGGATTAGTAACCAGCCCAGCTCAGTACAGATACAACCATGGAGGATTAGTAACCAGTCCAGTACAGATACATCCATGGAGGATTAGTAACCAGCTCAGTACAGATACAACCATGGAGGATTAGTAACCAGCCCAGCTCAGTACAGATACATCCATGGAGGATTAGTAACCAGTCCAGTACAGATACATCCATGGAGGACTAGTAACCAGTCCAGTACAGATACAACCATGGAGGATTAGTAACCAGTCCAGCTCAGTACAGATACAACCATGGAGGATTAGTAACCAGTCCAGCTCAGTACAGATACAACCATGGAGGATTAGTAACCAGTCCAGCTCAGTACAGATACATCCATGGAGGATTAGTAACCAGTCCAGTACAGATACAACCATGGAGGATTAGTAACCAGTCCAGCTCAGTACAGATACATCCATGGAGGATTAGTAACCAGTCCAGCTCAGTACAGATACAACCATGGAGGATTAGTAACCAGTCCAGTACAGATACAGCCATGGAGGATTAGTAACCAGTCCAGTACAGATACAACCATGGAGGATTAGTAACCAGTCCAGTACAGATACAACCATGGAGGATTAGTAACCAGTCCAGCTCAGTACAGATACAACCATGGAGGATTAGTAACCAGTCCAGTCCAGATACAACCATGGAGGATTAGTAACCAGGCCAGTACAGATACATCCATGGAGGATTAGTAACCAGTCCAGTACAGATACAACCATGGAGGATTAGTAACCAGTCCAGTACAGATACATCCATGGAGGATTAGTAACCAGTCCAGCTCAGTACAGATACATCCATGGAGGATTAGTAACCAGTCCAGTACAGATACAGCCATGGAGGATTAGTAACCAGTCCAGTACAGATACATCCATGGAGGATTAGTAACCAGTCCAGTACAGATACAACCATGGAGGATTAGTAACCAGGCCAGCTCAGTACAGATACAGCTTGGCATGGCTCAGTTTGTCTCCAGCTCAGTACAGATACAGCTTGTCCACCGGACGTGCTACCTGTCCCAGACCTGCTGTTTTCAACTCTCTAGAGACCGCAGGAGCGGTAGAGATACTCTTAATGATCAGCTATGAAAAGCCAACTGACATTTACTCCTGATTATTATTTGACCATGCGGGTCATTTATGAACATTTGAACATCTTAGCCATGTTCTGTTATAATCTCCACCCGGCACAGCCAGAAGAGGACTGGCCACCCCTCCTAGCCTGGTTCCTCTCTAGGTTTCTTCCTAGGTTTTGGCCTTTTCTAGGGAGTTTTTCCTAGCCGCCGTGCTTCTACACCTGCATTGCTTGCTGTTTGGGGTTTTAGGCTGGGTTTCTGTACAGCACTTCGAGATATTAGCTGATGTACGAAGGGCTATATAAAATCAACTTGATTTGATTTGATTTGGCATGGCTCAGTGTGTCTCCAGCTCAGTAGTGTGAAATGGGTTCAGTAGTTGGCAGTTGGCACAGAGGCTTTTATTTTCATTGTGTTCATTGCTTATTAGTAACAGAGCCTAATAAATAACTTTGTTCGTATGCTGTGTTGTGGACAGACGTAGGGACTATCTGGACCTTGTCATTCAGATCACTGCTGGCAGAGGGGATAGATGGCTAACTAATTATCTGCCAACCTACGGAAAGAAAACCTGAAAGGATGATGAACAAGGAAGTGTGAAGAGATCAATATAGAAGTTTTTTAAATTGAAGATTCAAGCCATTAAAATCAAGTGTACTTAGAGAGTGCTACTGGACCGTTGTAACAGTTCCATCCATCACATTATCTCTGCGAGGCATTGATCTTGTTTGTGTCCCAAATGGCACTTCATTCACTACATAGTGCACCACTTTAGAACAGGGCCCATAGGGCTCTGGTCAACAGTATTGGATAGGGTGTCATTTGGAATGCACCCTTTGTGTGTCACATTAGAATCATCTGCCGAGTCGAAGCGCTGTCGGTGTCCAGACGATGTTTACGCTTTCTGTCAAGCAGAGATAAAACAGAATATCTTGTTGATGCACTCTCTCTCTCTCCTTCTGTGGTTCGATGCCTGGTGTGCTCTTTGACTGACATGTTTTATGTTAAGCTACTTCTGCTGTGTAGTCGGCATAAATGCACCAACTCATTGGACCCAGCGTGCATAACATCACGGGAATGGAAAAGTGCACTCTCATTAAATGCTTGTCCAACTTTAATTATAACACAAAGACATCGACAGAGACTTTTGCTCAGGGGTAACATGGCGTTTTAGTGGATTCACTTGCCCACTTAACAAAATGACCTTTGACTGTTTGAGTGGGTGGAGTTGGGAAAAAAGTCACCTTGAGAACTGTCAATATGTGCCAAAAAAAGACAGTTTGAGAACTTTGTTCTTGCGTCCCCTAATTCTACCCCTGTGTTTAAACGAATGCCTTGGAAACTCTAGTCTGGAGGAGGTAGTTAGAGAGCCAGCTTCTGTAGACACAGATCAATACAATGCCGAGGCAACATTTAACAGTTTGACACTAAAACCTTTTTCATTTAGAACAACTTGGGTGACCTTCACGTCCTTCAGCGGACCTGAAAATGAGTTTCAGAAGTGTGGAAGCAAGTGTTATGTTTCTGGTTGTCTGCGTCCCAAATGACAATGAAAGGAAAGCACTATGTAGTGTACTATTTAGGCAATAGGACTCTGGTCAAAAGTATTGTGTAGGGAATAGGGTGGCGTTTGGGACTGATCCGTAGTGACAACTCCCCCCGATCCTAAATAGCGACGTGTTTAAGAGACAGCTGAGTCAAGCCAAGCCAGGGTCTGGTAAAAGTTAAACAAATATTGTTCCGACATAATTCTACCAACATGTCACCCATCGGAGGTAGTGCCTTCTATGAGATACCAAATTTGGCGTCAGAGGTTTGGTACGTGATGACGTTAAATCCCGTGAATGGCATTGGCAGAGTATCATTGTCCAATAAATGAAATGGAACATAAACAGTTTGCTATAATATATAAACATGAACGTGTGTGTTTTATTTAACTAGGCAAGTCAGTTCAGAACAACTTCTTTACATTGACCGCCTACACCGGCCAAACCCGGACGCCGCCGCCCCATGGGACTCCCAATCACGGCTGGATGTGATTCAGCCTGGATTTGAACCAGGGACTGTAGTGATGCCTCTTGCAGAGATTCAGTGCCTTAGACAGCTGCGCCACTCGGGAGCCCCTGTGTGTGTTGTTTAATGTCAAAAACCAAAGTTCTTTCAATCTCAATACCACAGACACAGGCCGATAGTCAGTGTTAACGGTTCTCTAATATCTAAGTATTAAAAGAGGGTTACATGATAAAAGCAACACAGAACACAAAACAGGCCCGGGCACACACCACAACACACGCCAGAGTCTTTAGTTACTTGGCATGGAGCCTTTGTCGCCTCTGCGTTGGCATCATGGGGTTCCGATGCGGTAGTCACGGCCTATGTGTTGGCATCATGGGGTTCCGATGCTGTAGTCACGGCCTCTGTGTTGGCATCATGGGGTTCCGATGTGGTAGTCACGGCCTCTGTGTTGGCATCATGGGGTTCCGATGTGGTAGTCACGGCCTCTGTCTTGGCATCATGGGGTTCCGATGCGGTAGTCACGGCCTCTGTGTTGGCATCATGGGGTTCCGATGTGGTAGTCACGGCCTCTGTGTTAGCATCATGGGGTTCCGATGTGGTAGTCACGGCCTCTGTGTTAGCATCATGGGGTTCCGATGCGGTAGTCACGGCCTCTGTCTTGGCATCATGGGGTTCCGATGCGGTAGTCACGGCCTCTGTGTTGGCATCATGGGGTTCCGATGCGGTAGTCACGGCCTCTGTCTTGGCATCATGGGGTTCCGATGCGGTAGTCACGGCCTCTGTGTTGGCATCATGGGGTTCCGATGCGGTAGTCACGGCCTCTGTCTTGGCATCATGGTGTTTCGATGCGGTAGTCACGGCCTCTGTGTTGACATCATGGTGTTTCGATGCGGTAGTCACGGCCTCTGTGTGGACATCATGGGGTTTCGATGCGGTAGTCACGGCCTCTGCGTTGCCATCATGGGGTTCCGATGCTGTAGTCACGGCCTCTGTCTTGGCATCATGGTGTTTCGATGCGGTAGTCACGGCCTCTGTGTGGACATCATGGGGTTCCGATGCGGTAGTCACGGCCTCTGCGTTGCCATCATGGGGTTCCGATGCGGTAGTCACGGCCTATGTGTTGGCATCATGGGGTTCCGATGCGGTAGTCACGGCCTCTGTGTTGACATCATGGGGTTCCGATGCGGTAGTCACGGCCTCTGTGTTGGCATCATGGGGTTCCGATGCGGTAGTCACGGCCTCTGTGTTGGCATCATGGGGTTCCGTTGCGGTAGTCACGGCCTCTGTGTTCATGGGGTTCCGATGCGGTAGTCATGGCCTCTGTGTTGGCATCATGGGGTTCCGATGCGGTAGTCACGGCCTCTGTGTTGGCATCATGGGGTTCCGATGCGGGAGGCACGGCCTCTGTGTTGGCATCATGGGGTTCCGATGAGGTAGTCACGGCCTCTGTGTTGGCATCATGGGGTTCCGATGCGGTAGGCACGGCCTCTGTGTTGGCATCTTGGGGTTCCGATGCGGTAGTCACGGCCTCTGTGTTCATTGGGTTCCGATGCGGTAGTCACGGCCTCTGTGTTCATGGGGTTCCGATGAGGTAGTCACGGCCTCTGTGTTCATGGGGTTCCGATGAGGTGGTCACGGCCTCTGTGTTCATGGGGTTCCGATGTGGTAGTCATGGCCTCTGTGTTGGCATCATGGGGTTCCGATGCGGTAGTCACGGCCTCTGTGTTGGCATCATGGGGTTCCGATGCGGTAGTCACGGCCTCTGTGTTGGCATCATGGGGTTCCGATGCTGTAGTCACGGCCTCTGGGTTGGCATCATGGGGTTCCGATGTGGTAGTCACGGCCTCTGTGTTAGCATCATGGGGTTCCGATGTGGTAGTCACGGCCTCTGTGTTAGCATCATGGGGTTCCGATGCGGTAGTCACGGCCTCTGTCTTGGCATCATGGGGTTCCGATGCGGTAGTCACGGCCTCTGTGTTGGCATCATGGGGTTCCGATGCGGTAGTCACGGCCTCTGTCTTGGCATCATGGGGTTCCGATGCGGTAGTCACGGCCTCTGTGTTGACATCATGGTGTTTCGATGCGGTAGCCACGGCCTCTGTGTGGACATCATGGGGTTCCGATGCGGTAGTCACGGCCTCTGCGTTGCCATCATGGGGTTCCGATGCGGTAGTCACGGCCTCTGTGTTGACATCATGGGGTTCCGATGCGGTAGTCACGGCCTCTGTGTTGGCATCATGGGGTTCCGATGCGGTAGTCACGGCCTCTGTGTTGGCATCATGGGGTTCCGTTGCGGTAGTCACGGCCTCTGTGTTCATGGGGTTCCGATGCGGTAGTCATGGCCTCTGTGTTGGCATCATGGGGTTCCGATGCGGTAGTCACGGCCTCTGTGTTGGCATCATGGGGTTCCGATGTGGGAGGCACGGCCTCTGTGTTGGCATCATGGGGTTCCGATGAGGTAGTCACGGCCTCTGTGTTGGCATCATGGGGTTCCGATGCGGTAGGCACGGCCTCTGTGTTGGCATCATGGGGTTCCGATGCGGTAGTCACGGCCTCTGTCTTGGCATCATGGGGTTCCGATGCGGTAGTCACGGCCTCTGTGTTGGCATCATGGGGTTCCGATGCGGTAGTCACGGCCTCTGTCTTGGCATCATGGTGTTTCGATGCGGTAGTCACGGCCTCTGTGTTGACATCATGGTGTTTCGATGCGGTAGTCACGGCCTCTGTGTGGACATCATGGGGTTTCGATGCGGTAGTCACGGCCTCTGTGTTGGCATCATGGGGTTCCGTTGCGGTAGTCACGGCCTCTGTGTTCATGGGGTTCCGATGCGGTAGTCATGGCCTCTGTGTTGGCATCATGGGGTTCCGATGCGGTAGTCACGGCCTCTGTGTTGGCATCATGGGGTTCCGATGCGGGAGGCACGGCCTCTGTGTTGGCATCATGGGGTTCCGATGAGGTAGTCACGGCCTCTGTGTTGGCATCATGGGGTTCCGATGCGGTAGGCACGGCCTCTGTGTTGGCATCTTGGGGTTCCGATGCGATAGTCACGGCCTCTGTGTTCATTGGGTTCCGATGCGGTAGTCACGGCCTCTGTGTTCATGGGGTTCCGATGAGGTAGTCACGGCCTCTGTGTTCATGGGGTTCCGATGAGGTGGTCACGGCCTCTGTGTTCATGGGGTTCCGATGTGGTAGTCATGGCCTCTGTGTTGGCATCATGGGGTTCCGATGCAGTAGTCACGGCCTCTGTGTTGGCATCATGGGGTTCCGATGCGGTAGTCACGGCCTCTGGGTTGGCATCATGGGGTTCCGATGTGGTAGTCACGGCCTCTGTGTTAGCATCATGGGGTTCCGATGTGGTAGTCACGGCCTCTGTGTTAGCATCATGGGGTTCCGATGCGGTAGTCACGGCCTCTGTCTTGGCATCATGGGGTTCCGATGCGGTAGTCACGGCCTCTGTGTTGGCATCATGGGGTTCCGATGCGGTAGTCACGGCCTCTGTCTTGGCATCATGGGGTTCCGATGCGGTAGTCACGGCCTCTGTGTTGACATCATGGTGTTTCGATGCGGTAGTCACGGCCTCTGTGTGGACATCATGGGGTTCCGATGCGGTAGTCACGGCCTCTGCGTTGCCATCATGGGGTTCCGATGCGGTAGTCACGGCCTCTGTGTTGACATCATGGGGTTCCGATGCGGTAGTCACGGCCTCTGTGTTGGCATCATGGGGTTCCGATGCGGTAGTCACGGCCTCTGTGTTGGCATCATGGGGTTCCGTTGCGGTAGTCACGGCCTCTGTGTTCATGGGGTTCCGATGCGGTAGTCATGGCCTCTGTGTTGGCATCATGGGGTTCCGATGCGGTAGTCACGGCCTCTGTGTTGGCATCATGGGGTTCCGATGTGGGAGGCACGGCCTCTGTGTTGGCATCATGGGGTTCCGATGAGGTAGTCACGGCCTCTGTGTTGGCATCATGGGGTTCCGATGCGGTAGGCACGGCCTCTGTGTTGGCATCTTGGGGTTCCGATGCGGTAGTCACGGCCTCTGTGTTCATTGGGTTCCGATGCGGTAGTCACGGCCTCTGTGTTCATGGGGTTCCGATGAGGTAGTCACGGCCTCTGTGTTCATGGGGTTCCGATGAGGTGGTCACGGCCTCTGTGTTCATGGGGTTCCGATGTGGTAGTCATGGCCTCTGTGTTGGCATCATGGGGTTCCGATGCGGTAGTCACGGCCTCTGTGTTGGCATCATGGGGTTCCGATGCGGTAGTCACGGCCTCTGTGTTGGCATCATGGGGTTCCGATGCTGTAGTCACGGCCTCTGGGTTGGCATCATGGGGTTCCGATGTGGTAGTCACGGCCTCTGTGTTAGCATCATGGGGTTCCGATGTGGTAGTCACGGCCTCTGTGTTAGCATCATGGGGTTCCGATGCGGTAGTCACGGCCTCTGTCTTGGCATCATGGGGTTCCGATGCGGTAGTCACGGCCTCTGTGTTGGCATCATGGGGTTCCGATGCGGTAGTCACGGCCTCTGTCTTGGCATCATGGGGTTCCGATGCGGTAGTCACGGCCTCTGTGTTGACATCATGGTGTTTCGATGCGGTAGTCACGGCCTCTGTGTGGACATCATGGGGTTCCGATGCGGTAGTCACGGCCTCTGCGTTGCCATCATGGGGTTCCGATGCGGTAGTCACGGCCTCTGTGTTGACATCATGGGGTTCCGATGCGGTAGTCACGGCCTCTGTGTTGGCATCATGGGGTTCCGATGCGGTAGTCACGGCCTCTGTGTTGGCATCATGGGGTTCCGTTGCGGTAGTCACGGCCTCTGTGTTCATGGGGTTCCGATGCGTTAGTCATGGCCTCTGTGTTGGCATCATGGGGTTCCGATGCGGTAGTCACGGCCTCTGTGTTGGCATCATGGGGTTCCGATGTGGGAGGCACGGCCTCTGTGTTGGCATCATGGGGTTCCGATGAGGTAGTCACGGCCTCTGTGTTGGCATCATGGGGTTCCGATGCGGTAGGCACGGCCTCTGTGTTGGCATCTTGGGGTTCCGATGCGGTAGTCACGGCCTCTGTGTTCATTGGGTTCCGATGCGGTAGTCACGGCCTCTGTGTTCATGGGGTTCCGATGAGGTAGTCACGGCCTCTGTGTTCATGGGGTTCCGATGAGGTGGTCACGGCCTCTGTGTTCATGGGGTTCCGATGTGGTAGTCATGGCCTCTGTGTTGGCATCATGGGGTTCCGATGCAGTAGTCACGGCCTCTGTGTTGGCATCATGGGGTTCCGATGCGGTAGTCACGGCCTCTGTGTTGGCATCATGGGGTTCCGATGCGGTAGTCACGGCCTCTGTGTTGGCATCATGGGGTTCCGATGCTGTAGTCACGGCCTCTGTGTTGGCATCATGGGGTTCCGATGCGGTAGTCACGGCCTCTGGGTTGGCATCATGGGGTTCCGATGCGGTAGTCACGGCCTCTGGGTTGGCATCATGGGGTTCCGATGCGGTAGTCACGGCCTCTGTGTTGGCATCATGGGGTTCCGATGCGGTAGTCACGGCCTCTGTGTTGGCATCATGGGGTTCCGTTGCGGTAGTCACGGCCTCTGTGTTCATGGGGTTCCGATGCGTTAGTCATGGCCTCTGTGTTGGCATCATGGGGTTCCGATGCGGTAGTCACGGCCTCTGTGTTGGCATCATGGGGTTCCGATGTGGGAGGCACGGCCTCTGTGTTGGCATCATGGGGTTCCGATGAGGTAGTCACGGCCTCTGTGTTGGCATCATGGGGTTCCGATGCGGTAGGCACGGCCTCTGTGTTGGCATCTTGGGGTTCCGATGCGGTAGTCACGGCCTCTGTGTTCATTGGGTTCCGATGCGGTAGTCACGGCCTCTGTGTTCATGGGGTTCCGATGAGGTAGTCACGGCCTCTGTGTTCATGGGGTTCCGATGAGGTGGTCACGGCCTCTGTGTTCATGGGGTTCCGATGTGGTAGTCATGGCCTCTGTGTTGGCATCATGGGGTTCCGATGCGGTAGTCACGGCCTCTGTGTTGGCATCATGGGGTTCCGATGCGGTAGTCACGGCCTCTGTGTTGGCATCATGGGGTTCCGATGCGGTAGTCACGGCCTCTGTGTTGGCATCATGGGGTTCCGATGCTGTAGTCACGGCCTCTGTGTTGGCATCATGGGGTTCCGATGCGGTAGTCACGGCCTCTGGGTTGGCATCATGGGGTTCCGATGCGGTAGTCACGGCCTCTGGGTTGGCATCATGGGGTTCCGATGCGGTAGTCACGGCCTCTGTGTTGGCATCATGGGGTTCCGATGTGGTGGTCACGGCCTCTGCGTTGACATCATGGGGTTTCGATGCGGTAGTCACGGCCTCTGTGTTGACATCATGGGGTTCCGATGCGGTTGTCACGGCCTCTGTGTTGACATCATGGGGTTCCGATGTGGTAGTCACGGCCTCTGTGTTGGCATCATGGGGTTCCGATGCGGTAGTCACGGCCTCTGTGTTGACATCATGGGGTTCCGATGCGGTAGTCACGGCCTCTGTGTTGACATCATGGGGTTCCGATGTGGTAGTCACGGCCTCTGTGTTGACATCATGGGGTTCCGATGCGGTAGTCACGGCCTCTGTGTTGGCATCATGGGGTTCCGATGCGATAGTCACGGCCTCTGTGTTGGGATCATGGGGTTCTGATGCGATAGTCATGGCCTCTCCGTAGCAGACCACGTCTGGCAAGGGTGGAGAAAGCTTCATCAGAAACATCATCATACTGGAAACCATTGGTACACAATCACACCTCGTTCGGCTCTTTGTCCCGAGCAGGGTTGTTTCGGTCGGCTCTTTCCGAGCAGGGTCACACTCATCCAGTCCCCTCTCCCCGGACGTGGCGGTAGTGGTGTGGCTGAACACAGCCTGTTGCACCTGTCCTCTCCAGTGCTGGCTTGAAATCTGATGAACATTGTCTGAGCTGTCTTTGTGCAGGGACAGCTCATTAACCCCAACACTCCTTATGGTGTGGGTGGCGTGGCTCAGGTCCCTGGTTAACACACTCATTCCCACAACAAGACGACCACTCAGAAAGGGGTGAGGCAAGTCACAGGAAATTAAGTCACTAAAATTAGTAAATAAGAATTAAATCACAACACAGCACATGCTAGGAATTTAACCATATTAAAGCACTAAGTAAATCCTGAAGGAGAAGGTACTGCTCTGTTTCAGCTGTTATGGTCAGCCTAGCTGTGTGAAGGAGAAGGTACTGCTCTGTTTCAGCTGTTATGGTCAGCCTAGCTGTGTGAAGGAGAAGGTACTGCTCTGTTTCAGCTGTTATGGTCAGCCTAGCTGTGTGAAGGAGAAGGTACTGCTCTGTTTCAGCTGTTATGGTCAGCCTAGCTGTGTGAAGGAGAAGGTACTGCTCTGTTTCAGCTGTTATGGTCAGCCTAGCTGTGTGAAGGAGAAGGTACTGCTCTGTTTCAGCTGTTATGGTCAGCCTAGCTGTGTGAAGGAGAAGGTACTGCTCTGTTTCAGCTGTTATGGTCAGCCTAGCTGTGTGAAGGAGAAGGTACTGCTCTGTTTCAGCTGTTATGGTCAGCCTAGCTGTGTGAAGGAGAAGGTACTGCTCTGTTTCAGCTGTTATGGTCAGCCTAGCTGTGTGGAGAAGGTACTTTATCTTCTTTAGGTGTCCTCTGAAATGTTTGAATCCTCTATGATGTAGTGAGGTGTGCGTGTGCGTGTGCGTGTGTGTGTATGGCATAGAGCATACAGAGCCAACCATCTACAATCTACCCACTTACACCTTAAAAAACAGCCCAAAAGTCAGTTACTCTTAAATAATGTGAGAATCACAGTAGGACTTCCAACAGATTGCAGTTGTATAACAGCACTCATTTCAACTTAACTTCACAGACAGTTTAGAAAACAGCACAAAACGCCAATGCCTCGTAATAGAATGGGGGAATTGCTTTTGAATTTAAGTGCTACCAGCAAATAATAGTCTACCAACACCAAACAGCACTCCTTCAGAACTGTGTCTGGTCATTCCTGAAGCTAGTCAGAGTTCTGCTTTGGTTACATGATGACTGTCTTTGAGTTGAGGGTTTTTCGACAGAGTTAGATTTGTTTTCCTGAACCCAAGACACTACTTGTGAAACAGAAAACACATTTTAGAAAACACATTATTCTCCTCAGGCTCAACAGCATTCTTTACATACTGCAATCTTTTCATCAAGGTTGCATTGCAAATGGCATCCTATTCCCTATATAGTGCACTACTCTTACACCATGTAGTGCATTGTGTAGGGAATAGAGTGCCATTTGGAATGTAAAGTCTATATTAGCTCTCTGAGAGTTGAGTTGGATATTTTCTTTCCCCAGGGATGACTAGAACCATGATGCGTCGGAGGGGAGGGCTCCCATCTTATCGGCTCTTAACCAACCATGCTATTACGTTGTTCGTAACTTGTTTTGTACATAATGTTGCTGCTACCGTCTCTTATGACCTAAAAGAGCTTCTGGACATCAGAACTGTGATTACTCCCCTCAAATCGGACAAAGAGTTTTTCTTCATTGAGTCAGACAGGAGGGATATACTACAGACAACCGACCAGGCCCAGATCCCCGGCATTCGCTAGAGAAGAAAACTGCGATTTTGTGGGAAAAGATCAGCGTGTCTTGTGAGGATCAGGCAACGAGTGGCTAATCTGCCTTCCGTCCTGCTAGCTAACGTTCAATCGCTGGAAAATAAATGGGACGAACTGAAAGCACGTATATCCTACCAACGGGACATTACAAACTGTAATATCTTATCTTTCACCGCGTCATGGCTGAACGACGAGATTAAGAACATACAGCTGGTGGGTTATACACTATTGGCAGGATAGAACAGCAGTCTCTGGTATGACACGGGGCGGGGGCCTATGCATGTATCTAAACAACAGCTGGTGCACGATAACTAAGGAAGTCTCGAGGTTTTGCTCGCCTGATGTAGAGTATCTCATGATAAGCTGCAGACCACACTATCTACCTAGAGAGTTTTCATCTGTATTTTTCGTAGCTGTCTATATACCACCACAGACCAATGCTGGCACTAAAACCTCACTCAATGAGCTGTATACCGCCATAAGCAAACAGGAAAACGCTCATCCAGAGGTGGCGCTTCTAGTGGCCGGGGACATTAATGCAGGGAAACTTAAATCAGTTTTCCCTCATTTCTATCAGCATGTTAAATGTGCAACCAGAGGGGGGGGGGGGGGGGGGGGGGGGGGGATTCTAGACCACCTTTACTCCACACACAGAGACGTGACCACAGAAATCTGACCACAATTCTATCCTCTTGATTCCTGCTTACAAGCAAAAATTAAAGCAGGAAGCACCAGTGACTCGGTCTATAAAAAAGTGGTCAGATGAAGCAGATGCTAAACATTTACATTTAAGTCATTTAGCAGACGCTCTTATCCAGAGCGACTTACAAGTACATACATTCATACTTTTTTTGTCTAAACTACAGGACTGTTTTGCTAATCAAAGACTGGAACATGTTCCGGGATTCTTCCGATGGCATTGAGGAGTACACCACGTCAGTCACTGTCTTTATCAATAAGTGCATCGAGGACGTTGTCCCCACAGTGACTGTATGTACATACCCTAACCAGAAGCCATTGATTTTAGGCAACATTCGCACTGAGCTAAAGGGTAGAGCTGCCGCTTTCAAGAAGCGGGACTCTAACCTGGAAGCTTATAATAAATCCCGCTATGTCCTCCGACAAAGCATCAAACAGGCAAAGTGTCAATACAGGACTACTATAAAAATCTAACTTTCATGAAATCACACATGAAAGACACCAAATTAAAGCTACACTTGTTTTGAATCCAGCCAACATGTCTGATTTAAAAAAAGATTTACAGTGAAAGCACACCAAACAATTATGTTAGGTCAGTACATAGCCACAGAAAAACACAGCCATTTTTCCAGCCAAAGAGAGGAGTAACAAAAAGCAGAAATAGAGATAAAAATGTATCACTAACCTTTGATGATCTTTATCAGATGACACTCATAGGACTTCATGTTACACAATACATGTATGTTTTGTTCGGTAAAGTTCATATTTATATCCAAAAATCTGAGTTTAGGCGGGATGCTACTGTCTCACTTGGCCAAAAGCCAGAGAAAATGCAGAGCGCCATATTCAAATAAATTACTATTAAAATCAAACTTTCATTAAATCACACATGAAAGACACCAAATTAAAGCTGCACTGGTTGTGAATCCAGCCAACATGTCAGAATTCAAATAGCCTTTTCGGCGAAAGCAAACAATGCTATTATCTGAGGATAGTACCATAGTAAACAGAGAGAGAATCATATTTCAACCCTGCAGGCGCGACACAAAACGCAGAAATAAAAATATAATTCATGCCTTACCTTTGATGAGCTTCTGTTGTTGGCACTCCAATATGTCCCATAAACATCACAAATGGTCCTTTTGTTCGATTAATTCCGTCGATATATATCCAAAATGTCCATTTATTTGGCGCGTTTGATCCAGAAAAACACCGGTTCCAAATTGTGAAACGTGACTACAAAATCTCTCAAAAGTTACCTGTAAACTTTGCCAAAATATTTAAAACTACTTTTGTAATAGAACTTTAGGTATTTCTTAACGTAAATAATCGATACAATTGAAGACGGGATGATCTGTGTTCAATACAGGATTAAAACAAACTGTTGCTAGCCTTCTGGTCATGCGCCTTTAACAAACAGGACACAACAAGTGACCCTGATTCAAAATGGCCGTACTTCTTCATTACACGAAGGAAAAACCCTCCACCGATTTCTAAAGACTGTTGACATCCAGTGGAAGCGGGAGGAACTGCAAGAAGGTCAATTAGAAATCTGTATTCCCAATGAAAATCCATTGAAAAGAGAGTGACCTCAAAAAAAAAAAATCTGAATGGTTTGTCCTCTGGGTTTCGCCTGCTAAATAAGTTCTGTTATACTCACAGACATGATTCAAACAGTTTTAGTAACTTCAGAGTGTTTTCTATCCAAATCTACTAACAATATGCATATCTTATCTTCTGGGGATGAGTAGCTGGCAGTTGAATTTGGGTATGCTTTTCATCCAAACGTGAAAATGCTGCCCCCTATGCTAGAGAAGTTAATTCACAAGGCTGCAGGGCCAGACGGATTACCAGGACGTGTACTCCGAGCATGCGCTGACCAGCTGGCAAGTGTCTTCACTGACATTTTCAACCTCTCCCTGTCCGAGTCTGTAATACCAACATGTTTCAAGTAGACCACCATAGTCCCTGTGCCCAAGAACACTAAGGTAACCTGCCTAAATGACTACCGACCCGTAGCACTCACGTCTGTAGCCATGAAATTATTTGAAATGTTGCTCACATCAACACCATTATCCCACAGATGATGCGATCTCTATTGCACTCCACACTGCCCTTTCACACCTGGACAGGAAGGAACGCCTATGTGAGAATGCTCTTCATTGACTACATCTCAACATTCAACACCATAGTGCCCTCAAAGCTCATCACTAAGCTAAGGACCCTGGGACTAAACACCTGCCTCTGCAACTGGATCCTGGACTTCCTGACTGGCCGCCCCCAGGTTGTAAGGGTAGGTAACAACTAGAGGTCGACCGGTTATAATTTTTCAACACCGATACCGATTATTGGGGGACCAAATAAAGGCCGATACCGATTTATCGGCTGATTTAAAAAATTTATTCATATATATATATATATATATATATATATATATATATATATATATATATATATACACACATTTTTGTAATAATGACAATTGCAACAATACTGAATGAACAATGAACACTTTTATTTTAACTTAATATAATAAATAAATAAAATCAATTTAGTCTCAAATAAAATGAGAACATATGTTCAAACGAACCACCACCTTTCATGGGTCTTCAATATTCCCAGTTCAGAAGTTTTAGGTTGTAGTGCAGAAAGCAGAGCTTGTCTGCATGCTCCCCTGTCAGTCTGCTCCTCTGCTTATCATAAATGATTCCCACCTCACTGAACACTCTCTCGCTTGGGACCGAAGAAGGTGGGGGACAGAGAAACTTCTTTGCTAGTGGAGTGAGTGATTGAAGTCTGTCCTCATTCTGCTTCCACCACTCCAAAGGCAAGCTGCTCTTTCTGTCAATGACAGACTCTGTGAGGTAACGCTCAAACTCAATTTCAAAACTGCACTGGACTTCAGCCCTGCCCTCTTGGCTTACAAGGATTCTAGCGTAGAGGCTGTCCACCAGACTGGGTGGCTGATCGACTCTTTGCTTTTTTGCACCTGGAACTGGGTCCTCCTCTTCACTCGTCCCATCGGCTGTGGTTCTGGGATTTGGTTTCCTTAGTAGGTCAGACTCCTCCTTCAGCCACTCTTTTGCATTCTCTAGTGCTGTCCCTGAGGTGAAGGCGTAGCTCTTGTAACGTGGGTCCAGGACAGTTTGTCTCCTTGGCCTTGGAGCACCGCCTTGTCAGACTGTCCAACATGGTCTCCGTAAAGTTTTGATGCCTTGAGTAGAAGAACCCTCCTGCTGTAGCATCAGCTTCAGCACCGACACACTGGGGATGATGCATGCTGCTGTAGAGTTGGAGTGGCTCATCTCCAGTGTCACCTCCTCCATAGGTGCCAGAGTCTCAATTAGGTTAGAGACAATGTCCCACTGTGCAGCAGACAAACTGCTGATGTGTCCGTATTCACCTGCATACACATTCAGTGTACGACCTCTGCTCAAACATCCTCTGCAACATGTGTAGTGTTGGGTTCCAGCGAGTTTGAACTGCTTGGATGATGCTGTGTTTGGGAAGGCCAAGCTCTTCCTGAATAGCCCTCAGCCTCTGTTTGGCCAGTACAGAGTGGTCAAAGTGATTTGCACAGCTCTTCAACATGGCACTAATGTCTAGCACAGCTCTCTGACTGGATAGTCCATCATTGATTACAAGTTGTAGGGTGTGTGCACCGCAGCTGAAGTCTGAAAGCTCTGCCAGTCTCATACCTTTGTCCATGTTTGCCCCCCTGTCCCTGAGGACCAGCACTACACGTTCTGTGTGGATTTGCCAGTATTCCAACATGGTCAAAAAAGTGTATAAGTGTATATAAAGTGCAGGGGTGCGTAAGGGTTTTGCAGTTTAAAATAGATCTCAATAAGGAGGAAGTCAGAGACCTGACCGTGTGGTGCAGGACAACAACCTCTCCCTCAACCTGATCAAGACCACGGAGCTGCTTGTGGACAACAACATCTCCATCAACCTGATCAAGACCATGGAGCTGCTTGTGGACAACAACCTCTCCCTCAACGTGATCAAGACCATGGAGCTGCTTGTGGACAACAACCTCTCCCTCAACCTGATCAAGACCATGGAGCTGCTTGTGGACAACAACCCTCTCCCTCAACGTGATCAAGACCATGGAGCTGCTTGTGGACAACAACCTCTCCCTCAACGTGAACAAGACCATGGAGCTGCTTGTGGACAACAACCTCTCCCTCAACGTGATCAAGACCATGGAGCTGCTTGTGGACAACAACCTCTCCCTCAACGTGATCAAGACCATGGAGCTGCTTGTGGACAACAACCTCTCCCTCAACCTGATCAAGACCATGGAGCTGCTTGTGGACAACAACCCTCTCCCTCAACGTGATCAAGACCATGGAGCTGCTTGTGGACAACAACCTCTCCCTCAACGTGAACAAGACCATGGAGCTGCTTGTGGACAACAACCCTCTCCCTCAACCTGATCAAGACCATGGAGCTGCTTGTGGACAACAACCTCTCCCTCAACCTGATCAAGACCATGGAGCTGCTTGTGGACAACAACCTCTCCCTTAACGTGATCAAGACCATGGAGCTGCTTGTGGACAACAACCTCTCCCTTAACGTGATCAAGACCATGGAGCTGCTTGTGGACAACAACCTCTCCCTCAACCTGATCAAGACCATGGAGCTGCTTGTGGACAACAACCTCTCCCTTAACGTGATCAAGACCATGGAGCTGCTTGTGGACTATAGGAGAAAGAGGGGCGCGCACACCCCCATTCATGTCCACAGGGATGTAGTGGAGCGGGTGGAGAACTACCAAGTTCCTTAGGATCACTAACGACTTAACATGGTCCACACACACACACATACAGTGGGGCAAAAAAAGTATTTAGTCAGCCACCAATTGTGCAAGTTCTCCCACTTAAAAAGATGAGAGAGGCCTGTAATTTTCATCATAGGTACACTTCAACTATGACAGACAAAATGAGAAAAAAAATATCCAGAAAATCACATTGTAGGATTTTTAATGAATTTATTTGCAAATTATGGTGGAAAATAAGTATTTGGTCAATAACAAAAGTTGATCTCAATACTTTGTTATATACCCTTTGTTGGCAATGACAGAGGTCAAACGTTTTCTGTAAGTCTTCACAAGGTTTTCACACACTGTTACTGGTATTTTGGCCCATTCCTCCATGCAGATCTCCTCTAGAGCATGCACCTCTTCCTTCTCAGGAGGCTGAAAAGATTTACATCAAATGCACGTGAAATTGTGCATGAAGATGAAAAGGTAGCAGTAGTAATATAAGTCTAGTAATATGAGTCATATTTTTTAAAACCATTCAAATGTGCTGTAATGGATTAAATGATATACAATAAATCAACTTTGCTTGTTCTGCATGTGCTACAATGTATCAACTGTCGTAACGTGACTATCATTAAATGTGAAGACTGTTATATTATCAAATCAATTCTCTATGTGTAATTATTCCTTACGTGATTAAACTAAACTTTGATTAACTAGGAAGTTGGAGCACCACGGGAAAATCTAACATAAATCATGAATCAGCGATATACAAATTGGCTTAATTATTTATTTACTAACTAACTAATCAATCACAGGATTACATAAACACACACACAGTAGGTCATACATTGGTTACAAACATAACACAAAGAAAAGTCTCTAGTGGACGAAACCAATATGACGGTTTGGTAAACAAAGAAAAGTCTCTAGTGGACGAAACCGATATGACGGCTTGGTAAACAAAGAAAGGAGTGGGGACAGCTCAAGAGCGGGAAACTCAGAGTGGACCCACGGACATACAGATGACTACGCTCATGGAAATGCTAATACTTTGAACATGCACAGCCGCTCATTTCGAAAAAGAAATGGCAATTTACATATTTACGAGTGTATGCCTTTCTCTCTCGGTGGTCGCCGGTCCATCTTCTGGATAGATTGTTGACAGAAAGTCTCTGGTTTGTCCACCAGAGATCAAAGTCTTTCATAGTTATAGCTTGTTGTAATGGATACGTCAGACGTATCATTCGGTCGTTTGATAGTGAATGGATCTTTCAGAGTACCATTATTCTTAGATCGGATGCGTTTACCAGACTAAAGTATTTAACAGCGGCACTCTGAGTAACTGGTTCTGCCCACTGCTACAATGTATCAATTTTGCTGGTTCTGCCCACTGCTACAATGTATCAATTTTGCTGGTTCTGCCCACTGCTACAATGTATCAATTTTGCTGGTTCTGCCCACTGCTACAATGTATCAATTTTGCTGGTTCTGCCCACTGCTACAATGTATCAATTTTGCTGGTTCTGCCCGCTGCTCCAAAGTATCAACTTTGTTCTGCCCACTGCTACAATGTATCAACTTTGTTCTGCCCACTGCTACAATGTATCAATTTTACTGGTTCTGCCCACTGCTACAATGTATCAATTTTGCTGGTTCTGTCCACTGCTACAATGTATCAATTTTGCTGGTTCTGCCCACTGCTACAATGTATCAATTTTGCTGGTTCTGCCCACTGCTACAATGTATCAATTTTGCTGGTTCTGCCCACTGCTACAATGTATAAATTTTGCTGGTTCTGCCCACTGCTACAATGTATCAATTTTGCTGGTTCTGCCCACTGCTACAATGTATTCATTTTGCTGGTTCTGCCCACTGCTACAATGTATCAATTTTGCTGGTTCTGCCCACTGCTACAATGTATCAATTTTGCTGGTTCTGCCCACTGCTACAATGTATTCATTTTGCTGGTTCTGTCCACTGCTACAATGTATCAATTTTGCTGGCTCTGCCCACTGCTACAATGTATAAATTTTGCTGGTTCTGCCCACTGCTACAATGTATCAATTTTGCTGGTTCTGCCCACTGCTACAATGTATAAATTTTGCTGGTTCTGCCCACTGCTACAATGTATCAATTTTGCTGGTTCTGCCCACTGCTACAATGTATTCATTTTGCTGGTTCTGCCCACTGCTACAATGTATCAATTTTGCTGGTTCTGCCCACTGCTACAGTGTATTAATTTTGCTGGTTCTGCCCACTGCTACAATGTATCAATTTTGCTTGCTTTGCGCTCTTCTACAATGTTTACATTTGACTTGCTCTGCGCCCTTCTGCAATGTATAAACATTGATCACTCTGCCCGCTGCTACAATGTATAAATGTTGCTTCCTCTGCGCCCTGCTACAATATATAAACATTGATCACTCTGCCCGCTGCTACAATGTATCAATGTTGCTTCCTCTGCGCCCTGCTACAATATATAAACATTGATCACTCTGCCCGCTGCTACAATGTATCAAATGTACAAAAATAACAACAGAAGACTGATCAGGGTCTGCATCCCCCCTCGCCATCATGGCTAAATTAGATTTTAAAAACTGGTGGAGGAAAAAATGCATAGGAAGAGCAGAGAGAGAGAAGGTGAGTGATGGCTGGAAGAGGATTACAGCTGCCACACTTGATATGCCTTGACTCTCTCTCTCTCTCTCTCTCTCTCTCTCTCTCTCTCTCTCTCTCTCTCTCTCTCTCTCTCTCTCTCTCAATTTCTCTGTATCCTTCATAAACACACACCTCTCTCTCTCTTTCTCTCTCTTGCTTTCTCTCTCTCAATTTCTCTGTATCCTTCATAAACACACACCTCTCTCTCTCTTTCTCTCTCTCTCTCTCTCTCTCTCTCTCAATTTCTCTGTATCCTTCATAAACACACACCTCTCTCTCTCTCTCTCTCTCTCTCTCTCTCTCTCTCTCTCTCTCTCTCTCTCTCTCTCTCTCTCTCAATTTCTCTGTATCCTTCATAAACACACACCACTCTCTCTCTCTCTCTCTCTCTCCCACAAACACATACACACAGCTACCAACTTTAAAAACGTTAGGCATCAAACAGAATGTAAGGAGGAGCAGAAAGAGATTGGTTTTTGATAGTTCAGGCTCACATTAGGTCTTACATCTGAATCCTACCTTTTTGAAGCACATCTCATGAGTAGCAGAGCATATTCTTTTCTTCCTGTGCCAATCAAATTAGCCTCTACACCTGCTCTCAAGTGACCATGTTGTTAGCTAGCTAGGTAACATGACTGAACAACGCTGTTTGTTATCAAAACAATCATATTGGCCCGGGATTCGTTTTATAATGGCCCGCGACAATGTTTGTGAAATTATATCAAATGCATTATTGGCCAGGCGCACACAATTCACGCACTTAAAGAGAAAATCCCTGGTCATCCCTACTGCTTCTGATCTGGCGGACTCACTAAACACAAATGCTTTGTTTGTAAATGATGTCTGAGTAATGGAGTGGGCCCCTGACGTTCCACCACTGACATTATTGGCCCGGCGCATACAATAGACTAGTCTAGTTCCCGTTTCTTAAAAAATTTAATATAATTTATAAATAAAACTGACCTTATAAACATTTTATAACAGGCGTCAGCTGGTTCTTTAGATCAGTAGGGCCGGAAAATGTGGTAGTATCATATGAAATGGTACTATGGTATTCTAAAATATTGGTATCATAAGCATCATGACGTTTTGTTACCGTGATATTACCATGATACTGATATACCGTGCAACACTAATCTAAACCAAAGTAGATCGTTTTAAGATTGTTCAATACATCAGGTGGGGGTCTCTATAAGCTTCCATACCAGGTCCTAAACCTGCATCAAAGTGCATCCCTGTAGGTGTGTGGGCTAATATAGTCAACATGTCTGCCTTGGGGTAAGTTTAGCCAATGGGAAGTTGAACACATTTTAATGACAGCCTGGGATTTGTTTGATCTACAGTAAAACATTAGGAACACCTACCTAATATCGAATTGCAAACCCCCCCCCCCCCCCCCCTTTGCCCTCAGAAAAGCCTCAATTCGTCGGGGCATGGACTACAAGGTGTTGAAAGTGTTCCACAGGGATGCTAGCCCATATTGACTCCAATGCTTCCCACGGTTGTGTCAAGTTCTGTGGGGCTCAGTTACCCTTGTGTCTACATTGGTAGAACATGGTGCTGTGTGTCTACATTGGTAGAACATGGTGCTGTGTGTCTCTCGGTTGGTAGAACATGGTGCTGTGTGTCTCAGTTGGTAGAACATGGTGCTGTGTGTCTCAGTTGGTAGAACATGGTGCTGTGTGTCTCGGTTGGTAGAACATGGTGCTGTGTGTCTCAGTTGGTAGAACATGGTGCTGTGTGTCTCAGTTGGTAGAACATGGTGCTGTGTGTCTCAGTTGGTAGAACATGGTACTGTGTGTCTCAGTTGGTAGAACATGGTGCTGTGTCTCTCAGTTGGTAGAACATGGTGCTGTGTGTCTCAGTTGGTAGAACATGGTGCTGTGTGTCTCAGTTGGTAGAACATGGTGCTGTGTGTCTCAGTTGGTAGAACATGGTGCTGTGTGTCTCAGTTGGTAGAACATGGTGCTTGTGTCTCAGTTGGTAGAACACGGTGCTTGTGTCTCAGTTGGTAGAACATGGTGCTGTGTGTCTCAGTTGGTAGAACATGGTGCTGTGTGTCAGTTGGTAGAACATGGTGCTGTGTGTCTCAGTTGGTAGAACATGGTGCTGTGTGTCTCAGTTGGTAGAACATGGTGCTGTGTGTCTCAGTTGGTAGAACATGGTGCTGTGTGTCTCAGTTGGTAGAACATGGTGCTGTGTGTCTCAGTTGGTAGAACATGGTGCTGTGTGTCTCAGTTGGTAGAACATGGTGCTGTGTGTCTCAGTTGGTAGAACATGGTGCTGTGTGTCAGTTGGTAGAACATGGTGCTGTGTGTCTCAGTTGGTAGAACATGGTGCTGTGTGTCTCAGTTGGTAGAACATGGTGCTGTGTGTCTCAGTTGGTAGAACATGGTGCTGTGTGTCTCAGTTGGTAGAACATGGTGCTGTGTGTCAGTTGGTAGAACATGGTGCTGTGTGTCTCAGTTGGTAGAACATGGTGCTGTGTGTCTCAGTTGGTAGAACATGGTGCTGTGTCTCTCAGTTGGTAGAACACGGTGCTGTGTGTCAGTTGGTAGAACATGGTGCTGTGTGTCTCAGTTGGTAAAACATGGTGCTGTGTCTCAGTTGGTAGAACATGGTGCTGTGTGTCAGTTGGTAGAACATGGTGCTTGTAACACAGGGGTTGTGGGTTTGATTCCCACTGGGGGACCAGGATGAAAAGAAAAACACATCTGAAAATGTACAGAATGCACTTACGTAAGTTGTCTGAATGGCCTTTGGGTGGTGGACTGTTCTTGATGCACACAGGAAACTGTTGAGGAATGAAAAAGCCAGTAGCATTGCAGTTCTTGACACACTCAAAACAGTGCGACTGGCATCTACTACTATACCCTGTTTTAAAGCACTTAAATTGTTTGCCTAACCCTATTCACCCTCTGAATGGCCCACAACCCATGTCTCAAGGCTTAAACATCCTTCTGTAACCCGTCTCCTCCCCTTCATCTACACTGATTGAAGTGGATTTAACACGTGACATCAGGGATCATAGCTTCAACCTGGATTCACCTGGTCAGTCTGTCATGGGAAGAGCAGGTGTTCCTAATGGTTTCTATACTCAGGACATCTTAAGCTTTCCAAAGAACATAAGATTACGAATCAACTGTCAGAATGGAGTTCAATCAGTGATGTGGGAAGGTGTAGCGGTTAGGGCAGCTGCCTGTACAAACAAGCCTACCTTGTCAGCTGCCTGTACAAACAAGCCTACCTTGTCAGCTGCCTGTACAAACAAGCCTACCTTGTCAGCGTGGATTTGATTCCAGCCATTCTGGCACAAATCACTCAATTCCCCTCTTTCACTTGATTTAGTTACACGTTTCAAATATGGACATATACCTTGACAAGACAGGACTGCACCAGACACTTTTAATAAAGACAGTTGTCTTTAATGGATAACATCAATAGGAAACTAATTCAATAATAACAGTAGATTACACCAACATTAGTTTCCATTCATACAAAGTGTTGTGTAAATGCCACAGTAGATTTGCCGTGGTAAACGAGGAAATTCTTCATGTCAATTATTACGGAATGCTTGTCAACTGGATACATCACCCCGCCGGTCAAAAAGGACCAAGTTGTTCCGATGACAATACCAACTGAGGTCGAACGTCTCTTGAAAGTCTTTGGTTGCAAGCAGGACACTGACATCGTCTTTTAGGGAGCGGTAGTGACTGTATTGACGGTTTAACTAGTGTCATGGAGGGTTGCAATAGACTGCAATACATTCTGTAGGCTACCCGTTAGCCTATCCATTGTCACATTCTGCCTGCGTTTATATAGGCAGCCCAATTCTGACCTTTTTTTCTCACTCATTGGTCATTTGACCAATCAGATGAGCTCTGAAAAAAAATATGATATTAAAGGTGTGATGTGATTGGTCAAAATACCGATTTAGTGGAAAAAATATCAGATTTGGGCTGCCTGTGAAAACCTATAGTAGGCTACTGTTTGTGTTTCCCTGGCAGAGTGGAGGAGCTGAGTTGGGCCATCTGTTGATTGCTAACCGATTGAACAGCTTGTTGAACAGCTGATTTTACCATCCCCACTCCTGCAATTCGCACCCACCCTGTCTAATCACGCCGACAATGATTCGGTCATTATCATTCAAGAATCTGTGAGTTTTCCGCACCTATGTGTTCATGTTAGAATTCTCCCACTGCATATTATCAGGCCCAGCCTATATCATCATAATAATGTATGATCCTTATATTATAAACCTATTATTATTCGTAAAGATATTTTTTAAGAAGTGGGGCAGTCCCAGTCCTTTCATAACTTGTAGTTTTTATGTAACCACCGGACAACACAGACACTGGAGCCAACAATACTGTATCCTGCCTATTGCTTACCTTCAACATATAATAAAACAATTTATTTAAAAAAAACTGATTTACCCCTTACAAATATGTCCATTTGTTATAATCCACATAAGAATTCACACAAGACACACTGTAGCCTGAACATAGCCTACAAAGGCTACTTGAACTGACGCCCAGTAGACCTGCGGTCTAAAAATAGCCTATAAACACAAAGAGACTGATGGAACAGATCTGAAAGTTTAGCTTAAAATGTTGATAAACTATTACTTCTTCACATTATACTCATAGCAATGAACACGTGGTAATATGAACACGTGGTAATATGAACACGTGGTAATATCAACACGTGGTAATATGAACACGTGGTAATATGAACACGTGGTAATATGAACATCCGGTAATATGAACACGTGGTAATATGAACACGTGGTAATATGAACACGCGGTAACATGAACATCCGGTAATATGAACACGTGGTAATATGAACACGTGGTAATATGAACACGTGGTAATATGAACATCCGGTAATATGAACACGTGGTAATATGAACACGTGGTAATATGAACACGTGGTAATATGAACACGTGGTAATATGAACACGTGGTAATATGAACACGTGGTAATATGAACACGTGGTAATATGAACACGTGGTAATATGAACACGTGGTAATATGAACACGTGGTAATATGAACATCCGGTAATATGAACACGTGGTAATATGAACACGTGGTAATATCAACACGTGGTAATATGAACACGTGGTAATATGAACACGTGGTAATATGAACACGTGGTAATATGAACACGTGGTAATATCAACACGTGGTAATATGAACACGTGGTAATATGAACACGTGGTAATATGAACACGTGGTAATATGAACATCCGGTAATATGAACACGTGGTAATATGAACACGTGGTAATATCAACACGTGGTAATATGAACACGTGGTAATATGAACACGTGGTAATATGAACACGTGGTAATATGAACACGTGGTAATATCAACACGTGGTAATATGAACACGTGGTAATATGAACACGTGGTAATATGAACACGTGGTAATATGAACACGTGGTAATATGAACACGTGGTAATATGAACACGTGGTAATATGAACACGTGGTAATATCAACACGTGGTAATATCAACACGTGGTAATATGAACACGTGGTAATATCAACACGTGGTAATATCAACACGTGGTAATATGAACACGTGGTAATATGAACACGTGGTAATATCAACACGTGGTAATATGAACACGTGGTAATATCAACACGTGGTAATATGAACACGTGGTAATATGAACACGTGGTAATATGAACACGTGGTAATATGAACACGTGGTAATATGAACACGTGGTAATATGAACACGTGGTAATATCAACACGTGGTAATATCAACACGTGGTAATATGAACACGTGGTAATATGAACACGTGGTAATATGAACACGTGGTAATATGAACACGTGGTAATATGAACACGTGGTAATATGAACACATGGTAATATGAACACGTGGTAATATGAACACGTGGTAATATGAACACGTGGTAATATCAACACGTGGTAATATCAACACGTGGTAATATGAACACGTGGTAATATGAACACGTGGTAATATGAACACGTGGTAATATGAACACGTGGTAATATGAACACGTGGTAATATGAACACGCGGTAATATCAACACGTGGTAATATGAACACGTGGTAATATGAACACGTGGTAATATCAACACGTGGTAATATGAACACGTGGTAATATGAACACGTGGTAATATCAACACGTGGTAATATGAACACGTGGTAATATGAACACGTGGTAATATGAACACGTGGTAATATGAACACGTGGTAATATGAACACGTGGTAATTGTCATGTTTTGTCTTTGATCAACATGTCTTGTCCCTGTGCTTCCCTCTGCTGGTCTTATTAGGTTCTTTCCCTCTTTCTATCCTTCTCTCTCCTCCTCCCTTTCTCCCTCTCCCGCTGTCTCTCTCTATCGTTCCGTTCCTGCTCCCAGCTGTTTCTCATTCTCCTAAACGACCTCATTTACTCTTTCACACCTGTTCCCTATTTTGCCCTCATTAGAGTTCCTATTTCTTCCTCTGTTTTCCGCTTCAGTCCTTGTCGGATTCTTGTTTGATGTTTGCTGTTCTGTGTCCTTGTTCCGCCCTGTCGTGTTTTTGCCTTCATCAGATGCTGCGTGTGAGCAGGTGTCTAGTGGTCGCGTCTCCAGTCGTTCATCTCTACTGACGAGAGGATTTCAGTTTTCCTGTTTTGTTTTTACCTTAGATGTATCAGGAGTATCGTTTTTGCCTAAGACTGGAATAAAGACTCTGTTTCTATTACGTCGCTTTTGGGTCCTCCTTCATCAGCTTAACAGAAGAATCCGACCAAGAATGGACCCAGCGACTACGGATTCTCGCAAGACTGCCATCGAGATCCAGGGAGAAATGCTCGGCAGACACGAGCAGGAATTGTCTGCTGCTCGTCATGCCGTTGAGACCCTGGCCGCTCATGTTTCCAATCTCTCAGGACAGTTTCAGAGTCTTCGTCTCGTGCCACCAGCTACTTCCTGGTCTTCCAAGTCTCCGGAACCTAGGGTTAATAACCCACCTTGTTACTCTGGGCAGCCCACTGAGTGTCGCTCCTTTCTCACCCAGTGTGATATTGTGTTCTCTCTCTCCAGCCCAACACATACTCAGGAGAGAGAGCTCGGATCGCTTACGTCATATCGCTCCTTACTGGTCGGGCTCGGGAGTGGGGCACAGCTATCTGGGAGGCAAGGGCTGAGTGTTCTAACGTTTATCAGAACTTTAAGGAGGAGATGATACGCGTTTTTGATCGTTCTGTTTTTGGGAAGGAGGCTTCCAGGGTCCTGGCTTCCCTATGTCAAGGTGATCGATCCATAACGGATTACTCTATAGAGTTTCGCACTCTTGCTGCATCCAGTGACTGGAACGAGCCGGCGTTGCTCGCTCGTTTTCTGGAGGGACTTCACGCTGAGGTTAAGGATGAGATTCTCTCCCGGGAGGTTCCTTCCAGCGTGGACTCTTTGATTGCACTCGCCATCCGCATAGAACGACGGGTAGATCTTCGTCACCGAGCTCGTGGAGGAGAGCTCGCGTTAACGGTGTTTCCCCTCTCCGCATCTCAACCATCTCCTCCCACCGGCTCAGAGACTGAGCCCATGCAGCTGGGAGGTATTCGCATCTCGACTAAGGAGAGGGAACGGAGAATCACCAACCGCCTGTGCCTCTATTGCGGTTCTGCTGGACATTTTGTCATGTCATGTCCAGTAAAAGCCAGAGCTCATCAGTAAGCGGAGGGCTACTGGTGAGCGCTACTACTCAGGTCTCTCCATCAAGATCCTGTACTACCTTGTCGGTCCATCTACGCTGGACCGGTTCGGCTGCTTCCTGCAGTGCCTTGATAGACTCTGGGGCTGAGGGTTGTTTTATGGACGAAGCATGGGCTCGGAAACATGACATTCCTCTCAGACAGTTAGGGAGGCCCACGCCCATGTTCGCTTTAGATGGTAGTTCTCTCCCCAGTATCAGATGTGAGACACTACCTTTAACCCTCACAGTATCTGGTAACCACAGTGAGACCATTTCCTTTTTGATTTTTCGTTCACCTTTTACACCTGTTGTTTTGGGTCATCCCTGGCTAGTATGTCATAATCCTTCTATTAATTGGTCTAGTAATTCTATCCTATCCTGGAATGTTTCTTGTCATGTGAAGTGTTTAATGTCTGCTATACCTCCTGTTTCTTCTGTCCCCTCTACTCAGGAGGAACCTGGTGATTTGACAGGAGTACCGGAGGAATATCATGATCTACGCACGGTCTTCAGTCGGTCCAGAGCCAGCTCTCTTCCTCCTCACCGGTCGTATGATTGTTGTATTGATCTCCTTCCGGGGACCACTCCCCCTCGGGGTAGACTATTCTCTCTGTCGGCTCCCGAACGTAAGGCTCTCGAGGATTATCTGTCTGTTTCTCTCGACGCCGGTACTGTGGTGCCTTCTTCCTCTCCCGCCGGAGCGGGGTTTTTCTTTGTTAAGAAGAAGGACGGTACTCTGCGCCCCTGCGTGGATTATCGAGGGCTGAATGACATAACGGTTAAGAATCGTTATCCGCTTCCCCTTATGTCGTCAGCCTTCGAGATGCTGCAGGGAGCCAGGTTCTTTACTAAGTTGGACCTTCGTAACGCTTACCATCTCGTACGCATCAGAGAGGGGGACGAGTGGAAAACGGCGTTTAACACTCCGTTAGGGCATTTTGAATACCGGGTTCTGCCGTTCGGTCTCTCTAATGCTCCAGCTGTCTTTCAGGCATTAGTTAATGATGTACTGAGAGACATGCTGAACATCTTTGTTTTCGTTTACCTTGACGATATCCTGATTTTTTCACCGTCACTCGAGATTCATGTTCAGCACGTTCGACGTGTTCTCCAGCGCCTTTTAGAGAATTGTCTCTACGTGAAGGCTGAGAAGTGCGCCTTTCATGTCTCCTCTGTCACTTTTCTCGGTTCTGTTATTTCCGCTGAAGGCATTCAGATGGATCCCGCTAAGGTCCAGGCTGTCAGCGATTGGCCCGTTCCTAAGTCACGTGTCGAGTTGCAGCGCTTTCTCGGTTTCGCTAATTTCTATCGGCGTTTCATTCGTAATTTCGGTCAAGTGGCTGCCCCTCTCACAGCTCTGACTTCTGTCAAGACTTGCTTTAAGTGGTCCGGTTCCGCCCAGGGAGCTTTTGATCTCCTCAAGAAGCGTTTTACATCCGCCCCTATCCTTGTTACTCCTGACGTCACTAAACAATTCATTGTCGAGGTTGACGCTTCAGAGGTGGGCGTGGGAGCCATTCTGTCCCAGCGCTTCCAGTCTGACGATAAGGTTCATCCTTGCGCTTACTTTTCTCATCGCCTGTCGCCATCGGAACGCAACTATGATGTGGGTAACCGCGAACTGCTCGCTATCCGCTTAGCCATAGGCGAATGGCGACAGTGGTTGGAGGGGGCGACTGTTCCTTTTGTCGTTTGGACTGACCATAAGAACCTTGAGTACATCCGTTCTGCCAAACGACTTAATGCACGTCAAGCTCGTTGGGCGTTGTTTTTCGCTCGTTTCGAGTTCGTGATTTCCTATCGCCCGGGAAATAAGAACACCAAGCCTGATGCCTTATCCCGTCTTTTTAGTACTTCTGTGGTTTCTACCGACCCCGAGGGGATTCTCCCTGAAGGGCGTGTTGTCGGGTTGAATGTCTGGGGAATTGAGAGACAGGTAAAGCAAGCACTCACTCACACTGCGTCGCCGCGCGCTTGTCCTAGTAACCTTCTGTTTGTTCCTGTCTCTACTCGTCTGGCTGTTCTTCAGTGGGCTCATTCTGCCAAGTTAGCTGGCCACCCCGGCGTTCGGGGTACGCTTGCTTCTATTCGCCAGCGGTTTTGGTGGCCTACTCAGGAGCGGGACACGCGCCGTTTCGTGGCTGCTTGTTCGGACTGCGCGCAGACTAAGTCAGGTAACTCTCCTCCTGCCGGTCGTCTCAGACCGCTTCCCATTCCTTCTCGACCATGGTCTCACATCGCCTTAGACTTTATTACCGGTCTGCCTTCGTCTGCGGGGAAGACTGTGATTCTTACAGTTATCGATAGGTTCTCTAAGGCGGCACATTTCATTCCCCTCGCTAAGCTTCCTTCCGCTAAGGAGACGGCACAAATCATCATTGAGAATGTGTTCAGAATTCATGGCCTCCCGTTAGACGCCGTTTCAGACAGAGGTCCGCAATTCACGTCACAGTTTTGGAGGGAGTTCTGTCGTTTGATTGGTGCTTCCGTCAGTCTCTCTTCCGGGTTTCATCCCCAGTCTAACGGTCAAGCAGAAAGGGCCAATCAGTCGATTGGTCGCATTTTACGCAGCCTTTCGTTTCGAAACCCTGCGTCTTGGGCAGAACAGCTCCCCTGGGCTGAGTACGCTCACAACTCGCTTCCTTCGTCTGCTACCGGGCTATCTCCGTTTCAGAGTAGTCTTGGTTACCAGCCTCCTCTGTTCTCGTCCCAGCTCGCCGAGTCCAGCGTTCCCTCCGCTCAGGCTTTTGTCCAACGTTGTGAGCGCACTTGGAGGAGGGTCAGGTCTGCACTTTGCCGTTACAGGGCGCAGACTGTGAGAGCCGCCAATAAACGTAGGATTAAGAGTCCTAGGTATTGTCGCGGTCAGAGAGTGTGGCTTTCCACTCGTAATCTTCCCCTTACGACAGCTTCTCGCAAATTGACTCCGCGGTTCATTGGTCCGTTCCGTGTCTCTCAGGTCGTCAATCCTGTCGCTGTGCGACTGCTTCTTCCGCGACATCTTCGTCGCGTCCACCCTGTCTTCCATGTCTCTTGTGTCAAGCCTTTTCTTCGCGCTCCCGTTCGTCTTCCCTCCCCCCCTCCCGTCCGAGTCGAGGGCGCACCTATTTACAAGGTACGGAAGATCATGGATATGCGTTCTCGGGGACGTGGTCACCAGTATTTAGTGGATTGGGAGGGTTACGGTCCTGAGGAGAGGAGTTGGGTTCCATCTCGGGACGTGCTGGACCGTTCGTTGATTGATGATTTCCTTCGTTGCCGCCAGGGTTCCTCCTCGAGTGCGCCAGGAGGCGCTCGGTGAGTGGGGGGGTACTGTCATGTTTTGTCTTTGATCAACATGTCTTGTCCCTGTGCTTCCCTCTGCTGGTCTTATTAGGTTCTTTCCCTCTTTCTATCCTTCTCTCTCCTCCTCCCTTTCTCCCTCTCCCGCTGTCTCTCTCTATCGTTCCGTTCCTGCTCCCAGCTGTTTCTCATTCTCCTAAACGACCTCATTTACTCTTTCACACCTGTTCCCTATTTTGCCCTCATTAGAGTTCCTATTTCTTCCTCTGTTTTCCGCTTCAGTCCTTGTCGGATTCTTGTTTGATGTTTGCTGTTCTGTGTCCTTGTTCCGCCCTGTCGTGTTTTTGCCTTCATCAGATGCTGCGTGTGAGCAGGTGTCTAGTGGTCGCGTCTCCAGTCGTTCATCTCTACTGACGAGAGGATTTCAGTTTTCCTGTTTTGTTTTTACCTTAGATGTATCAGGAGTATCGTTTTTGCCTAAGACTGGAATAAAGACTCTGTTTCTATTACGTCGCTTTTGGGTCCTCCTTCATCAGCTTAACAGTAATATGAACACGTGGTAATATCAACACGTGGTAATATGAACACGTGGTAATATGAACACGTGGTAATATGAACACGTGGTAATATGAACACGTAGTAATATGAACACGTGGTAATATCAACACGTGGTAATATGAACACGTGGTAATATAAACACATGGTATTATGAACACGTGGTAATATGAACACGTGGTAATATGAACACGTGGTAATATGAACACGTGGTAATATGAACACGTGGTAATATGAACACGCGGTAATATGAACACGTGGTAATATGAACACGTGGTAATATGAACACGTGGTAATATGAACATGTGGTAATATGAACACGTGGTAATATGAACACGTGGTAATATGAACACGTGGTAATATGAACATGTGGTAATATGAACACGTGGTAATATGAACACGTGGTAATATGAACACGTGGTAATATGAACACGTGGTAATATGCAAGTAGTGGGAAAACACCAGTCTAATGCGCACCACATATTCCATCAGTTTCATGTGACAGAGATGGAAATACATATCAGTTGAAAAGAGGGGAGATGTAAACTATTTGAATGTGAATGTCTGGCTCAGTTGACAGCCCCATTCATCTATTAAATCAGTGTCCTGCACACATCAATGAACCATCACCCTGTTCCCTCCCAGCTTCATAGTCACAAGGAGGTGTGTAATTCCCATTTACAGGACTACAGTATGCACAGCCAATCACAGACACCATCCTTTATTTAAGAGTCAGCCCCCCCTGTTGGACTATAAATTGTACATATTGCTAGTTGGGCCATGGGGTGTGGGCATTCCAATGAGTTGGGTCCGGGGCTGTTGGATCAGAATCTGTAGTATTTATTAACAGTTTAAGGTACAATGTAGGTACGCTACTGCATTGAAAAGCCTACAAACACCGCTTCCAGCTGTCCCCTGGCGGCGATTCTAAATATTCAATATTCATTCAAATCCTCTTGCTGCAAGATCATTTTACTCCTGCGACAAAAATGGGTCAAATTAAGATCCGACATCTGTAGAGTGCCATTTTCAGACGCAGCCAATGTCTTGGCCATGTAAAACATTGGTAAACAACGTGAGCGTCCAAAATGACACCCTATTCCCTATGTAGTGCACTACTTTAGACCAGGACCCATAGGGAATAGTGCACTACTTTAGATCAGGACCCACAGGGAATAGTGCACTACTTTAGATCAGGACCCACAGGGAATAGTGCACTACTTTTGACCAGGAAAAATCAGTGCACTATATAGGGAGTAGGGTGCCATTTCAGACACAGACAATGGCTTATTCCCAAAACCTCTAGGGTCTTACGTTACAGACAACATCTAGTCAGTCAAGACAATACACAGAGGCAACATACTACAATAACATAGACATTTCAATACCCACATGAGGTGAAGAATTGTTGGCACAACACACTGACTTACCAATATGAAGGCACATCAACTGCATATTAACTGCACATATTGACCACATTACTGTATGACAGAGCTGTACCACATTACTGTATGACAGAGCTGTACCACAGAGCTGTACCACATTACTGTATGACAGAGCTGTACCACAGAGCTGTACCACATTACTGTATGACAGAGCTGTACCACAGAGCTGTACCACATTACTGTATGACAGAGCTGTACCACAGAGCTGTACCACATTACTGTATGACAGAGCTGTACCACAGAGCTGTACCACAGAGCTGTACCACAGAGCTGTACCACATTACTGTACCACATTACTGTATGACAGAGCTGTACCACAGAGCTATACCACAGAGCTGTACCACATTACTGTACCACATTACTGTATCACAGAGCTGTACCACAGAGCTGTACCACATTACTGTATGACAGAGCTGTACCACATTACTGTACCACAGAGCTGTACCACATTACTGTACCACATTACTGTATCACAGAGCTGTACCACAGAGCTGTATCACATTACTGTACCACAGAGCTGTACCACATTACTGTATCACAGAGCTGTACCACAGAGCTATACCACATTACTGTATCACAGAGCTGTACCACAGAGCTGTACCACATTACTGTACCACATTACTGTATCACAGAGCTGTACCACATAGCTGTACCACAGAGCTGTACCACATTACTGTATCACAGAGCTGTACCACAGAGCTGAACCAAAGAGCTGTACCACAGAGCTGTACCACAGAGCTGAACCACAGAGCTGAACCAAAGAGCTGTACCACAGAGCTGAACCACAGAGCTGAACCACAGAGCTGAACCACAGAGCTGTACCACAGAGCTGAAACACAGAGCTGAACCACAGAGCTGAAACACAGAGCTGAACCACAGAGCTGAAACACAGAGCTGTAACACAGAGCTGTACCACAGAGCTGTACCACATTACTGTACCACAGAGCTGAACCACAGAACTGAACCACAGAACTGAACCACAGAGCTGTACCACAGAGTAACATTATGTACATATAGTACATGGCACCAATCGTCGTCCACTAACTGGTGCCCAGCCCACATGGGCATATAGGACACCATATCAAGTAACAAAACACTACATTAAACAAATGTAATGCCTTTAACAATTAAATGTGTAATTAGCAAACACATGTTCAAATACATAAAGGTACACATACTGTTCAAATACATAAAGGTACACATACTGTTCAAATACATAAAGGTACACATACTGTTCAAATACATAAAGGTACACATACTGTTCAAATACATAAAAGTACACATACTGTTCAAATACATAAAGGTACACATACTGTTCAAATACATAAAGGTACACATACTGTTCAAATACATAAAAGTACACATACTGTTCAAATACATAAAAGTACACATACTGTTCAAATACATAAAAGTACACATTCTGTTCAAATACATAAAAGTACACATACTGTTCAAATACATAAAGGTACACATACTGTTCAAATACATAAAAGTACACATACTGTTCAAATACATAAAAGTACACATACTGTTCAAATACATAAAAGTACACATACTGTTCAAATACATAAAGGTACACATACTGTTCAAATACATAAAGGTACACATACTGTTCAAATACATAAAAGTACACATACTGTTCAAATATATAAAAGTGCACATACTGTTCAAATACATAAAGGTGCACATACTGTTCAAATATATAAAGGTGCACATACTGTTCTATGTAAGTCATCTATATAGCTGCTGTAGCTGCTGTGGGATCTTGATTAAGGGCTCAATACAACCAAACAGGTCAGGAAACACTCTCAGGTGATTCCAGATTAGCGGCCATTTCAAAGGGTGAGCAATTTCCCCACTCCCACCCGACCCATCTGCATACCGCACTTGAACCTTTGATATCCCTTGGTTCTTCTATTCCCTTGGTCCTACCATCCGACTGTCTGTCTGTCTGTCTGTCTGTCTGTCTGTCTGCCTCACATTCTCTCCTCTTGGTAGACCTGTCTGTCTGTCTCACACTCTCTCCTCTTGGTAGACCTGTCTGTCTGTCTCACACTCTCTCCTCTTGGTAGACCTGTCTGTCTGTCTGTCTGTCTGTTTCACATTCTCTCCTCTTGGTAGACCTGTCTGTCTGTCTGTCTCACATTCTCTCCTCTTGGTAGGTCTGTCTGTCTGTCTGTCTGTCTGTCTGTCTGTCTCACATTCTCTCCTCTAGGTAGACCTGTCTGTCTGTCTCACACTCTTTCCTCTTGGTAGACCTGTCTGTCTGTCTGTCTGTCTGTCTGTCTGTCTGTCTCACATTCTCTCCTCTTGGTAGACCTGTCTGTCTCACATTCTCCCCTCTTGGTAAACCTGTATGTCTATCTCTCTCCTACCGTCCACCTCTCTGTCTGTCTCTCTCCTACTGTCCACCTCTGTCTCTCTCCTACCGTCCACCGATCTGTCTGTCTGTCTCTCTCCTACCGTCCACCACTCTGTCTGTCTCTCTCTTACCATCCACCTCTGTCTGTCTCTCTCTTACCGTCCACCTCTGTCTGTCTCTCTCTTACCGTCCACCTCTGTCTGTCTCTCTCCTACCGTCCACCTCTCTGTCTGTCTCTCTCTTACCATCCACCCATCTGTCTCTCACACACTGTCCTCCTGACAGATGTGTTTTCCATGAATAAAGCTCAGACTGGCCACTGAGTGGTTGGTGGTCCTGAGGGACGTCATGTGTGTGTTGTTCCTGTTCCTCTGGCTCTGGGACCTCTTCACCAGGGCTCGACAACAACAACACAGCTGCTTGTTGAAGCGCTTCTGGAAACTCTTGCTGAGCAGGTAGAGGGCAAAGGGGTTGACACAGGAGTTAGTGAAGGCCAGGATGCGGGCTCCCACGGTGAAGATGAAGTGGGCCATGGAGGTGTCGACTTCGGAGTAGTGGTAGGAGCGGTTGAGGTAGATCACGTGACAGGGGAGCCAGCACACGGCGAACAGGCCCACGAACACCAGGACAGTCTTGGCAAGGCGCTTCCTGGACTCTATCTGTGATGTTGTGGAGAGAGAGAGGTGAAGATGAAGAAGAAGAAGAAAATAGAAGAGATGATGAAGAAGAAGAACAAGAAGAGATGATGAAGAAGAAGAAAATAGAAGAGATGATGAACAAGAAGAAGAAAATAGAAGATGATGATGAAGAAGAAGAACAAGAACAAGAAAATAGAAGATGATGATGAAGAAGAAGAAAATAGAAGAGATGATGAAGAAGAAGAACAAGAAGAAGAAAATAGAAAATGATGATGAAGAAGAAGAAGAAGAAAATAGAAGATGATGATGAAGAAGAAAAAAATAGAAGAGATGATGAAGAAGAGAGACCCACCTGTCTTCTGACGTGCACGTTGCCCTCCACCGGCATATTATAGGCACTCCTGATCAGGCTCCTGGCGATGAACAGGTAATAGACTGATATAACCGACAGAGGAATGACATAGAAGATGAGGAAGGAGGCCATGGAGTGGATCTTGGGGTGCAGTTCACCATCGTGGGGATAGGGGGCGCAGGTGATGAAGGTCTCATTGGTGCTGTGGATGCTGAACGAGCGGAGGTCTGAGAAGACAGCCTCGGGGACAGCCAGGGTCATGGAGAAGAGCCAGATCACTGCAGCCCGCAGGACGATCCTCGCCGGGCTGTTGGAGGCCTGGATGTCCATGGGCTTCACGATTGCCTTGTACCTGGAGGATGAGGAGGAGGAAGAAAACATGTTCTCCTCAACCTAGGTCACATGTTCAGAAATATGTGTGACGTATGATTCTTGATCTGTGCTTGCCTTATACAGATGTCTTGCTATCATTTGGGCTGTGTTCCGAATGGCACCCTATTTCCTATGTGGAACAGTGCAATATAAAGTGAAGAAGGTGCCCGTTGGGACACAGACAGTTTTCTCTAACCATGTGCTATCCTTCAAACCCGATTGTTCTCCAATCAACTCTACATTCTCCTGTTTCTCCATTTTTCTTCATATTTCAATCCCCTCGGTTCCTTTTACTGTTTGGTAAAGAGCGTCATGTCTGCTACCTGAATGAATATTTTGTATTGACGTCAGACGGGACCATAAGATGTTGATTGGGCATCAACATTCCTTCTATTCTATTCTTTCCATTCTATTCATTCTATTCTATTCATTCTATTATATTCCTTCCATTCTATTCATTCTATTCTATTCATTCTATTCTATTCATTCTATTATATTCCTTCCATTCTATTCATTCTATTCTATTCATTCTATTATATTCCTTCCATTCTATTCATTCTATTCTATTCATTATATTCTATTCATTCTATTCTATTCCTTCCATTCTATTCATTCTATTCTATTCATTATATTCTATTCATTATATTCTATTAATTCTATTATATTCCTTCCATTCTATTCCTTCTATTCTATTCCTTCCATTATATTCCTTCCATGCATTATATTATATTCCTTCTATTATATTCCTTCCATTCTATTCATTCTATTATTTTCATTCCATTCTATTCATTCTATTCCTTTTATCTATCCACACAGCAGATTATACAGAAGACACATTCTACTAACAATAGGAGGTATCAGACCTAGTATTTGAAATCTTTTAAATACACTACATGAATAAAATGTATGTGGACAGCTGCTCGTCGAACATCTCATTTCAAAATCATGGGCATTAATATGGAGTTGGTTCCCCCTTTGCTGCTATAACATCCTCCACTCTTCTGGGAAGACTTTCCACTAGATGTTGGAACATTGCTGGGGGGAATTTCTTCCATTAGTGAGGTCGGACACTAATGTTGGGCGATTAGGCCTGGCTCGCAGTCGGCATTCCAATTCATCCCAAAGGTGTTCGATGGGGTTGAGGTCAGGACTCTGTGCAGACCAGTCAAGTTCTTCCACACCAATCTTGACAAACCATTTCTGTATGGACCTCGCTTTGTGTACAGGGGCATTGTCATGCTGAAACTGGAAAAGGCCTTCCCCAAATTGTTGCCGCAAAGTTGGAAGTACAGAATCGTCTAGAATGTTGTTGTATGCTGTAGGGTTAAGATTTCCCTTCACTAAGGGGCCAAGCCCGAACCATGAAAAACAGCCCCAGACCTTATTCCACCTCCACCAATCTTTACAGTTGGCACTACGCATTGGGGCAGATAGCATTCTCCTGGCATCCGCCAAACCCAGGTTCGTCTGTCGGACTGCCAGAGAACGCGTTTCCACTGCTCCAGAGTCCAATGGCGGCGAGCTTTACACGACGCTTGGCATTGAGCATGATTTTATGCTTGTGTGCGACTGCTCGGCCATGGAAACCCATTTCAACCCGACCAACAGTTCTGTGCTGACAGATTACTTTTACTTGCTACGCGCTTCAGCACTTGTCTCCTTCTGTGAGCTTGTGTGGCCTACGCAGAGCCATTGTTGCTCCTAGGCGTTTCCACTTCACAATAACAGCACTTCCAGTTGATCGGGGAAGCTCTAAGTGGGTAGAAATTTGACGAACTGACTTGTTGGAAAGGTAACATCCTATGACGGTGCCACATTGACAGTAACTGAGCTCTTCATTAAGGCCATTCTACTGCCAATATTTGTCTATGGTGATTGCATGGCTGTGTCCTCGATTTTATACACCTGTCAGCAACGGGTGTGGCTGAAATAGCCGAATCCACTCATTTGAAAAGGGTGTCCACATACTCTAGTATATATAGTCCACCTGTAGTGTTTTCTCCTGCATGCCTGGAGTGACAGGTTCCATTGCGCATTGAGGCAAGCTCAATCAAGCACAGATAAAGTTCATTGAAATGATCTCATTGTATTTTAACCTAGGTTTTGAAAGTATATGGGTAGGATTTAAACGGAGGAAACGTTGGGAAGCTAGTGAGGAGAGGGGGGTATCTGTCATTTATGAATGTATTATTATCTGCTAATGGGATCGTAGGCTAAATGAGAGACATTAGATCAAAGACACAGAACATTGTAATAGGCTAGCTAGAGACTGTATCATTATATGGCTGACATGGTGATGGTCAGTCTATATAATGGATGTCTTCTCCTCCCACTCCACAGTGATGCACACTTTATGGCAGCGTTCCAAATGGAACCCCAAATGAAACCCTATTCCCTAGTGCACTACTTTTGACCAGAGCCCCGTGGATACATAGGGATTAATAGGTTGGTTGTGGGAAGTTGTGTGGGAAGGATATAGCCTATGACCCCCCCACAACACACAGCCACGCCCATGCATGCAAGCACCGTCACTTGTTTACTCATTCACTGCCACGAACACACACACACACGCGCGCGAAGTCGCACACACACACATTTCTACTCATATGTCAGATCACATTTCTGTGACTCTAGCACATCTCATATCTCACATCAAAGTATGATCCCATTGAACCGAATGCGTAATAACGCAACAGAGTAGATCAGATTGTTTCTGCATTCTCTCAGTAGTAGCATGTTCTTGGCAGGTTGTACCCATACCGTTGTTTAAATTCATATTATTTCCAGCTCGGTAGAGTTCAGCCGAAGAACCTCTTCCCCGCCAGAGGTGCGTTCAGAGAATCTTCGATAAGGATGGCAAGCTATCTCGTTTTCATCATTTTACCTAAAATACAATATGTTGAGCTAAAAGTAACTACAAGTCTACAACCATTTAACTACACAAATCTACATTCAAATACCAGATCAGTTGGCAATGGGATGTGTAGCCTATGGATAAGTTGGATAACTAAACGTCCATGTTGCAATATGAGTGTAGGAGGCTAAACATAAAGTGAAGGCTATTTACCTATCAGCAGACAACGCAGTCAGGGTAAAAACAGACACTCCGACGGAGGTGAGTTGGATGAATGGTATGAGTTTACATCCAACTCTCCCGAAGAGCCACTCGTCCGCGAGGTACCGACTGGCATCCACCGGCGCGCAAGTAACCAGGAGGACCAAGTCCCCGAACGCGAGACTCGACATGAAGAGGTTGGGGACATTCCGCATGGATTTAGAGGAAGACAATGTCTTGATGAGGGTTATGTTACCGATTAGTCCCACGACTATGATGACTCCATAAATGGCAGTGATGGCGATGCTGATGTAGTACATGGATTGTTCCGAAGTGGCCCCTGTGTGATTACCGTGGTGCGCCCATTTGGACACATTCTGGTATAAATCCAGTTCTTGTGTAATAATAAAAGGTTTTTCGAATGACATCCTCTCAACATCCCATGTCTTGTTTATGGAGTCTATAAAAGTTTAAATAAAATTAGTTTCATTTGCCTTATTGATAGTCTCCAACTGGTGCGTAGAAAAATACATTTACACTTTGGAGAGTTTTACTCTGACGTAATAGGCTATGTTTATATTATCCGATTTGAAAGTGTTCTCTCATAGACGTCGCGCGCAATCCCAACACTGACTGGGGTGGTGTATTGACTAGACCACGCGACTTCTACTGTTCTTTAAATGCGCGTGCGCAAAATGCGCTTTTCTGTTCTCTTGCGCGCGCTGTGGGTCTGCGCTCTCTGTCAGCAGTCTCTCAAGAACGAATAAACCTTTTTTCCCGGGACAGTCTTTTTATTAACTTAATTTTAGCATTTGTTTACAATGATACAAAACACAATTGTCTAAATTAAAATGCAATACATATTGTAGTGTAGTTAGAAGTTTTGGTTACCTGAACTGAACTTGAACCTGCAACCTTGCAGCCACTCACTAATTCAACACCACAAAATTGACAGTTCAGCCAAAGACCCCATGGGCGAATCTCAATTGAATTTCTGTGATTCCTCACATCCTCTCTCCTCTGACTTCATCCAATGGATTTTGAGAAGGTGAGGAGAAAGGACGTGAGGAATCCAGAAAATGCAATTGATTTTGTACCAAGGCCGTGGCGCTACTTGAATGCACTATTATTGAGCTCATATAGACAACATATCATATGTGTGTGTGATGGATTATGTATATTGATTGTGTATAATTGATTGTATTTGATTGAACTCATCATCCTATCCCCAGGGACATTGGTGTTTTCACTTAGTAATAGAACAAGTGAGCAAACATTGACATAAGAGCTATTGACCACTGGTGACACTGATTTCATATCAATTGTGAGCTGGTAGCAAAAGCCTCAGAAAGTGAAAAGTGCCTGGTGTTTCATGGAGAAGTGATAATACCCAACCATTATTTTTATTGAACCTTGTTTCATACAGGTTATACTCATTGACAAACAATCTCTTTTACTAGAGAGGGCATTAATGGTCCTAGGAAAAAATATGTTTACCCCTGTGGATGTGATGATGTTGGGGATTAATGTTTTGTGTGTGAGAGAGAGAGAGAGAGAGAGAGAGAGAGAGAGAGAGAGAGAGAGAGAGAGAGAGAGAGAGAGAGAGAGAGAGAGAGAGAGAGAGAGAGAGAGAGAGAGAGAGAGAGAGAGAGAGAGAGAGAGAGAGAGAGAGAGAGAGAGAGAGAGAGAGAGAGAGAGAGAGAGAGAGAGAGAGAGAGAGAGAGAGAGAGAGAGAGAGAGAGAGAGAGAGAGAGAGAGAGAGAGAGAATCAACCATCAGGACATCTGCCAGACCTCCAGCTGACGCAGTGAACGTCTCAAGTGTGACATCACATCTTCTCAGAATGGAAGAACTGAAAACCACAGCATGTGGGGGGCCTTCAAGGAGACCATGTCTTTCTGTCTCCATCTCTTCTTTAACCCTTTCCACTGCCTACCATTAAAAGGTAAAACCACAATCCTTATTTTGATCAAATGGGTGTACTACTCATTCAAGGGTTTTTCTTTACTTTTACTATGTTCTACATTGTAGAATAATAGTGAATACATCAAAACTATGAAATAACACATATGGAATCATGTAGTAACCAAAAAAGTGTTAAACAAATCAAAATATATTTTATATTTGACAATGGTCAAATAGCCACCCTTTGCCTTGATACACACTCTTGACATTCTCTCAACCAGCTTCACCTGGAATGCTTTTCCAACAGTCTTGAAGGAGTTCCCACATATGCTCAGCACTTGTTGGCTGCTTTTCCATCACTCTGCGATCCAACTCATCCCAAACCATCTGAATTTGGTTGAGGTTGGGAGATTGTGGAGGCCAGGTCATCTGATGCAGCACTCCATCTCTCTCCTTGGTCAAATATCCCTTACACAGCCTGGAGGTGTGTTGGGTCATTGTCCTGTTGAAAAACAAATGATAGTCCCACTATAACCAAACCAGATGGGATGGCGTATCGCTGCAGAATGCTGTGGTAGCCATGCTGGTTAAGTGTGCCTTGAATTCTAAATAAATCATAGGCTGTATCACCAGCAAAGCACCCCCACACTATAACACCTCCTCCTCCATGCTTCACGGTGGGAGATACACATGCCGAGATCATCCGTTCACCTACTCTACGTCTCACAGTTGTAACTAAATATCTCAAATTTGGACTCCAGACCAAAGGACAGATTTCCACCAGTCAAATGTCCATTGCTCGTGTTTCTTGGCCCAAGCAAGTCTCTTCCTCTTATTGGTGTCCTTTAGTAGTGGTTTCTTTGCAGCAATTTGACCATGAAGGCCTGATTCACACAGTCTCCTCTGAACAGATGATGTTGAGATGTGTCTGTTACTTGAACTCTGTGAAGCGTTTATTTGGGCTGTAATTTCTGAGGCTGGTAACTCTAATGAACTTATCCTCTGCAGCAGAGGTAAATGGGTCTTCCTTTCCTGTGGCGGTCCTCATGAGAGCCAGTATCATCATAGTACTCGATGGTTATCATGACAGCACTTGAAATGTCTTAAAGTAATGATGGACTGTCGTTTCTCTTGGCTTATTTGAGCTGTTCTTGCCATAATATGGGCTTAGTCTTTTACCAAATGGGGCTATCTTCTGTAAACCCCCCCCACACACACACACACACACACACACACACACACACCTTGTCACAACACAACTGTGGCTCAAACGCATTAAGAAGGAAAGAAATTCCACAAATTAACTTTTAAGAAGGAACACCTTGTAACGGTGTTCTTCCTGGGATGAAGGAGAGGACCAAAATGCAGCGCGGCTAGTGTTCAACATGTTTAATAAAACGAATAAACGTGAACACTAATACAAATAACAAAACAACAAATGTGAAAACCGAGACAGCCCTATCTGGTGCAGACAAAACACAGAGACAGGAAACAATCACCCACAAAATCCCAACACAAAACAAGCCTCCTATATATGATTCTCAATCAGGGACAACGATTGACAGCTGCCTCTGATTGAGAACCATATTAGGCTGGACACAGAAACAGACAAACTAGACACAACATAGAATTCCCACCCAGCTCACGTCCTGACCAACACTAAACAAGCAAAACACATAAGAACTCTGGTCAGGACGTTACACACCTGTTAATAATTGAAATGCGTTCCAGGTGACTGCCTCATGAATCTGGTTGAGAGAAGGCCAAGAATGTGCAAAGCTGTCATCAAGGCAAAGGGTGGCTATTTGAAGAATCTCAAATATAAAATATATTTTGATTTGTTTAACACTTTTTTGGTTACTACATGATTCCATATGTGTTGTTTCATCGTTTTGATGTCTTCACTATTATTCGACAACGTAGAAAATAGTAAAAATACAGAAAAACCCTTGAATGACTAGGTGTTCTAAAACGATTGACCGTTAGTGTATATCATTAAATGAAATGAACAGCTGAACGTATCCCAGATTGTGCCTTTAAGGAAGAGAGTGAGAAAGATCCTTCCCTCTGCCCACTATTGAAGAGTAACTGCTGTAAAGCTTGGTGAGTATTTGTCCTTGCATTCATCCTCCTGGGATAAATATAGAGATTGATCATCATAGACTTTGGTTGGATTTAGTTTTGGGGTCAAGATTGATGGTTAGATACAGTTTATGCTGAGGACTGGGGAGAACAAAATGTCATCCATTCTCAAAAGCTCCATTTCCGAATGAGATGGGGAGAGCTGTACAAAAATGTTGCTCATTGTCTGTAAGAAAGGGAAGAGAGCACTTTTAAAGATGACATTTTTTCCAGACTGAGATTGTCCAGAAATGTTGCTTATAGTCTGTAACAAATGGCATCTTGAAAACTGGCATTTCAAATTAGAGAAATAAACTTTATTAAATTAACTATTCATTATATAAATAATTTGTAATAAATGGACTATTCATTATTTAAATCACCTTTAATAAATGGACTATTCGTTATTTAAATTATGTTTAATAAATGGACTATTCAATATTTAAATCACCTTTAATAAATTGACTATTCGTTATTTAAATCATTTAAAATAAATGGACTATTCATTATTTAAATCAGTTTTAATAAATGGACTATTCATTATTTAGTCATTATTCAACCAGTGACATATGCAATAGACAGAGAGACAGATGAACACTTGGAAAGCTATTATTCTTTCATTCATTGACTGTGTTCTTCATTGAGGAATCTAAATGTCCTCCAAATGTCAGCCATCCTGCATTCCGGAAGGCTCCTTCCTCTAGCACTAGAACTAATGGTAGGAGTTTAAAAGTGTAAGTCACAATTCAACTTTACCCCAATTATCCCCACCCATCTTCTAGCCAGCCTTTCCAAATAGTTGCAACGTGTTGATTAAATGTCAACTGTGTTGTCAATTCAGGAAGAAGGTTCCTACACAAACGCTCAGCACTGAAGGAAGCTGATCAATGAAGACAAGAAAACGGTGTTATTATGCATCATTATGTGTATGTTTTTTACCCCACAGTGTTTTAATGGTGGCTTGCTGGCTGACTGGCTGACTGGCTAACTGACTGGCTGGATGACTGACTAACTGACTGGCTGGCTGGATGACTGATTAACTGGCTGGCTGGGAGACTGACTGGCAGGCTGGGTGACTGACTGACTGGCTGGATGACTGATTAACTGGCTGGCTGGGAGACTGACTGACTGGCTGGATGACTGGCTGGATGACTGATTAACTGGCTGGCTGGGTGACTGACTGACTGACTGACTGGCTGGCTGAATGCAGAGGACTTCATTATCAAGCCAAGACATCAATGGCTACAATTCCCAGAAACGTGACTGAAAGACAAACATGAGTAATTACTCTGGTTTCCTAGAGTTAGGAGCCAAAAGACGGAGGCTGACCCATGATCAAACGTGTGAGAAGGTGTGATGAGGCAGGAGGAGGTGAGGTGGCAGGAGTGTGTGAGAGGAGGTAGGAGGAAGTGTGATGAGGGGAGCGGAGGTGTGAGGAGGCAGGAGGAGATGAGAGGAGGTGTGAGGAGGCCGGGGGACGTGTGAGGAGGCAGAAAGAAGTGTAGGGAGGCAGGAGGTGGAGTGAGGAGGTGTGTTAATCTTTATATCAACCCTTATCCCCTTCTCAGCTCTGACTGATGATGGCTTTAGGAGGATACACACACACACACACACACACACACACACACACACACACACACACACACACACACACACACACACACACACACACACACACACGGCTGTTCCTTGATCTCTGATGACTCACCACCATTGGAGAGGGAAACAACAGTCTGCTATCACAAACACATAGGCCATGTCCCCAATGGCACCCTATTCACTAGGGCTCTAGTCAAAATAAGTGCACTATGTAGGAAATACGATGTCATTTGGGACTCAGATATAATCACAGTCAACTCTGAAATTGCTCTGCGGTGGATTTAAGCCTTTCAGTCTCATGTTGTCATTAGAGCATGGTCGATATCAAGACACATCTAGAATGTCCATCTCCAGATGAAAACACTGACATAATGCAGAGACAACAGTAAACAGGGGGAGACAGATTCAGCTCTAGTTTATAAAATACGTATGGATGAACTGAGGGTGCTGCTATATAGCATAAGGTTCAGCCACATCCACATCTCTCTCTTACTGTCTCGCTCACACACACACACACGAGCTTGTATTCAGGTGATAGAGGATAAGCTCCTTCTGATTCAGGCCAGAACACCTCTACCTTATTTCCAGAAACCCTCCATGTGATCAGGCCAGAAGACCTCCACCTCACTACTAGAAACCCTCCATGTGATCAGGCCAGAACACCTCTACCTAACTATTAGAAACCCTCCATGTGATCAGGCCAGAAGACCTCTACCTCACTACTAGAAACCCTCCATGTGATCAGGCCAGAACACCTCTACCTCACTACTAGAAACCCTCCATGTGATCAGGCCAGAACACCTCTACCTCACTACTAGAAACCCTCCATGTGATCAGGCCAGAACACCTCTACCTCACTACTAGAAACCCTCCATGTGATCAGGCCAGAACACCTCTACCTCACTACTAGAAACCCTCCATGTGATCAGGCCAGAAGACCTCGACCTCACTACTAGAAACACTCCATGTGATCAGGCCAGAACACCTCTACCTCACTACTATAAACCCTCCATGTGATCAGGCCAGAACACCTCTACCTCACTACTAGAAACCCTCCATGTGATCAGGCCAGAACACCTCTACCTCACTACTAGAAACCCTCCATGTGATCAGGCCAGAACACCTCTACCTCACTGTGCAACTAGAAACCCTCCATGTGATCAGGCCAGAACACCTCTACCTCACTACTAGAAACCCTCCATGTGATCAGGCCAGAACACCTCTACCTCACTACTAGAAACCCTCCATGTGATCAGGCCAGAAGACCTCGACCTCGACCTCACTACTAGAAACACTCCATGTGATCAGGCCAGAACACCTCTACCTCACTACTATAAACCCTCCATGTGATCAGGCCAGAACACCTCTACCTCACTACTAGAAACCCTCCATGTGATCAGGCCAGAACACCTCTACCTCACTACTAGAAACCCTCCATGTGATCAGGCCAGAACACCTCTACCTCACTATTAGAAACCTTCCATGTGATCAGGCCAGAAGACCTCTACCTCACTACTAGAAACCCTCCATGTGATCAGGCCAGAACACCTCTACCTCACTACTAGAAACCCTCCATGTGATCAGGCCAGAACACCTCTACCTCACTGTGCTACTAGAAACCATCCATGTGATCAGGCCAGAACACCTCTACCTCATTTCTAGAAATCCTCCATGTGATCAGGCCAGAACACCTCTACCTCACTAATAGAAACCCTCCATGTGATCAGGCCAGAACACCTCTACCTCACTACTAGAAACCCTCCATGTGATCAGGCCAGAACACCTCTACCTCATTTCTAGAAACCCTCCATGTGATCAGGCCAGAACACCTCTACCTCACTACTAGAAACCCTCCATGTGATCAGGCCAGAACACCTCTACCTCACTACTAGAAACCCTCCATGTGATCAGGCCAGAACACATCTACCTCACTACTAGAAACCCTCCATGTGATCAGGCCAGAACACCTCTACCTCACTACTAGAAACCCTCCATGTGATCAGGCCAGAACACCTCTACCTCACTACTAGAAACCCTCCATGTGATCAGGCCAGAACACCTCTACCTCACTACTAGAAACCCTCCATGTGATCAGGCCAGAACACCTCTACCTCACTACTAGAAACCCTCCATGTGATCAGGCCAGAACACCTCTACCTCACTGTGCTACTAGAAACCCTCCATGTGATCAGGTCAGAACACCTCTACCTCACTACTAGAAACCCTCCATGTGATCAGGCCAGAACACCTCTACCTCACTACTAGAAACCCTCCATGTGATCAGGCCAGAACACATCTACCTCACTACTAGAAACCCTCCATGTGATCAGGCCAGAACACCTCTACCTCACTACTAGAAACCCTCCATGTGATCAGGCCAGAACACCTCTACCTCACTGTGCTACTAGAAACCCTCCATGTGATCAGGCCAGAACACCTCTACCTCATTTCTAGAAACCCTCCATGTGATCAGGCCAGAACACCTCTACCTCACTAATAGAAACCCTCCATGTGATCAGGCCAGAACACCTCTACCTCACTACTAGAAACCCTCCATGTGATCAGGCCAGAACACCTCTACCTCACTGTGCTACTAGAAACCCTCCATGTGATCAGGCCAGAACACCTCTACCTCATTTCTAGAAACCCTCCATGTGATCAGGCCAGAACACCTCTACCTCACTACTAGAAACCCTCCATGTGATCAGGCCAGAAGACCTCTACCTCACTACTAGAAACCCTCCATGTGATCAGGCCAGAACACCTCTACCTCACTACTAGAAACCCTCCATGTGATCAGGCCAGAACACCTCTACCTCACTACTAGAAACCCTCCATGTGATCAGGCCAGAACACCTCTACCTCACTACTAGAAACCCTCCATGTGATCAGGCCAGAACACCTCTACCTCGTTTCTAGAAACCCTCCATGTGATCAGGCCAGAACACCTCTACCTCACTACTAGAAACCCTCCATGTGATCAGGCCAGAACACCTCTACCTCACTACTAGAAACCCTCCATGTGATCAGGCCAGAACACCTCTACCTCACTACTAGAAACCCTCCATGTGATCAGGCCAGAACACCTCTACCTCACTGTGCAACTAGAAACCCTCCATGTGATCAGGCCAGAACACCTCTACCTCACTACTAGAAACCCTCCATGTGATCAGGCCAGAACACCTCTACCTCACTACTAGAAACCCTCCATGTGATCAGGCCAGAAGACCTCGACCTCACTACTAGAAACACTCCATGTGATCAGGCCAGAACACCTCTACCTCACTACTATAAACCCTCCATGTGATCAGGTCAGAACACCTCTACCTCACTACTAGAAACCCTCCATGTGATCAGGCCAGAACACCTCTACCTCACTACTAGAAACCCTCCATGTGATCAGGCCAGAACACCTCTACCTCACTATTAGAAACCTTCCATGTGATCAGGCCAGAAGACCTCTACCTCACTACTAGAAACCCTCCATGTGATCAGGCCAGAACACCTCTACCTCACTACTAGAAACCCTCCATGTGATCAGGCCAGAACACCTCTACCTCACTGTGCTACTAGAAACCATCCATGTGATCAGGCCAGAACACCTCTACCTCATTTCTAGAAATCCTCCATGTGATCAGGCCAGAACACCTCTACCTCACTAATAGAAACCCTCCATGTGATCAGGCCAGAACACCTCTACCTCACTACTAGAAACCCTCCATGTGATCAGGCCAGAACACCTCTACCTCATTTCTAGAAACCCTCCATGTGATCAGGCCAGAACACCTCTACCTCACTACTAGAAACCCTCCATGTGATCAGGCCAGAACACCTCTACCTCACTACTAGAAACCCTCCATGTGATCAGGCCAGAACACATCTACCTCACTACTAGAAACCCTCCATGTGATCAGGCCAGAACACCTCTACCTCACTACTAGAAACCCTCCATGTGATCAGGCCAGAACACCTCTACCTCACTACTAGAAACCCTCCATGTGATCAGGCCAGAACACCTCTACCTCACTACTAGAAACCTTCCATGTGATCAGGCGAGAACACCTCTACCTCACTACTAGAAACCCTCCATGTGATCAGGCCAGAACACCTCTACCTCACTGTGCTACTAGAAACCCTCCATGTGATCAGGTCAGAACACCTCTACCTCACTACTAGAAACCCTCCATGTGATCAGGCCAGAACACCTCTACCTCACTACTAGAAACCCTCCATGTGATCAGGCCAGAACACATCTACCTCACTACTAGAAACCCTCCATGTGATCAGGCCAGAACACCTCTACCTCACTACTAGAAACCCTCCATGTGATCAGGCCAGAACACCTCTACCTCACTGTGCTACTAGAAACCCTCCATGTGATCAGGCCAGAACACCTCTACCTCATTTCTAGAAACCCTCCATGTGATCAGGCCAGAACACCTCTACCTCACTAATAGAAACCCTCCATGTGATCAGGCCAGAACACCTCTACCTCACTACTAGAAACCCTCCATGTGATCAGGCCAGAACACCTCTACCTCACTGTGCTACTAGAAACCCTCCATGTGATCAGGCCAGAACACCTCTACCTCATTTCTAGAAACCCTCCATGTGATCAGGCCAGAACACCTCTACCTCACTACTAGAAACCCTCCATGTGATCAGGCCAGAAGACCTCTACCTCACTACTAGAAACCCTCCATGTGATCAGGCCAGAACACCTCTACCTCACTACTATAAACCCTCCATGTGATCAGGCCAGAACACCTCTACCTCACTACTAGAAACCCTCCATGTGATCAGGCCAGAACACCTCTACCTCACTACTAGAAACCCTCCATGTGATCAGGCCAGAACACCTCTACCTCGTTTCTAGAAACCCTCCATGTGATCAGGCCAGAACACCTCTACCTCACTACTAGAAACCCTCCATGTGATCAGGCCAGAACACCTCTACATCGCTACTAGAAACCCTCCATGTGATCAGGCCAGAAGACCTCTACCTCACTACTAGAAACCCTCCATGTGATCAGGCCAGAACACCTCTACCTCACTACTAGAAACCCTCCATGTGATCAGGCCAGAACACCTCTACCTCACTACTAGAAACCCTCCATGTGATCAGGCCAGAACACCTCTACCTCACTACTAGAAACCCTCCATGTGATCAGGCCAGAACACCTCTACCTCACTACTAGAAACCCTCCATGTGATCAGGCCAGAACACCTCTACCTCACTACTAGAAACCCTCCATGTGATCAGGCCAGAACACCTCTACCTCATTTCTAGAAACCCTCCATGTGATCAGGCCAGAACACCTCTACCTCACTACTAGAAACCCTCCATGTGATCAGGCCAGAACACCTCTACCTCACTACTAGAAACCCTCCATGTGATCAGGCCAGAACACCTCTACCTCACTACTAGAAACCCCCCATGTGATCAGGCCAGAACACCTCTACCTCACTACTAGAAACCCTCCATGTGATCAGGCCAGAACACCTCTACCTCACTACTAGAAACCCTCCATGTGATCAGGCCAGAAGACCTCTACCTCACTACTAGAAACCCTCCATGTGATCAGGCCAGAACACCTCTACCTCACTACTAGAAACCATCCATGTGATCAGGCCAGAACACCTCTCCCTCACTACTAGAAACCCTCCATGTGATCAGGCCAGAACACCTCTACCTCACTATTAGAAACCTTCCATGTGATCAGGCCAGAAGACCTCTACCTCACTACTAGAAACCCTCCATGTGATCAGGCCAGAACACCTCTACCTCACTACTAGAAACCCTCCATGTGATCAGGCCAGAACACCTCTACCTCACTGTGCTACTAGAAACCCTCCATGTGATCAGGCCAGAACACCTCTACCTCATTTCTAGAAATCCTCCATGTGATCAGGCCAGAACACCTCTACCTCACTAATAGAAACCCTCCATGTGATCAGGCCAGAACACCTCTACCTCACTACTAGAAACCCTCCATGTGATCAGGCCAGAACACCTCTACCTCATTTCTAGAAACCCTCCATGTGATCAGGCCAGAACACCTCTACCTCACTACTAGAAACCCTCCATGTGATCAGGCCAGAACACCTCTACCTCACTATTAGAAACCCTCCATGTGATCAGGCCAGAACACCTCTACCTCACTACTAGAAACCCTCCATGTGATCAGGCCAGAACACCTCTACCTCACTACTAGAAACCCTCCATGTGATCAGGCCAGAACACCTCTACCTCACTACTAGAAACCCTCCATGTGATCAGGCCAGAACACCTCTACCTCACTACTAGAAACCCTCCATGTGATCAGGCCAGAACACCTCTACCTCACTACTAGAAACCCTCCATGTGATCAGGCCAGAACACCTCTACCTCACTGTGCTACTAGAAACCCTCCATGTGATCAGGTCAGAACACCTCTACCTCACTACTAGAAACCCTCCATGTGATCAGGCCAGAACACCTCTACCTCACTACTAGAAACCCTCCATGTGATCAGGCCAGAACACATCTACCTCACTGCTAGAAACCCTCCATGTGATCAGGCCAGAACACCTCTACCTCACTACTAGAAACCCTCCATGTGATCAGGCCAGAACACCTCTACCTCACTGTGCTACTAGAAACCCTCCATGTGATCAGGCCAGAACACCTCTACCTCATTTCTAGAAACCCTCCATGTGATCAGGCCAGAACACCTCTACCTCACTATTATAAACCCTCCATGTGATCAGGCCAGAACACCTCTACCTCACTACTAGAAACCCTCCATGTGATCAGGCCAGAACACCTCTACCTCACTACTAGAAACCCTCCATGTGATCAGGCCAGAACACCTCTACATCGCTACTAGAAACCCTCCATGTGATCAGGCCAGAAGACCTCTACCTCACTACTAGAAACCCTCCATGTGATCAGGCCAGAACACCTCTACCTCACTACTAGAAACCCTCCATGTGATCAGGCCAGAACACCTCTACCTCACTACTAGAAACCCTCCATGTGATCAGGCCAGAACACCTCTACCTCACTATTAGAAACCCTCCATGTGATCAGGCCAGAAGACCTCTACCTCACTACTAGAAACCCTCCATGTGATCAGGCCAGAACACCTCTACCTCACTACTAGAAACCCTCCATGTGATCAGGCCAGAACACCTCTACCTCACAACTAGAAACCCTCCATGTGATCAGGCCAGAACACCTCTACCTCACTACTAGAAACCCTCCATGTGATCAGGCCAGAACACCTCTACCTCACTACTAGAAACCCTCCATGTGATCAGGCCAGAACACCTCTACCTCACTACTAGAAACCCTCCATGTGATCAGGCCAGAATACCTCTACCTCACTACTAGAAACCCTCCATGTGATCAGGCCAGAACACCTCTACCTCACTACTAGAAACCCTCCATGTGATCAGGCCAGAACACCTCTACCTCACTACTAGAAACCCTCCATGTGATCAGGCCAGAACACCTCTACCTCACTACTAGAAACCCTCCATGTGATCAGGCCAGAACACCTCTACCTCATTTCTAGAAACCCTCCATGTGATCAGGCCAGAACACCTCTACCTCACTACTAGAAACGCTCCATGTGATCAGGCCAGAACACCTCTACCTCACTACTAGAAACCCTCCATGTGATCAGGCCAGAACACCTCTACCTCACTACTAGAAACCCCCCATGTGATCAGGCCAGAACACCTCTACCTCACTACTAGAAACCCTCCATGTGATCAGGCCAGAACACCTCTACCTCACTATTAGATACCTTCCATGTGATCAGGCCAGAAGACCTCTACCTCACTACTAGAAACCCTCCATGTGATCAGGCCAGAACACCTCTACCTCACTACTAGAAACCCTCCATGTGATCAGGCCAGAACACCTCTACCTCACTGTGCTACTAGAAACCCTCCATGTGATCAGGCCAGAACACCTCTACCTCATTTCTAGAAACCCTCCATGTGATCAGGCCAGAACACCTCTACCTCACTAATAGAAACCCTCCATGTGATCAGGCCAGAACACCTCTACCTCACTACTAGAAACCCTCCATGTGATCAGGCCAGAACACCTCTACCTCATTTCTAGAAACCCTCCATGTGATCAGGCCAGAACACCTCTACCTCACTACTAGAAACCCTCCATGTGATCAGGCCAGAACACCTCTACCTCACTACAAGAAACCCTCCATGTGATCAGGCCAGAACACATCTACCTCACTACTAGAAACCCTCCATGTGATCAGGCCAGAACACCTCTACCTCACTACTAGAAACCCTCCATGTGATCAGGCCAGAACACCTCTACCTCACTACTAGAAACCCTCCATGTGATCAGGCCAGAACACCTCTACCTCACTACTAGAAACCCTCCATGTGATCAGGCCAGAACACCTCTACCTCACTACTAGAAACCCTCCATGTGATCAGGCCAGAACACCTCTACCTCACTACTAGAAACCCTCCATGTGATCAGGCCAGAACACCTCTACCTCACTACTAGAAACCCTCCATGTGATCAGGCCAGAACACCTCTACCTCACTACTAGAAACCCTCCATGTGATCAGGCCAGAACACCTCTACCTCACTGTGCTACTAGAAACCCTCCATGTGATCAGGCCAGAACACCTCTACCTCACTACTAGAAACCCTCCATGTGATCAGGCCAGAACACCTCTACCTCACTACTAGAAACCCTCCATGTGATCAGGCCAGAACACATCTACCTCAGTACTAGAAACCCTCCATGTGATCAGGCCAGAACACCTCTACCTCACTACTAGAAACCCTCCATGTGAATGGGCCAGAACACCTCTACCTCACTACTAGAAACCCTCCATGTGATCAGGTCAGAACACCTCTACCTCACTACTAGAAACCCTCCATGTGAATGGGCCAGAACACCTCTACCTCACTACTAGAAACCCTCCATGTGATCAGGCCAGAACACATCTACCTCACTACTAGAAACCCTCCATGTGATCAGGCCAGAACACCTCTACCTCACTACTAGAAACCCTCCATGTGATCAGGCCAGAAGACCTCTACCTCACTACTAGAAACCCTCCATGTGATCAGGCCAGAACACCTCTACCTCATTACTAGAAACCCTCCATGTGATCAGGCCAGAACACATCTACCTCACTACTAGAAACCCTCCATGTGATCAGGCCAGAACACCTCTACCTCACTACTAGAAACCCTCCATGTGATCAGGCCAGAACACCTCTACCTCACTACTAGAAACCCTCCATGTGATCAGGCCAGAACACCTCTACCTCACTGTGCTACTAGAAACCCTCCATGTGATCAGGCCAGAACACCTCTACCTCACTACTAGAAACCCTCCATGTGATCAGGCCAGAACACCTCTACCTCACTACTAGAAACCCTCCATGTGATCAGGCCAGAACACATCTACCTCACTACTAGAAACCCTCCATGTGATCAGGCCAGAACACCTCTACCTCACTACTAGAAACCCTCCATGTGAATGGGCCAGAACACCTCTACCTCACTACTAGAAACCCTCCATGTGATCAGGCCAGAACACCTCTACCTCACTACTAGAAACCTTCCATGTGATCAGGCCAGAACACCTCTACCTCATTTCTAGAAACCCTCCATGTGATCAGGCCAGAACACCTCTACATCGCTACTAGAAACCCTCCATGTGATCAGGCCAGAAGACCTCTACCTCACTACTAGAAACCCTCCATGTGATCAGGCCAGAACACCTCTACCTCACTACTAGAAACCCTCCATGTCATCAGGCCAGAACACCTCTACCTCACTACTAGAAACCCTCCATGTGATCAGGCCAGAACACCTCTACCTCACTATTAGAAACCCTCCATGTGATCAGGCCAGAAGACCTCTACCTCACTACTAGAAACCCTCCATGTGATCAGGCCAGAACACCTCTACCTCACTACTAGAAACCCTCCATGTGATCAGGCCAGAACACCTCTACCTCACTACTATAAACCCTCCATGTGATCAGGCCAGAACACCTCTACCTCACTACTAGAAACCCTCCATGTGATCAGGCCAGAACACCTCTACCTCACTACTAGAAACCCTCCATGTGATCAGGCCAGAACACCTCTACCTCACTACTAGAAACCCTCCATGTGATCAGGCCAGAATACCTCTACCTCACTACTAGAAACCCTCCATGTGATCAGGCCAGAACACCTCTACCTCACTACTAGAAACCCTCCATGTGATCAGGCCAGAACACCTCTACCTCACTACTAGAAACCCTCCATGTGATCAGGCCAGAACACCTCTACCTCACTACTAGAAACCCTCCATGTGATCAGGCCAGAACACCTCTACCTCACTGTGCTACTAGAAACCCTCCATGTGATCAGGCCAGAACACCTCTACCTCATTTCTAGAAACCCTCCATGTGATCAGGCCAGAACACCTCTACCTCACTAATAGAAACCCTCCATGTGATCAGGCCAGAACACCTCTACCTCACTACTAGAAACCCTCCATGTGATCAGGCCAGAACACCTCTACCTCATTTCTAGAAACCCTCCATGTGATCAGGCCAGAACACCTCTACCTCACTACTAGAAACCCTCCATGTGATCAGGCCAGAACACCTCTACCTCACTACAAGAAACCCTCCATGTGATCAGGCCAAAACACATCTACCTCACTACTAGAAACCCTCCATGTGATCAGGCCAGAACACCTCTACCTCACTACTAGAAACCCTCCATGTGATCAGGTCAGAACACCTCTACCTCACTACTAGAAACCCTCCATGTGATCAGGCCAGAACACCTCTACCTCACTAATAGAAACCCTCCATGTGATCAGGCCAGAACACCTCTACCTCACTACTAGAAACCCTCCATGTGATCAGGCCAGAACACCTCTACCTCACTGTGCTACTAGAAACCCTCCATGTGATCAGGCCAGAACACCTCTACCTCACTACTAGAAACCCTCCATGTGATCAGGCCAGAACACCTCTACCTCACTACTAGAAACCCTCCATGTGATCAGGCCAGAACACATCTACCTCACTACTAGAAACCCTCCATGTGATCAGGCCAGAACACCTCTACCTCACTACTAGAAACCCTCCATGTGATCAGGCCAGAACACCTCTACCTCACTGTGCTACTAGAAACCCTCCATGTGATCAGGCCAGAACACCTCTACCTCATTTCTAGAAACCCTCCATGTGATCAGGCCAGAACACCTCTACCTCACTACTAGAAACCCTCCATGTGATCAGGCCAGAACACCTCTACCTCACTACTAGAAACCCTCCATGTGATCAGGCCAGAACACATCTACCTCACTACTAGAAACCCTCCATGTGATCAGGCCAGAACACCTCTACCTCATTACTAGAAACCCTCCATGTGATCAGGCCAGAACACCTCTACCTCACTACTAGAAACCCTCCATGTGATCAGGCCAGAACACCTCTACCTCACTACTAAAAACCCTCCATGTGATCAGGCCAGAACACCTCTACCTCACTACTAGAAACCCTCCATGTGATCAGGCCAGAACACCTCTACCTCACTGTGCTACTAGAAACCCTCCATGTGATCAGGCCAGAACACCTCTACCTCACTACTAGAAACCCTCCATGTGATCAGGCCAGAACACCTCTACCTCACTACTAGAAACCCTCCATGTGATCAGGCCAGAACACATCTACCTCACTACTAGAAACCCTCCATGTGATCAGGCCAGAACACCTCTACCTCACTACTAGAAACCCTCCATGTGAATGGGCCAGAACACCTCTACCTCACTACTAGAAACCCTCCATGTGATCAGGCCAGAACACCTCTACCTCACTACTAGAAACCCTCCATGTGAATGGGCCAGAACACCTCTACCTCACTACTAGAAACCCTCCATGTGATCAGGCCAGAACACATCTACCTCACTACTAGAAACCCTCCATGTGATCAGGCCAGAACACCTCTACCTCACTACTAGAAACCCTCCATGTGATCAGGCCAGAACACCTCTACCTCACTACTAGAAACCCTCCATGTGATCAGGCCAGAACACCTCTACCTCATTACTAGAAACCCTCCATGTGATCAGGCCAGAACACATCTACCTCACTACTAGAAACCCTCCATGTGATCAGGCCAGAACACCTCTACCTCACTACTAGAAACCCTCCATGTGATCAGGCCAGAACACCTCTACCTCACTACTAGAAACCCTCCATGTGATCAGGCCAGAACACCTCTACCTCACTGTGCTACTAGAAACCCTCCATGTGATCAGGCCAGAACACCTCTACCTCACTACTAGAAACCCTCCATGTGATCAGGCCAGAACACCTCTACCTCACTACTAGAAACCCTCCATGTGATCAGGCCAGAACACATCTACCTCACTACTAGAAACCCTCCATGTGATCAGGCCAGAACACCTCTACCTCACTACTAGAAACCCTCCATGTGATCAGGCCAGAACACCTCTACCTCACTACTAGAAACCCTCCATGTGAATGGGCCAGAACACCTCTACCTCACTACTAGAAACCCTCCATGTGATCAGGCCAGAACACATCTACCTCACTACTAGAAACCCTCCATGTGATCAGGCCAGAACACCTCTACCTCATTACTAGAAACCCTCCATGTGATCAGGCCAGAACACATCTACCTCACTACTAGAAACCCTCCATGTGATCAGGCCAGAACACCTCTACCTCACTACTAGAAACCCTCCATGTGATCAGGCCAGAACACCTCTACCTCACTACTAGAAACCCTCCATGTGATCAGGCCAGAACACATCTACCTCACTACTAGAAACCCATGCATGGAAAATGGCCCTCCATTCCTTTCATAGTGCATTACTTTGACCAGGGTCTATTGCTCTGGTCACTATAAAGGGAACACCTTGCCACAACGGGACAAGAACAAGAACAGAGAGAGAACAAGACAAGAAGAGTGTGTGTCTGTGTCAGTTTGGCAGTGGGGAGGAGGCTACCTGTATGTGAGGGACTCTGTGCTGTGGAGGTGACACACCCCTTTTCAAACCAGTCTGACTAGATATAAGGCTTCCCCAACCCTTCCTGCTCCTGACTGAGACCTGACCAGTCTTTTCCAGCTCCTCCCCCACCTTTAAGCTTGAATAAATACATATATATATATATATATAATCACAATGAAGGTGTTTCTGTCTCAGGGATTCTGGCACCACTGGTGAAAATATAATCTGTCTCTACTGTCCTCTCAATTCTAAAAATTCAAACTACAGAAGAGAATCTATTTGCGTTCAAAAATGCATTTGTGTCTTATGGCTGTTGGTAAGAGTTAGTCACTGCAAGTGCATACAAGTTTCTCTTGACAAAGTGTAGAGTCAAAATTGCAAAAGGTTAGTCTTGTGAGAGAAACAAAATAACAGGGCATGTACTGACAAGATAAGAGGGCGGGCAGAGAATGCTACCTGCAAAATATCGACGTTCTGATTGGCAGATGACAACGTCACTCGTGTTGAAGTCCTCTTCGCAGCCAGGAAAGCACTTGGCACAAGTTTTGGTACTCAGCTTAGTGAGCCTTCTACCTGGCCAAGGTCTTGTCCGCGGTCCCTAGCCCACAAAAAACAACGCCGGTAACCGGCGAGGTCGTAACTGTTACTGATCGATGATGGCCTCGCAGAAAGGGATATTTGCTGGCGTTTTACTATGTCTCGGTGAGTTTACTGATCTTATATAATTTCAAAACGTCTCTATGTTATACAACAAGAGCCACACCCATGTGTTTTTTGGGGGGGAAATGTCTCACCTTAATGTATATGGTATCGGTGTGGCGTCGCCTCACGTTCAGCTTATCTTGTTTTGTACAAATTGGTAGAATAGGATGCACTTACGTATGTCAAAAAGCAGAAAGTAAAAAAATGTAATACATTTTTTTATTTACTGCCTGGCGTCCAGAGAGAAGAAACCGAGAGCAACATAATTTTAAAAACCTTGAGTCTGTTGATGCACCTGTGCGTTAATCTAAGTAACATAATAAAACAATCCCCATCAAAATCCTCCATTTAAACTAGAGATATCAGTTTTCTTACAATGAACGACCACTATGGAAAGGGGAGACTCACTAACACGATGGTATTCTCTGTTTTGGACTATTTATTTTACCTTTATTTAACTAGGCAAGTCAGTTAAGAACAAATGATTATTTACAATGATGGCCTACACCGGCCAAACCCGGACGACACTTGGCCAATTGTGCGCCGCCCTATGGGACTCCCCATCACAGCCGGTTGTGATACAGCCCAGGATCGAACGCGGGTCTGTAGTGACGCCTCTAGCCCTGCGATGCAGTGCCTTAGAATGCTGCGCCACTCAGTCCCAGGGCTAGTCTGAAGGTAACCCATACAAACCAATGGAGGCAGTTTTGCTCCAACAAATATATTAACAAAAAAAATCTACAATATGGAAATATTGCTTTCTTATCTCCTAGGTATAGGACAGACACTTCAAAACCTTATTCCTTTATGATTTATTTTTGGACTGTCTTTTTTTGCCATTTATGAATGCTATTCAATGCGTTTCTATGGGCTATAGTAGTAATGGCCAAATTCAATATTTTATCAAATATATGTATTTTATTTTAGGGGTCCTAAAAATCTAAATCCAATAGCTAAATGATCCATGGTATGACCATATTAAAACAATTCCATATGTTAACTTAGTACCCTAACCCTAGTAGCTAACCCTAACCACTTGGTGTTAATGCCTAACCTTAACAATTTAGAGTTAATTCCTGAAGTTAACCCTAACCTTAAATTCAGAGTTAATGCTTAAACTTAACCTTAAACACTTAGAAATGTGACATTTGAGAAACATGGATGAAACTCTAATTCTGATGTGAGAGATGGTAGTTAGAGAGTGCTGGGTGACACAGTGCTGGGTGACACAGTGCTGGGTGACACAGTGCTGGGTGACACAGTGCTGGGTGACACAGTGCTGGGTGACACAGTGCTGGGTGACAGTGCTGGAGGACACAGTGCTGGAGGACACAGTGCTGGAGGACACAGTGCTGGAGGACACAGTGCTGGAGGACACAGTGCTGGAGGACACAGTGCTGGAAGACACAGTGCTGGAGGACACAGGCAGGAGAGGTGCCCAACCCTAAACACTTTGCATTCCCACTGGATGACACAGTGCTGGGTGACACAGTGCTGGGTGACACAGTGCTGGGTGACACAGTGCTGGATGACACAGTGCTGGATGACACAGTGCTGGATGACACAGTGCTGGGTGACACAGTGCTGGATGACACAGGCAGGAGAGGTGCCCAACCCTAAACACTTTGCATTCCCACTGGATGACACAGTGCTGGATGACACAGTGCTGGGTGACACAGTGCTGGGTGACACAGTGCTGGGTGACACAGTGCTGGATGACACAGTGCTGGATGACACAGGCAGGAGAGGTGCCCAACCCTAAACACTTTGCATTCCCACTGGAGGACAACAGGGGCCTAAGTGTCCATACGTATCAATGTGAAAACAAATGCTTTTTATTTTTCAAGTCATGTAAATCTTTCTATAATATTTCTATAATAGTGTATGTCGGTGTGGTTAGAATGTCCACCCTGAGATTGGAAGATTGGGAGTTTGATATCTGGCTGAGTCGTCCCAAAGACTGTAATGGGAGCATTGGGGTGATTAGCGGTAAGGCCCTGCGATAGGCAAGTCTCCTGTCCAAGGGGTGTACTTGTACGTCAAGCTGCCTCATGGAAACAGTTCTGTCTTGCACAAGCCAAGGTTCTGTGCAAGGCTTCTCACTCCCTTACTGTAAGTGGGTGGAACCCGTCCTTTAGTTTCTAAAGCCCTGTCATAATGGTGGACAACACAATAAGACTCTCGGTGCTATGACATTACCTGTGTGGGTTTATATTGCTGCAGTTTGAGGCTTTCCTCTGTACTCCAGCACACCCTTATCTAAGATGACTGCTAAACCTAGATTCCAGAATTCCATTCATCCACATACCCTGGCTGCAATTCGAGTGCAATCTCTCACCTACTTCACTGTTATAGATTTAATGTGTACTATCTCATAAACCTTACGCCCATGTGTTTTAAATACTCTAGCAAAGTTTAAATGCGCCCACCAGAAGGCAATGCTATTTGACGTAGTTCCTGCCCTAGAATGGAAATGCTTGTTTAAGTTCCACCTCCGAAGAATGACGCAGGCTATTTATATGTATTTGTGAATTGGGTAAAGAAGGTTGTGGTGAAACAAATGGGGAACTGGGAGCTGTCAGTGTAGCTAGCATGCTAACCTTATCAAGCTAGCTAATGTTATGTTGCTGTATTATTTAAAAAATTAAAAAATACAACACCGTATTCAAAAAGATTAACAGCTGGCTAGCCTGGTTCTGGAGCTGGATATGTCATAAGCATTTAGGGAAAACTTCACCACAGATTGAAACCAGTATCTTTGACTTCGTTATCTGTTGTTCTCTCCAAAGTGTTGGCATCTTACATAAGAGACATGAGTTTTTCTACATTGTAATGAACATGGTGCAACCTTGTGTTGGCAGGCTTCGGCTGCAGTACAGCAAAGCCAAGTCGGCCCGTGCTTATGGTTCTGCAGGGGAAGTGAAGTGATGTGCATCATGAAGTCATTTGAGACAGGCTACAATGACATGTAACGACAAAATGGATAAACCTGTTTCTTTAATTATCTTTTGCTAGTGCATGTTCAATGTAGCAATAAGGTACGAGGAGGTGTGTTATATGCCCAACTCCACGTTGTTTTGTGCCTGGACACAGCCCTTAGCCGTGGTATATTGGCCATATACCACAAACCCCGAGATGCCTTATTGCTATTATAAACTGGTTACAGTACCAACGTAATTAGAGAAGTAAAAATACATGTTTCAGCATTCAGGGCTGGAACCATCCAGTTTATAATATAGGGCAGACGCTTGTGGGTTCTAGCTGCACCAATCAGAGCAGTGAAGCGTGTAGTCGTGAAGCACTTTAGTGGTCAAAACCATTCATGCAATTATATCATTTATAAAATGGTCAGTTTCTATCTCTCTCTCACTATAATATATACTATTTTATTACTGAACATTTTCTGGAAAAAAACTAGTTCCCCCTGTTTTAATTTGCTCCATGGCTCAGGTGGCCAAGTGTCTGCTACGGAGAAAAGCTGGTTGGCTCCGCTCTGTCGCGACTCGCCAAGAGGAAGAACTTTACAGGAGTTTCTGATTAAAATACAATGCATGCTGGGGGGTGGTAACATTGAAATAAAACCCAGCGCTGAAAATAAATGTAAACTGAAAAGTTTTAGCACGTCCTGTCCTATGGGGAAACACAGGGCTGACATGGAACATATCCAAAGTCCCCACTTCGGATTTCCCACTTCAAGCCCAAATTATATCATATTTTGAATAAAACAATGACTTGTTGAATTGTTGTGCAACATCATGGGCATCGTCTTTCAGTTGAAAAAAATAATTCCGCTCTTGTGGTACTTCAAGGTTTCCTCTCCTTCAAGTTGGTGGCAGCTCATTTGCCGTTAGTTTTAGTGTTACAAAGCACTTCATTTTAAGTGTTCACCTCCTACAGCTCTATACGTCAGTGTCTGTAAAACCTGTTTGTCCTCCTGTTTGTCTCTCTCTGTCCCAGTCGTGTCCATGACTCTAGCTTTACAGGTGTCCATCCCTGAGCCGTCCTATGAGTTCGCCAGGGGAGACAACATCACTATACCATGCAGCTTCAAACCCAAGAACCCAATCAACAATCTGGTCATCATATCCTGGTTGACTGAAGCAGACAAACCCGGAGAGCCAGAGGTAATAAACTGACCAGAAACCCCTCTGATCAGCCCTGACTTACATTCAGTGGGTTTAAACTATTGATTCCCTTGATAAAAAGGAGCAATAATTGGGACATTTTTATACTACAGTTGCGCAGAGAAAGTGATTTGATTTAACAAGTAATTCATTTTTTTTTCTCACGAAGTTAGGGGTCAAAATTGACACCCCTAAAGATTGTTATAAATATAGTAGTAAAACGTGTTTTTGGGTCCCGTATTCCGTACGGACATAATGACTACCTCTAGTTTGTTGGATGCATTTGCAGTTTGTTTTTCAGATTATTTTGTGCCCAATCGAAATTAATGGTAAATAATGTATCGTGTCATTTTGGAGTCACTTTTATTGTAAAATAAGAATAGAAAATGTTTCTGAACACATCTACATTAATGTGGATGCTTCCATGATTATGCATGAATCGTGAATAATGATGGTTGAGAAAGTTAGAGGATCAAAGATCATACCCCCAAGACAGCCTAAACTCTCACCATTACCAATAACAGGGGAGGTTAGCATACCCCCAAGACATACTAAACTCTCACCATTACCAATAACAGGGGAGGTTAGCATACCCCCAAGACAGCCTAAACTCTCACCATTACCGATAACAGGGGAGGTTAGCATACCCCCAAGACAGCCTAAACTCTCACCATTACCAATAACAGGGGAGGTTAGCATACCCCCAAGACAGCCTGAACTCTCACCATTACCAATAACAGGGGAGGTTAGCATACCCCCAAGACAGCCTAAACTCTCACCATTACCAATAACAGGGGAGGTTAGCATACCCCCAAGACATACTAAACTCTCACCAATAACAGGGGAGGTTAGCATACCCCCAAGACATACTAAACTCTCACCATTACCAATAACAGGGGAGGTTAGCATACCCCCAAGACATACTAAACTCTCACCATTACCAATAACAGGGGAGGTTAGCATACCCCCAAGACAGCCTAAACTCTCACCATTACCAATAACAGGGGAGGTTAGCATACCCCCAAGACAGCCTAAACTCTCACCATTACCAATAACAGGGGAGGTTAGCATTGGTGTTTACAGGTGTTGTTGACATTGTTTCCAGGAGTCCATCCTTACCTTCTACTCTACTGATGAACTGGACATCAGTGACAGGTATGAAGGAAGAGTTTCCCTGGAGCAGGACATGGCTAAAGGAGTAGCCAACCTGAAGCTCTCCTCCATCGGTCTCCAGGACAACCGACTATTCGAGTGTCGGGTCTCCATCCCCAAGGATGACACGGGTCAGCTGGCTGACACCACCCGTCTGGTGGTCCTGGGTAAAAAAACAAAGACTCCCATAGAATATCACATAATAAACCGTAGAATTTAGCTTCATTCCGCTTTATTCCTTAATAAACCTTAGAAATCCGTAAAGTGTCGATGATTACTGTTTAACTTAACATTGCAAAAATATTGTGTACACAGTGGCTCCCTCTGTACCTATCTGTAAGATCGATGGGAGGGCAGAGTACTTCCAGAACATCAGTCTCACCTGTCTGTCTGAAGAGGGCTCTCCTCTTCCTACCTACAAGTGGCAGGGCTACGACGTCAAAAACATGCCCAGAGCACCTGCACCCAGGACAACGGACAGTATGTCATGTCTGTGTGTGCTTGTTAATCTTCAGTTGATATGACCTTGACTCCTGACCTAACAGGTTGTTTCCGCCTCTTCCAGAGGATGGTGTCCTGTCTCTCTTCAACCTCACCATGGAATCCTCAGGATACTACGTCTGTACCTCCACTAATAAGATCCGCAGTGCCAAATGCAACCTGACGCTGTCCGTCATGCCACGTGAGTGCACAACACGAGACTGTGTTAGCCTGCTGAGCTAAAGCTTAGGCATTGTCTCTGGGAGCTAACACAAATGTTCAGATCTGAGGCAATGTAACCATCACATGAGGATGGTCCTGTAACAGGATACACATAGACACATTTTATCAATAGACATTCCTCTCATCCTCCCCTCTCCTCTCATGCTCTTCCTCTCATGCTCTTCCTCTCCTCTCATCCTCCCCTCTCCTCTCATGCTCTTCCTCCTCTCCTCTCATGCTCTTCCTCTCCTCTCATGCTCTTCCTCTCCTCTCATGCTCTTCCTCTCCTCTCATGCTCCTCCTCTCCTCTCATGCTCCTCCTCGATGCTCCTCCACGCCGCTCCGCCTCACATCTCCTCTTCTCTCCTCCTCTTCACTCCTCCTCTCCTCCTCTTCACTTCTCCTCTCCTCCTCTTCACTTCTCACCGCCTCCTCGCCTTGCCTCCTCTTCGCCTCGCTTTTTCTCGCCTCGCTTCTCCTCTCCACTTCACATATCCTCTCATGCTCACCTCTCCTCTTCTTCTCACCAACTCAACTCACCTCTCCTCTTCTCCTTCTCACCTCTCTTCCTCACCTCACCTCTTTTCCTCTCCTTACCTCTTCACCTCTCCTCTCTCTCCTGTAGCGTCTATGACCTTGGGTTCAACAGCAGGTATCATTGGAGGCGTTGTGGTTGGTGTTCTGGTGCTGCTCATCATCCTCATCTACTGCTGCTGCTGCAGAAAGAAGAAGGACAAAGCAGAGGAGTACGCTATGGGGTATGTATGGTCCGACACACACACACACACACACACCATGAGAGCTGAGATGGTGAAAACAGACAATGTGCTGAGTCTCCTGTCCACTGATATGTCCTCAGGGTTCCAGAGGGGGAGGAGTTCCACGACGACAAACCCGTGGTGAACGGCGAGGTTCGCCAGACACGCAGCGAGGAAGGTGACGATGAAGACCACCCACCAAAGATTGTGGACCGCCGCGACCAGTACAAGGAACGCAGTGAGAAGGAGTACGATGACCACCCACCCAAGATCGTGGACCGTCGCGACCAGTACAAGGAACGCAGTGAGAAGGAGTACGATGACCGCCGCAGCGACTACGATGACCGCCGCAGCGACTACGATGACCGCCGCAGCGACTACGGTGACCGCCGCAGCGACTACGGTGACCGCCGCAGCGACTACGGTGACCGCCGCAGCGACTCCGGTGACCGCCGCGAGCGCTATGATGACCGCAGGAACCAGGACGACCGCTACTCTGACCGGTACGATCGTGATCGTGTTTACGATGAACGCAGCGACGGCGGACGGTACAGTGATCGTTATGATGAGCCCTACGATGATCGTGACAGACCTCCCGGTGTACCGGCCAATAAACCTGCTAAGCCTTCTAACAAATAGAATAGATTAGAACCACTTAATGTTTCCCGCAACTTGTTTTTGGAGTGGTTTAAAATATAAATAAATATTATAAACATAGTAGCTGCTGTAGGTCAGGCTTCACAAAGGGCCTAGCTACTAGGCTGAACTTGGTTCCACAAATAACATGACGACAGTAACAAAGTAAAAGCCTATAGATCAGGGATCATCAAACAGATTCAGTCGCCGGATGGTGTTTCTCCTTCAGCATAAGTTCAGGGGCCCGGAAACATAATTATAAATCATTTGTAGACGGCAAATTGACTGCAAGAAGCCGAAACGGATGTAATATTTGACAAATATATAATCATTTAGAACCTTGCTTACATTTTGTATACCATCACATATATATCGCTCTTATGTGAGGGAATACTTGAACAGATTTCCAAAATTAAAATCACTTGGAGCTGATTTCCTGGTGTTTGTACAGTCTTATGTTCAACAACAGCAATTCTACAAAAAAATATATATATATAATATTTTTTTTGGTTCATAAATCTTGGGGGGCCAAATAAAAGGGTCTGTCAGTTGGGGAACCCTGCTAGAGACCATGCCGACTAGAGGAGTAGCGGCATTGTATCACTGTTATCTATGTAAAGGCCTTCTATGTGGAGTACAGCCTATGATTGAAGGAAGGGCGGCCTCAATTCAGTTCAGTAGTCAGGAAGCGAATTGGAATGCTGATTCAAGATTTGAAAAGTGCTATCTAGTATTTTCAATTAGGATTTTTCAAAAAAAAAATATTCTTGAATCTGAATTTAAATTAGCTTTCTGTTACAAGCTGCCATTGCCTGAATAAGACTGTGTATGAATTCTCAGTGCCGCTTATTGGATAATGCATTTTTCCTCCTGCCTTGTCTACTGTTGGTGTGACAGAAGAGCTTTTCACGTCCGTCTCAGGTCTTGGCTGTTCGAGAACCACACGCTTTTTGGTGACGGTTAATTAGTTTTTATCAACTGTAGATTGCTAATACCCTCTATGAAACGCTGGGGTTACATTTAATATCGACGCTAATGCCCTCTCATAAATGAATAAAGTTAACCTTTTTAATAGTTGTTTTCATTACTTAGAAGTACTGTGTTTTGTACATCTATTTAGCGTCATGATGCTTGTTAATACAGTGTTTCAGCTGTGAGCAGTGTAGTGCCAGGTGTCTCAGGTGAGTCTTCATTAACATATTCAAACCATGACTTGTTTTTGGAGTGAGTGAGTCAATCAGGCCTTTTGAAAGAGAACCTAGAGCCCCATTTTTAAGAACAGAGAAACTAGTTTCCCTCTGTGGCATGTGCCTGTCGTTTCACTTCCTCATTATAGCCTGAGGCCAGACAACAGACTCACTAAACTAGAAGTGGTTTTATTGGGTTCAGACCTATTAAATGGGTCTGTCTGAGTGAGGAGTTTTTATCTAAGGAAGAGAAGATAATCTTGCCTTTAATCTTTGCCAAAAATGTCTAACCTTTGTTTTGTTTTTATTCATTTGAAATGTACAGGGACAATTTAACTAGTTAAAACATCAAATGTTTGAAGTTTTGGTTAGATGTGATGGTACAATTATAAACTGTAAATAAAATGTATCATGTTTCTAATCTGTGTACAAATGTTTTCATTGGGATTACAGTGAATTTACATTAAAGCCAAATGTATCTATTAAGCGGCCACAATGTGTGTGGTTTCAGTGCAGTCTCTCTCCTCTCTGGAAAAATGAATGTACAGAACTTAAAGAAACGACAGAGGGCAGCAATGCCACTTGACTAATTTGTCTTTGTTGTGGGACTGTTCACTATTGCCTAGTTTCGATTAGCCTACTGTGGTACCGTTGATTCGTTTATGAAAGTGGTGGAACGAATTACTCATTGTTGAATTCCCAATGTGTTTATCACTATGCGTTCAACCATGTAAAAGCACAACAACATTTCAATGGAAAAAACTGTCTGGTGTTTGGTCTAGTTGTCATCTACATGTGTTATCACTGTGCTTTCAACCAGTTTAAAAGCACAACAAAGTTCAAATGGGAATACAATGTTATATCTATTTATACAATTTAATTTGTTATCACTGCGCTTCATCTAATAACACAACCGAATGACCTGTATTACAGTTGAGATGACATCAAAAGCACATAATGCAAGTGATCAATGCTGTCTGAGATTCTGCACAGATTATTATAGCAGTTGTGAAGATCTCTCCAAACATCTCCTGTGTCGTTTGCATGCATCTTGAACACGTGTTGGTATTCCGCCTACAATCAGGCTAAGGGCCTGTCCAGTCCCTAGCCTATGAAAGAAATACTCTGGGTACAGGATTACATTTAAACAAAGTTGATTCAACCAGTTTGTGTCCAGTGGGCTGCCTTTATTCTCCATTCCCTGTCTTTCCCCCATCGTCTAAGAGGCATTGTTAAATGAAAATATAATATTCAATTGATTTCTAATAAAACACAATTTTATATCCACCCTACTAAGATACTAGGTGTCGTTCTTGAATTTAGGTGTTTGGAAAAATGTAGCTGTATTTTTGTGTTTTTATTTAAATGTATTTGGGTACATCTATTCTAAATCAACTAATGGTAGCTTAAATGTCTTTTCATAGTTTTTACCAGTATGATGACATTGTTCCACCAGTAGGGGCAGCAACACCAATGATGTAAACAACAATGAGACATTGGCCACAAATGCTGAAATCTATAGTCATCAATCCTTTAAAAAAGTATTTACTGAAGTGATATTAGTGAAATGATTAGTCATTAAGCTCACAATGTTACTTAGTGTTATTCAAATTGACCAACACCAAGTAACGCTGGATTCAGACACAACACATGATCAATGGAATCCTCAAATCTATGACATAATAAAAGGACGTGTTTAGCTCATCTGTTCATTAATATAGACCCCTCCCCCGACAATAGACTCCTCCCCCGATACCAGACTCCTCCCCCGATAGCAGACTCCTCCCCCGATGATATAGACCCCTCCCCCGATAACAGACTCCTCCCCCGATAATATAGACTCCTCCCCCGATATCAGACTCCTCCCCGGATAACAATAACAGACTCCTCCCCCGATAACAATAACAGACTCCTCCCCCGATAATATAGACCCCTTCCCGATACCAGACTCCTCCCCGGATAATATAGACCCCTTCCCGATACCAGACTCCTCCCCGGATAATATAGACCCCTTCCCGATACCAGACTCCTCCCCGGATAATATAGACCCCTTCCCGATACCAGACTCCTCCCCGGATAATATAGACCCCTTCCCGATACCAGACTCCTCCCCGGATAATATAGACCCCTTCCCGATACCAGACTCCTCCCCGGATAATATAGACCCCTTCCCGATACCAGACTCCTCCCCCGATAACAGACTCCTCCCCCGATAACAGACTCCTCCCCTGATAACAGTTTTCCACCGGAGCTCAAGGTCCTTGTATATCTTTGTAATCAGCGATTTTCAAGACGCTAACACCAATGACGTAAAATTGAGGGACACACATTATACTAGTAATAATATCATTTGTTTTTATTGATGTAGGCAATGTATGACATCATTTTGTTTCAATGTCTAGCATTCAAAATGATAGATAGATATCTCTAAATCGCCAAAACATGTCACTACACCGCTACACATCACCAGTAGGACAAGCCAACCTGCTATCCCCCAGTAGTTTCTACAATGCATACCAAAATATGATCTGTAGTATTAATGGCTTACATATGTTTTCTTATTAAATAACTGTAAAAAACGAAAAATGTATTACTTGTCATGTCTTTCTCATTTTAAAGTGCTTTTACATGATGCTAAAGTCAAGGATCAGAATGTATCACTACAATTCAAGAATTACCCATATAGACACAGTCCCATTGGCGACAACATGTAAAGATGCTTGAGTCACTTTTAAATGAACGCCCCCCCTTGTCCTCAAAAGGACCAAACCGCGCATGCACCACCCATTTCTCAAACGGTATAGTCCCGTTATACTCGGGAAGAGCCAGGACCTGTACAATCCCGTTATACTCGGTCAGAGCTAGGAGCAGGACCTGTACAGTCCCGTTATACTCGGGCAGAGCTAGGAGCGTTACAATCCCGTTATACTCGGGCAGAGCTAGGAGCGTTACAATCCCGTTATACTCAGGTAGAGCGAGGCGCTCCGAATAGCGGTTTGAGGAATGACGCGGAAAAGGCGAGGAGAACATGTACACAGGATTTCTCTAAACGCAAATGCTTTGATATGGAAAATGTGTTTGCTGCTGAGGTGGTGGATTCCTGTACTATTCCTGACAGGTAGGTGATGAAGATGTATATAACTTTTACTGACTAACTAGCCAACCTAGCAGTGTAATAGGTTAAGCAACTTTATTATGTTGAGTTTTATCCTCACCTCTTTTACTTTTAAGATGACATAATAAAGTTGCTTAACCTGTTACTCTGCTAGGTTTCAGTGTTCTCGGTTCGAACCTGCCCTCGTTTTGATTTCCAACAGAAAAAAATCGGTTGATGTTTTTTTCCGTGTTTTTTGAACAGCAACTTTTGTTTCAGGATTTACAAAGGGAAAACATTTCAGGAAACAACGATACATTGTAGCCTTCAAAGAAAAAAACGTAATTTACTTTCAAGTTAAAGTCACGTAGGCCTATAGTACAAGACGTGTGTAGCCCGTAAACGACACAAAGTGACGGATTTGGAATGTAGACTATCCTGCCGTTTGATTTCAACATCACGAGGGGTAGAAGCGTGAGCTTTGTTGTGTGACTTTGTGCAGCGCAATGAAGGTAGCACTGGTCTGGCGGCTGTAGACAGCCTTTTCTGTTTGTTCCATGGTACTCAACCAAGTGTGAATAATGTGAAGGGAAGTTTATAGGTCACGGATTAGAAAGGGCTGACATCAATCAGTGTACAATATCGTACATTGGAGTTGTAATATCCATTAATGAATAAATAAAATAATTACAGGTAAGTTTGAAAAAATGGTGTATTACAGATAGGGAATAATATTTTGCAATCGTTTAGTTTTTAGAAATGATAAACCTATAGATTATAGATTCTTTCCCTGAGTTGTAGTTGTCTAATGTAGGCTACAATACTCCTTTTTGATTATGTAGTTATATAGAGAGGTGTAGATTTGTAGATTTCTCCAGCTCTGTGTTTAAAATATCCTCTTAGGTAGCAGCAGGTGTTTGAGGGTCACCATAGGTCATTAAACTGGCAGCAGGTGTTTGTGAGGGACACCATAGGTCCTTAGACTAGCAGCAGGTGTTTGAGGGACACCGCAGGTCCTTAGTCTAGCAGTAGGTATTTGAGGGACACCATAGGTCCTTAGACTAGCAGCAGGTGTTTGAGGGACACCATATGTCCTTAGACTAGCAGCAGGTGTTTGTGAGTGACACCACAGGTCCTTAGACTGGGAGCATGTGTTTGAGGGTCACCATAGGTCATTAAACTGGCAGCAGGTGTTTGTGAGGGACACCATAGGTCCTTAGACTAGCAGCAGGTGTTTGTGAGTGTAACGTCCTGACCAGAGTTCTTATGTGTTTTGCTTGTTTAGTGTTGGTCAGGACGTGAGCTGGGTGGGAATTCTATGTTGTGTGTCTAGTTCGTCTGTTTCTATGTTCAGCCTGATATGGTTCTCAATCAGAGACAGCTGTCAATCGTTGTCCCTGATTGAGAATCATATATAGGTGGCTTGTTTTGTGTTGGGGATTGTGGGTGGTTGTTTCCTGTCTCTGTGTTTGTGTTCTGCACCAGCTAGGACTGTGACGGTATGTTCTTTTGTTATTTTGTATAGTGTTTTTGTTTTGTCTAATTAAATTCATTATGTCAAATTACCACGCTGCACATTGGTCCTCTGATCCTTCTCGCCTCTCCTCGTCTGAGGAGGAGGACGAAGTAGACTGCCGTTACAGAACCACCCACCAAACCCGGATCAAGCAGCGTGAGAACGGGCAGCAGCGACAGCAGCAGCGGTACCAGGAGGAATGGTCATGGGAGCAAATATTGAACGGAGAAGGACCCTGGGCTAAGGTTGGAGAATATCGCCGCTCTCGGGAAGAGATGGAGGCAGCTAAAGCCCAGGAGCGGTGGTATGAGGAGGCAGCACGGAAGCGTGGCTGGAAGCCCGTGAAGAAACCCCAAAAATGTCTTGGGGGGGGACTAAAGGGTAGTGTGGCGAAGTCAGGTAGGAAACCTGCGCCCACTTCCCATGCTTACCGTGGAGAGCGGGAGTACGGGCAGACACCGTGTTATGCGGAAGAGCGCATGGTGTCTCCTGTACGGGTGCATAGCCCGGTGCGGGTTATTCCACCTCCCCGCACTGGGCGGGCTAGAGTGAGCATTGAGCCAAGTGCCATGAAGCCGGCTCTACATATCTGGCCTCCAGTACGTCTCCTCGGGCCGGTGTACATGGCACCAGCCTTACGCATGGTGTCCCCGGTTCGCCAACACAGCCCAGTGCGGGTTATTCCACCTCCCCGCACTGGACGGGCTACGGGGAGCATGCAACCAGGTAGGGTTGGGCAGGCTCAGTGCTCAAGGGAGCCAGTACGCCTGCACGGTCCGGTATATCCGGCGCTACCTTCCCGCTCCAGCCCAGTACCACCAGTGCCTACACCACGCACCAGGCTTCCAGTGCGTCTCCAGAGCCCTGTTCCTCCTCCACGCACTCTCCCTATGGTGCGTGTCTCCAGCCCAGTACCTCCAGTTCCGGCACCACGCACCAAGCCTCCTTATGCGTCTCCAGAGCCCTGTACGCACTGTTCCTTCTCCCCGCACTCGCCCTGAGGTGCGTGCCTTCAGCCCGGTACCACCAGTGCCGGTACCACGCACCAGGCCTATAGTGCGCATCGAGAGTCCAGTGTGCCCTGTGTGCCCTGTTCCTGCTCCCCGCACTAGCTTTGAGGTGCGTGTCTCCAGTCCGGTACCACCAGTTCCGGCACCACGCACCAGGCCTACTGTGCGCCTCAGCAGGTCAGAGTCGGCCGTCTGCCCAACGCCGCCTGCACTGCTCGTCTGTCCAGCGCCGTCTGAGCTGCCTGCCTGCCCAGCGCCGTCTGAACTGCCTGCACTGCTCGTCTGCTCAACGCCGCCTGCACTGCTCGTCTGCCCAGCGCCGTCTGAGCTGCCTGCACTGCCTGCCTGCCCAGCGCCGTCTGAGCTGCCTGCGTGCCCAGCACCATCTGAGCCATCCGTCTGCCCAGCACCATCTGAACCATCCGTCTGCCCAGCGCCGTCTGAGCCATCCGTCTGCCCAGCGCCGTCTGAGCCATCCGTCTGCCCAGCGCCGTCTGAGCAATCCGTCTGCCCAGCGCCATCTGAGCCATCCGTCTACCCAGCGCCATCTGAGCCATCCGTCTGCCACGAGCCTTCAGAGCCGCCCGTCTGTCCCGAGCCATTAGAGCCGTCCGCCAGTCAGGAGCCGCTAGAGCCGTCCGTCAGTCAGGAGCTGCCAGAACCGCCAGCCAGTCAGGAGCTGCCAGAGCCGCCAGCCAGTAAGGAGCCGCCAGCCAGTAAGGAGCTACCAGCCAGTAAGGAGCTGCCAGCCAGTCAGGAGCTGCCAGAGCCGCCAGCCAGTCAGGAGCTGCCAGAGCCGCCAGCCAGTCAGGAGCTGCCAGAGCCGCCAGCCAGTCAGGAGCTGCCAGAGCCGCCAGCCAGTCAGGAGCTGCCAGAGCCGCCAGCCAGTCAGGAGCTGCCAGAGCCGCCAGCCAGTCAGGAGCTGCCAGAGCCGCCAGCCAGTCAGGAGCTGCCAGAGCCGCCAGCCAGTCAGGAGCTGCCAGAGCCGCCAGCCAGTCATGAGCTGCCCTACAGTCATGAGCTGCCCTACAGTCATGAGCTGCCCTCCAGTCATGAGCTGCCTTCCAGTCATGAGCTGCCCTACAGTCATGAGCTGCCCTACAGTCATGAACTACACAACAGTCATGAGCTGCCCTCCAGTCATGAGCTGCCCTCCAGTTATGAGCTGCCACCCAGTCATGAGCTGCCACCCAGTCATGAGCTGCCACCCAGTCATGAGCTGCCACCCAGTCAGGAGCTGCCACCCAGTCCGGAGCTGCCACCCAGTCCAGAGCTGCCACCCAGTCCGGAGCTGCCACCCAGTCCGGAGCTGCCACTCAGTCCGGAGCTGCCATTCGTCCTGAGCTGCCTCTCTGTCCTGAGCTACCTCTCTGTCCTGAGCTACCTCTCTGTCCTGAGCTACCTCCTAAATCATGTGGGGGCCGTGGGGAGGATTCTTAGGCCAAGGTCGTGGGCGAGGGTCGCCACTCAAAGGACGCTAAGGAGGGGGACAAAGACAGTGGTGGAGTGGTGTCCTCGTCCACCGCCGGAGCTGCCACCGCGGACAGATGCCCACCCAGACCCTCCCCTTGAGTTTTAGGGGTGCGTTCGGAGTCCGCACCTCAGGGGGGGGGGGGGGGGGGGTACTGTAACGTCCTGACCAGAGTTCTTATGTGTTTTGCTTGTTTAGTGTTGGTCAGGACGTGAGCTGGGTGGGAATTCTATGTTGTGTGTCTAGTTTGTCTGTTTCTATGTTCAGCCTGATATGGTTCTCAATCAGAGACAGCTGTCAATCGTTGTCCCTGATTGAGAATCATATATAGGTGGCTTGTTTTGTGTTGGGGATTGTGGGTGGTTGTTTCCTGTCTCTGTGTTTGTGTTCTGCACCAGCTAGGACTGTGACGGTATGTTCTTTTGTTATTTTGTATAGTGTTTTTGTTTTGTCTAATTAAATTCATTATGTCAAATTACCACGCTGCACATTGGTCCTCTGATCCTTCTCGCCTCTCCTCGTCTGAGGAGGAGGACGAAGTAGACTGCCGTTACAGAACCACCCACCAAACCCGGATCAAGCAGCGTGAGAACGGGCAGCAGCGACAGCAGCAGCGGTACCAGGAGGAATGGTCATGGGAGCAAATATTGAACGGAGAAGGACCCTGGGCTAAGGTTGGAGAATATCGCCGCTCTCGGGAAGAGATGGAGGCAGCTAAAGCCCAGGAGCGGTGGTATGAGGAGGCAGCACGGAAGCGTGGCTGGAAGCCCGTGAAGAAACCCCAAAAATGTCTTGGGGGGGGACTAAAGGGTAGTGTGGCGAAGTCAGGTAGGAAACCTGCGCCCACTTCCCATGCTTACCGTGGAGAGCGGGAGTACGGGCAGACACCGTGTTATGCGGAAGAGCGCACGGTGTCTCCTGTACGGGTGCATAGCCCGGTGCGGGTTATTCCACCTCCCCGCACTGGGCGGGCTAGAGTGAGCATTGAGCCAAGTGCCATGAAGCCGGCTCTACATATCTGGCCTCCAGTACGTCTCCTCGGGCCGGTGTACATGGCACCAGCCTTACGCATGGTGTCCCCGGTTCGCCAACACAGCCCAGTGCGGGTTATTCCACCTCCCCGCACTGGACGGGCTACGGGGAGCATGCAACCAGGTAGGGTTGGGCAGGCTCAGTGCTCAAGGGAGCCAGTACGCCTGCACGGTCCGGTATATCCGGCGCTACCTTCCCGCTCCAGCCCAGTACCACCAGTGCCTACACCACGCACCAGGCTTCCAGTGCGTCTCCAGAGCCCTGTTCCTCCTCCACGCACTCTCCCTATGGTGCGTGTCTCCAGCCCAGTACCTCCAGTTCCGGCACCACGCACCAAGCCTCCTTATGCGTCTCCAGAGCCCTGTATGCACTTTTCCTTCTCCCCGCACTCGCCCTGAGGTGCGTGCCTTCAGCCCGGTACCACCATTGCCGGTACCACGCACCAGGCCTATAGTGCGCATCGAGAGTCCAGTGTGCCCTGTTCCTGCTCCCCGCACTAGCTTTGAGGTGCGTGTCTCCAGTCCGGTACCACCAGTTCCGGCACCACGCACCAGGCCTACTGTGCGCCTCAGTAGGTCAGAGTCGGCCGTCTGCCCAACGCCGCCTGCACTGCTCGTCTGTCCAGCGCCGTCTGAGCTGCCTGCCTGCCCAGCGCCGTCTGAACTGCCTGCACTGCTCGTCTGCTCAACGCCGCCTGCACTGCTCGTCTGCCCAGCGCCGTCTGAGCTGCCTGCACTGCCTGCCTGCCCAGCGCCGTCTGAGCTGCCTGCCTGCCCAGCACCATCTGAGCCATCCGTCTGCCCAGCGCCGTCTGAACCATCCGTCTGCCCAGCGCCGTCTGAGCCATCCGTCTGCCCAGCGCCGTCTGAGCCATCCGTCTGCCCAGCGCCGTCTGAGCAATCCGTCTGCCCAGCGCCATCTGAGCCATCCGTCTGCCACGAGCCTTCAGAGCCGCCCGTCTGTCCCGAGCCATTAGAGCCGTCCGCCAGTCAGGAGCCGCTAGAGCCGTCCGTCAGTCAGGAGCTGCCAGAACCGCCAGCCAGTCAGGAGCTGCCAGAGCCGCCAGCCAGTAAGGAGCCGCCAGCCAGTAAGGAGCCGCCAGCCAGTCAGGAGCCGCCAGCCAGTCAGGAGCCGCCAGCCAGTCAGGAGCCGCCAGCCAGTCAGGAGCCGCCAGCCAGTCAGGAGCTGCCAGAGCCGCCAGCCAGTCAGGAGCTGCCAGAGCCGCCAGCCAGTCAGGAGCTGCCAGAGCCGCCAGCCAGTCAGGAGCTGCCAGAGCCGCCAGCCAGTCAGGAGCTGCCAGAGCCGCCAGCCAGTCAGGAGCTGCCAGAGCCGCCAGCCAGTCAGGAGCTGCCAGAGCCGCCAGCCAGTCATGAGCTGCCCTACAGTCATGAGCTGCCCTACAGTCATGAGCTGCCCTACAGTCATGAGATGCCCTCCAGTCATGAGCTGCCCTCCAGTCATGAGCTGCCCTCCAGTTATGAGCTGCCACCCAGTCATGAGCTGCCACCCAGTCATGAGCTGCCACCCAGTCATGAGCTGCCACCCAGTCATGAGCTGCCACCCAGTCATGAGCTGCCACCCAGTCATGAGCTGCCACCCAGTCAGGAGCTGCCACCCAGTCAGGAGCTGCCACCCAGTCCGGAGCTGCCACCCAGTCCGGAGCTGCCACCCAGTCTGGAGCTGCCATTCGTCCTGAGCTGCCTCTCTGTCCTGAGCTACCTCTCTGTCCTGAGCTACCTCTCTGTCCTGAGCTACCTCCTAAATCATGTGGGGGCCGTGGGGAGGATTTTTAGGCCAAGGTCGTGGGCGAGGGTCGCCACTCAAAGAACGCTAAGGAAGGGGCAAAGACAGTGGTGGAGTGGTGTCCTCGTCCACCGCCGGAGCTGCCACCGCGGACAGATGCCCACCCAGACCCTCCCCTTGAGTTTTAGGGGTGCGTTCGGAGTCCGCACCTCGGGGGGGGGGGGGGGGGTTACTGTAACGTCCTGACCAGAGTTCTTATGTGTTTTGCTTGTTTAGTGTTGGTCAGGACGTGAGCTGGGTGGGAATTCTATGTTGTGTGTCTAGTTCGTCTGTTTCTATGTTCAGCCTGATATGGTTCTCAATCAGAGACAGCTGTCAATCGTTGTCCCTGATTGAGAATCATATATAGGTGGCTTGTTTTGTGTTGGGGATTGTGGGTGGTTGTTTCCTGTCTCTGTGTTTGTGTTCTGCACCAGCTAGGACTGTGACGGTATGTTCTTTTGTTATTTTGTATAGTGTTTTTGTTTTGTCTAATTTAATTCATTATGTCAAATTACCACGCTGCACATTGGTCCTCTGATCCTTCTCGCCTCTCCTCGTCTGAGGAGGAGGACGAAGTAGACTGCCGTTACAGTGAGGGACACCGCAGGTCCTTAGTCTAGCAGTAGGTGTTTGTGAGGGACACCACAGGTCCTTAGACTAGCAGCAGGTGTTTGTGAGGGACACCACAGGTCCTTAGTCTAGCAGCAGCTGTTTGAGGTACACCACAGGTCCTTAGACTAGCAGCAGGTGTTTGTGAGGGGCACCACAGGTCCTTAGACTGGCAGCAGGTGTTTGTGAGTGACACCACAGGTCCTTAGACTGGCAGCAGGTGTTTGAGGGACACCATAGGTCCTTAGACTAGCAGCAGGTGTTTGAGGGACACCACAGGTCCTTAGACTAGCAGCAGGTGTTTGAGGGACACCGCAGGTCGTTAGACTAGCAGTAGGTATTTGAGGGACACCACAGGTCCTTAGACTAGCAGCAGGTGTTTGAGGGACACCGCAGGTCCTTAGTCTAGCAGCAGGTGTTTGAGGGACACCATAGGTCCTTAGACTAGCAGCAGGTGTTTGAGGGACACCATATGTCCTTAGACTAGCAGTAGGTGTTTGTGAGGGACACCACAGGTCCTTAGACTAGCAGCAGGTGTTTGTGAGGGACACCACAGGTCCTTAGACTGGCAGCAGGTGTTTGTGAGTGACACCACAGGTCCTTAGACTGGCAGCAGGTGTTTGAGGGACACCATAGGTCCTTAGACTAGCAGCAGGTGTTTGAGGGACACCATAGGTCCTTAGACTAGCAGCAGGTGTTTGAGGGACACCACAGGTCCTTAGACTAGCAGCAGGTGTTTGAGGGACACCACAGGTCCTTAGACTAGCAGCAGGTGTTTGAGGGACACCACAGTTCCTTAGACTAGCAGCAGGTGTTTGAAGGACACCACAGGTCCTTAGACTAGCAGCAGGTGTTTGAGGGACACCACAGGTCCTTAGACTAGCAGTAGTTGTTTGTGAGGGACACCGCAGGTCCTTAGACTAGCAGCAGGTGTTTGAGGGACACCACAGGGAAAAGGATCTTCTTTTCTAATGCTCTATGTGCAACTTTCAAACTACAAACAGCGTAAGGAACAGGTCTGAAGTGGACTTCTGCTCCCTGCCTCTCCTCCCTTTCCCTCCTCATCCTTTCTTTCCTTGCTCTCCTGAAGTGCTGTGGCCTGCGGTGTGAGGAATGTAACCCACTACACACCAACCGATTTCCCCTGTGCCTCTCTCTCTCTCTCTCTCTCTCTCTCTCTCTCTCTCTCTCTCTCTCTTTCCCCCTTCTCTTTGTCCCTCGTCTCTCTACACTCTTTCCCTCTCTACCATCTCTCTCTCTGTCGTTTAATCTCTCTCTCGCTCTGTGTGTGTCTGAAACAGCTAGGCTCAGCTCCTCTCCCCTCTAAACCCTCCCGTAGAACCCTCCTGTAGACTCCGTAGACCCCTCCTGTAGACTCTTTAGAACCCTCCTGTAGACACAGTAGGGCTCTTCTGTAGACTCAGTAGGGCTCTTCTGTAGACTCAGTAGTGCTCTTCTGTAGACTCAGTAGGGCTCTTCTGTAGACTCAGTATGGCTCTTCTGTAGACTCTGTAGGGCTCTTCTGTAGACTCAGTAGGGCTCTTCTGTAGACTCAGTATGGCTCTTCTGTAGACTCTGTAGGGCTCTTCTGAAGATGAACTAATAAAATAAACCACCCCTGTCCCTGCTCCACTCCTGAGGTGGTTTCCCTGGAAACGAATAAAGCCTGTGTTCCCAGTAGCTCTCAATCCTCTGAAAGACCCTGCTGACCTTCTGTTGTTTCCCTTTCTGCTGCTGGGAATGTTATGGCAATGTTTTGGGAATGTTCTAGTAATGTTATAGGAATGTTATGGCAATGTTTTGGGAATGTTCTAGTAATGTTATGGGAATGTTATGGCAATGTTTTGGGAATGTTCTAGTAATGTTATGGGAATGTTATGGCAATGTTTTGGGAATGTTCTAGTAATGTTATGGGAATGTTATGGCAATGTTTTGGGGATGTTCTAGTAATGTTATGGGAATGTTATGGCAATGTTTTGGGAATGTTCTAGTAATGTTATGGGAATGTTCTAGTAATGTTATGGGAATGTTCTAGTAATGTTATGGGAATCAGGTCAGGCTTCACAAAGGGCCTTGCTACTAGGCTGAACTTGGTTCCATAAATAACAGGACTACAGTAACAAAGTAAAAGCCTATAGATCAGGGATCATCAAATAGATTCAGTCGCCGGATGGTGTTTTTCCTTCAGCAAAAGTTCAGGGGCCCGGAACACAATTATAAATCATTTGTAGACGGCATATTGACTGCAAGAAACCGAAACGGATGTAATATTTGACAAATATATAATAATTTAGAACCTTGCTTACATTTGCATACCATCACATATATCACTCTTATGTGTGGGAATACTTGAACAGATTTCCAAAATGAAAATCACTTGGAGCTGATTTCCTGGTGTTTGTACAGTCTTTTATGTTCAACAATAGCAATTCTACAAAAAACAATATATATAATAATTTTTTGTTTCATAAATCTTGGGGGGCCAAATAAAAGGGTCTGTCAGTTGGGGAACCCTGCTAGAGACCATGCCGACTAGAGGTGGAGCGGCATTGTATCACTGTTATCTATGTAAAGGCCTTCTATGTGGAGTACAGCCTATGATGTTCTAGTTCTAGTAATGCTATGGGAATGTTCTAGTAATGTTTTGGGAATGTTCTAGTAATGTTATGGGAATGTTCTAGTAATGTTATGGGAATGTTCTAGTAATGTTATGGAAGCTGTTACTGTTTTATTTCTGGCTCATCCAGAAGTTCCCTGTTTCATGAAGCAGTTTGGGAGACTCTCCCCCTCGCTACTGTCTAACACACACACACACACACACACACACACACACACACACACACACACACACACACACACACACACATACACATACACATACACACACACACACACATGGACACACACACACACACACACACACACACACATGGACACACACACACACACACACACACACACACACACACACACACACACACACACACACACACACACACACACACACACACACACACACACACACACACACACACACACACACACACACACACACACACACACACACAGGACATGATTAAATGAAGATACCCATCCCCCATCTCTCCCTCTGCTCACTGTTCCATTTCAGACCACATTGTTCACTGACCTCACCTCCCACTGCCTATTCAGAGAAACACCACACACACACACACACACACACACACACACACACACACACACACACACACACACACACACACACACACACACACACACACACACACACACACACACACACACACACACACACACACACACACTTAGCAGACACAGATGTTTTTAGGCTTGTGTGTTTTCAGTTCATCACCTGCTGATTGACTGGACTGTCCAGCTGTGTTGTCAAGCTCCTGCTCATGAGATCTGTCGGGTTCAGAATGTATTAACCAACTGGGTTTGAACTAGTCTACTCACCACAACACTGTTTGTCCCCTGAACCACCTCTGCTACATTCTGTTCAGAATCATATCAACTCAACTCAGTGAGTCAGATACAGACAGAGTGAATCAGGTTCCTGATCATGAACCACTGAACCACCTCTGTTACATTCTGTTCAGAATCATATCAACTCAACTCAGTGAGTCAGATACAGACAGAGTGAATCAGGTTCCTCATCACAAACCACTGAACCACCTCTGCTACATTCTGTTCAGAATCATATCAACTCAACTCAGTGAGTCAGATACAGACAGAGTGAATCAGGTTCCTCATCATGAACCACTGAACCACCTCTGCTACATTCTGTTCAGAATCATATCAACTCAACTCAGAGAGTCAGATACAGACAGAGTGAATCAGGTGTTTTTATGTTTTTAGGCTTTGAGACTGTGGTCATAGTGACCACTTGTGTTAAGTGTGGGGGGATTGACTCAATCACCACACTGGTAAACCCGGGTAACTGGTATTTAAAATGAAAGATTACCACACCAGCAACATATAATTCTGTTCATTTTGTTGAGTCAGATTGCCTATTAAAATTACAGTCTCCTCTTCTGCAGAAATGCTGTTAGTTTGTCTCAAATGGCACCCTATTCCATACATAGTGCACTACTTTTGAGACCTATGGGCCCTGGTCAAAAGTAGTGCCCTAAATAGGGTGCCATTTGGGACACAGGCCGTGTTCAATTGTACAGACAGGAATTGAACTGGAACAGATCCTGAGAAACTCTGATTTCTCTTTCTGAGGTTCATGAAAACCTTTCAGTAGCCTCGTCCCCAGCCTGGGGCTGACACTAACCGTATAGACACCTGTTAAGGATGAAACGACCTCTGCTCCTCTTTCCCAAACAAGGAGATAAGTAGATTTCAGCGCTCCCATCAAGTCCCTTATCCAAGCAGACATACCGGTAGTTAACACAGTCTAGGTCTATCAAGTCCCTTATCCAAGCAGACATAGTTAACACAGTCTAGGTCTATCAAGTCCCTTATCCAAGCAGACATAATTAACACAGTCTAGGTCTATCAAGTCCTTTATCCAAGCAGACATAGTTAACACAGTCTGGGTCTATCAAGTCCCTTATCCAAGCAGACATAGTTAACACAGTCTGGGTCTAGGAGAAATGAAGGCTCTTCTTCTAGCTAACCCAGTTCCAGCCTCAGAACCACATGTCACAGGTGGGAAACCTCCTGAGGGGGATACTGATTATGACGTCGCACGCAGGGCTCCCTCATCACGAGAGCACGAGACCACCTCACCTCCACTACACGCAGTCAGACTAGTCTACTCCTGCTCTGTTTCACGTTGATGGTAACAGGCTGTATTTAACTGTGTTTTAGGAGCTTTGTGAGGCTGGAGGTGAACATTCACTAGATGATGTAATTACCGGTTGGTCTGAAGTGCTGGTCTCGTGGTGAATGTAGGAGGGCGGACAGGGCCACGCTGCAGATCTGGGTATTTCTCTCTATATGTCTGTTCACAGTGACACTGCCAGCTAGCCAGGTCCCAGATCTGTTTGTGCTATCATGTCATCTCCTTGACATGGCAATTAGTGACCCTCTCTCTCTCTGTCTCTCTTTCTCTCTCCCCCAGATCTCCCATCAAGCTCAGCCATCCAGGTCTCCGCTCGTGAAGACAGGAAGTATGCCATGCTGTTCCAGTCGGTGGTCCTGCCGTGTCAATACTCCAGCATGTCCACCCAGACGCCTGTGGTCCAATGGTGGTACAAGTCTTACTGCCGCGACCGCACCCGCGACGCCTTCAGCTTCCCGGAGAGCCTGGGGGTAAGGGGGTCCGAGCTGGGATCCTCGTCCCATCTAGACTGCTCCGATTCTAGCCGCACCGTCCGCGTGGTGGCCTCCGTCACCGGATCCTCCATCACCCTGGCCGAGCACTACAAGGCCAGAGATATTACTATCATCAACAGTAAGACATGGCACTCAATACTACTGTGGTTGATGATGGTATTACATCAGGGGGAATAGATGTCCAGGGAGGCTGGTCAGGTCCTCTAGATACAAGACATGTCACTAGTGTTGTTGATGATGCTATTACATCAGGGGGACTAGATGTCCAGGGAGGCTGGTCAGGTCCTCTAGATACAAGACATGTCACTAGTGTTGTTGATGATGGTATTAAATCAGGGGGACTAGATGTCCAGGGAGGCTGGTCAGGTCCTCTAGATACAAGACATGTCCCTAGTGTTGTTGATGATGGTATTACATCAGGGGGACTAGATGTCCAGGGAGGCTGGTCAGGTCCAGCAGATCAAATAAAGATAATGTAGATTAAGGTCACTGGTGGTTGAGGTCACAGGCAGGTCACAAGGCTGCCTCTCTTCTCACACACGTTGACATGCACCCACCCACATGCGTGTTGTGAGGTCCTCTGAAGAGACACTGAGAGGGTGTTGTGGAGGACAGGCAGGGTGATGAAGAGGAAGAGACGTGATAGTCCGGCGTCCCATTGTGACATAGCTACACGGGGGACGCACAGCCCGAACACGCAACTCCCCACAATCCCCAGCCAACGCAGCTCCACGTTCTGGTCCTCTATGCGTTTTAATGTGTTGACAGTTGGAGAAATTGCTTGAGCCACGCTAAGAATTCAAAGTATGAAAGTCAACGGTCCAACATTCTAGAACACTGCTGTGTGTACACATACACGTTTTGGACTCTGATAGCCGCTTTAGACTCAGAGACATCGGTGAGCAGACAGGGAAAGAGAGAGATGGATAGAGTAAGAGGGAGAGGAGAGAGAGAGAGGGAAAGATGGAGACAGAGGGAGTGAGAGAGGGAAAGATGGAGACAGAGTGAGAGTGAGGGGCGGAGAGGTAGACAGAGACAGAGAGAGGTGGAGTGTGTGAGAGAGAGCGAGAGAGAGAGATGGAAAGAGGGAGAGAGAGAGAGAGAGAGGGGTGGAGAGGGAGACGGAGAGAGAGGGACGGCGAGGGAGACAGAGAGAGAGCTGCTAAGGGAGAGAGAGAGGAGCGGAGAGGGAGGCAGAGAGAGAGAGAGCTGTAGAGAGAGAGAGCTGCAGAGAGAGAGAGAGGGGGGCGGAGAGGGAGACAGAGAGAGAGAGCTGCAGAGAGAGGGGCAGAGAGGGAGACAGAGAGAGAGAGAGCTGTAGAGAGAGGGGCGGAGAGGGAGACAGAGAGAGGGAGAAAGAGGGACAGAGACGGAGACAGAGAGAGGGAGAGAGAGAGGGAGAGAGAGAGAGAGAGGGAGAGAGAGGGAGACAGGGAGACAGAGAGAGAGAGAGAGAGAGGGAGAGAGGGAGAGAGAGAGAGAGAGGGAGAGAGAGAGGGAGACAGGGAGAGAGAGAGAGAGAGAGAGAGGGAGAGAGAGAGGGAGACAGGGAGACAGAGAGAGAGAGGGGGGAAAGAGGGAAAGGAATTGACCTGCATGTGGACCCCAGATTTATTGAGCTGTAAATCAGGGATAAGAATCAACCCTCTCTTCTCCTGGGACCAGATGGACAAATAAGGATTTTTTCCCACATTGCCGTGCTTTAATGTTGTCCTCTCTCTCACACCTTGTTCTCTCTCTCTCTATCACTCTCTCTCTCTCTCTCTCTCTCTCTCTCTCTCTCTCTCTCTCTCTCTCTCTCTCTCTCTCTCTCTCTCTCTCTCTCTCTCTCTCTATCTTTCTCTCTATCTTTCTCTCTCTCTATCTTTCTCTCTCTCTATCTTTCTCTCTCTCTATCTTTCTCTCTCTATCTTTCTCTCTCTCTATCTTTCTCTCTCTCTATCTTTCTCTCTCTCTATCTTTCTCTCTCTCTATCTTTCTCTCTCTCTCTCTCTCTCTCTCTCTCTATCTCTCAATCTTTCCCCCTCTCTCTCTCTCTCTCTCTCTCTCAATCTTTCCCTCTCTCTCTCTCTCTCTCTCTCTCTCTCTCTCTCTGTCTCTCTCTCTCTCTATCTTTCTCTCTCTCTCTTTCTATCTCTCTCTCTCAATCTTTCCCTCTCTCTCTCTCTGATGTGAGGCTCTTTAAAAGGAGCTCTCTCTGTTCTCTCTCTCCCTCTGTCTCTGTCTCTGATGTGGGGCTCTTCAAAAGGAGCTCTCTCTCTCTCTGTCTGTTCACTGTGAAGTCAGCTTTAGTGGTTTGGCTCCTCTGGTGAACCCTGGAGTGGGCACAAACACGTTGCTCGAACTTGCTCCCCTGTTCCAAGAATCTGTGGAGTAAGGATGGAGTAGGGGATGGGGGGATGGGGGGAGGGAGAGAGAGTAAGGTGGAGGGTTGATAAATAAAGTATCAGACATGGCAAGTAGAGACATCAATATACACTATACACATCAATATACACTATACACATCAATATACACTACACACATCAAAATACACTATACACATCAATATACACATCAATATACACTACACACATCAATATACACTATGCACATCAATATATTATAAATATTATAAACTGCACCAAATGGGTTCAATACAGTGGCATGTTAATAGATATCCCCAAAACTATTTTCTGGTTGTCCATAGGATTTGAGACTTGCAGTCTCCTAACCCACAGCCCCAACTCCAGCCCTATCCCCAACAGGAAAGACTGTTCATTATGCTTGTCTCTTCCTGTCCCTTAAATAGGCCTGTTTACATGTCCGCCTCACAATGGACTGACTGGTCTGCTGAAAGTCTCCCTCCACAGAGTCCACCCAACCTCTCGCCTCCTCTACTGTTTACATGTCCGCCTCACAATGGACTGACTGGTCTGCTGAAAGTCTCCCTCCACAGAGTCCACCCAACCTCTCGCCTCCTCTACTGTTTACATGTCCGCCTCACAATGGACTGACTGGTCTGCTGAAAGTCTCTCTCCACAGAGTCCACCCAACCTCTCGCCTCCTCTACTGTTTACATGTCCGCCTCACAATGGACTGACTGGTCTGCTGAAAGTCTCCCTCCACAGAGTCCACCCAACCTCTCGCCTCCTTTACTGTTTACTGTTTATCACTCAACACAACTCTTCCGTGGACTGTGTCAGACACAATGTTCTCTCCTCCTCCCCCTGACTGGCCAAAACAAACCTGTTTCTCCGTTCCTCCTTGTCCTTGACGATCTTGATATTTATATTCTCAGTTGAATTGTTTTTGAGACTTCACATGGGAAGTTAAGGAATGTTGTAAGGTAGTTTGACAGAGTGCTGTTTGACACAGTGATGTTTGACAGAGTGATGTGATGTTTGACAGAGTGATGTTTGACAGAGTGATGAGTTAGATGTGATGTTTGACAGAGTGATGTTTGACAGAGTGATGTTTGACAGAGTGATGTTTGACAGAGTGATGTGATGTTTGACAGAATTCTGTTTGACAGAGTGATGTGATGTTTGACAGAATTCTGTTTGACAGAGTGCTGTTTGGCACAGTGATGTTTGACAGAGTAATGTTTGACAGAGTGATGACTTAGATGTGATGTTTGACACAGTGAGGTTTGACAGAGTGATGTTTGACAGAGTGATGAGTTAGATGTGATGTTTGACAGAGTGATGAGTTAGATGTGATGTTTGACACAGTGATGTTTGACAGAGTGATGTTTGACAGAGTGATATGTTAGATGTGATACTTATTTTCTTTTAATATCTTCTGTCTTCCTCCCCCTCCCTCTCTCCAGAGGCTGACCTGCGTATCGGGGAGCTCCAGTGGGGAGACAGTGGGGTGTACCTCTGTAAGGTGGTCATCTCTGACGACCTCGAGGGCAGGAATGAGGCCCCTGTGGAGCTTCTGGTGTTGGGTGAGTCCTCAACTTCCCTTCTCAGCTCTACCCTTTCCTCCCTCCAACCATCCATTCCTCCATCCCCCCTCCTCACCTCTACCCTCATCCCTCCTCACCCCCCTCCTCCCTACCTCTCCCCCCTGCCCTACTCCTCAGGAAGACAGCCACCATTACACAGGAAGTGAAGTGAAGCCAAATACTTAATGCAACACATTTATGACATTGAGGACATGCAAATACAAGTCGTTATACATACAGACGTTATAGAAACCCCCTCATACAGATGTTATAGAAACCCCCACATACAGACGTTATAGAAACCCCCTCATACAGATGTTATAGAAACCCCCACATACAGACGTTATAGAAACCCCCCCTCATATAGACGTTCTATAAACCCCCTCATATAGACGTTATATAAACCCCCACATACAGACGTTATAGAAACCCCCCCTCATATAGACGTTCTATAAACCCCCTCATATAGACGTTATATAAACCCCCTCATATAGACGTTCTATAAACCCCCTCATATAGATGTTATAGAAACCCCCTCATATAGACGTAATATAAACCCCCCCATATAGACGTTATATAAACCCCCCATATAGACGTTATATAAACCCCCTCATATGGATGTTATATAAACCCCCTCATATGGACGTTATATAAACCCCCTCATATAGATGTTATATAAACCCCCTCATATAGATGTTATATAACCCCCTCATATAGACGTTATATAATCCCCTCATATAGACGTTATATAACCCCCTCATATAGACGTTATATAATCCCCTCATATAGACGTTATATAAACCCCCTCATATAGACGTTATATAAACCCCCTCATATAGACGTTATATAAACCCCCTCATATAGACGTTATATAAACCCCCTCATATAGACGTTATATAAACCCCCTCATATAGACGTTATATAAACCCCCTCATATAGACGTTATATAAACCCCCTCATATAGACGTTATATAAACCCCCTCATATAGACGTTATATAAACCCCCTCATATAGACGTTATATAAAGCCCCTCATATAGACGTAATATAAAACCCCTCATATAGACGTTATATAAACCCCCTCATATAGACCCCCTTATATAGACCCCCTCATATAGTTATATAAACCCCCTCATATAGAAGCAACCAACCATCTACAGTATATCTCTGTCTTGTCACTGGCACCTAACCCCATAAAGCGTCCATTCTTCTGGAGTATTTCTTATGTTCTCTCCCAGTCATCTACCACCCTGCCTCAGACCTACTGTCAGGTTGATCTCTCCCAGTCATCTACCACCCTGCCTCTGACCTACTGTCAGGTTGATCTCTCCCAGTCATCTACCACCCTGCCTCTGACCTACTGTCAGGTTGATCTCTCCCAGTCATCTACCACCCTGCCTCTGACCTACTGTCAGGTTGATCTCTCCCAGTCATCTACCACCCTGCCTCTGACCTACTGTCAGGTTGATCTCTCCCAGTCATCTACCACCCTGCCTCTGACCTACTGTCAGGTTGATCTCTCCCAGTCATCTACCACCCTGCCTCTGACCTACTGTCAGGTTGATCTCTCCCAGTCATCTACCACCCTGCCTCTGACCTACTGTCAGGGTGATCTCTCCCAGTCATCTACCACCCTGCCTCTGACCTACTGTCAGGTTGATCTCTCCCAATCATCTACCACCCTGCCTCTGACCTACTGTCAGGTTGATCTCTCCCAGTCATCTACCACCCTGCCTCTGACCTACTGTCAGGTTGATCTCTCCCAATCATCTACCACCCTGCCTCTGACCTACTGTCAGGTTGATCTCTCCCAGTCATCTACCACCCTGCCTCTGACCTACTGTCAGGTTGCTAGGCAGTCACTCCTGTTATGTAACCAGGCTCCATTAGTCGTTAGCTAAGGAACATCTATCAATGGAAACAATGCAGCTATCATGTGGACAATCATCATCTAGTGTAGAGATATACAGGACTGAGTACTGTTAGGACAATAGTGGCCCATCATCTAGTGTAGAGATGTACAGGACTGAGTACCTTTGGGACAATAGTGGCCCATCATCTAGTGTAGAGATGTGCAGGACTGAGTACTGTTAGGACAATAGTGGCCCATCATCTAGTGTAGAGATGTGCAGGACTGAGTACTGTTAGGACAATAGTGGCCCATCATCTAGTGTAGAGATGTACAGGACTGAGTACTGCTAGGACAATAGTGGCCCATCATCTAGTGTAGAGATGTGCAGGACTGAGTACTGTTAGGACAATAGTGGCCCATCATCTAGTGTAGAGATTACAGGACTGAGTACTGTTAGGACAATAGTGGCCCATCATCTAGTGCAGAGATGTACAGGACTGAGTACTGCTGGGGACAATAGTGGCCCATCATCTAGTGCAGAGATGTACAGGACTGAGTACTGCTGGGGACAATAGTGGCCCATCATCTAGTGTGGAGATGTACAGGACTGAGTACTGCTGGGGACAATAGTGGCCCATCATCTAGTGTAGAGATGTACAGGACTGAGTACTGCTGGGGACAATAGTGGCCCATCATCTAGTGTGGAGATATACAGGACTGAGTACTGTTAGGGACAATAGTGGCCCATCATCTAGTGTAGAGATGTACAGGACTGAGTACTGCTGGGGACAATAGTGGCCCATCATCTAGTGCAGAGATGTACAGGACTGAGTACTGTTAGGGACAATAGTGGCCCATCATCTAGTGTAGAGATGTACAGGACTGAGTACTGTTAGGACAATAGTGGCCCATCATCTAGTGTAGAGATGTACAGGACTGAGTACTGTTAGGGACAATAGTGGCCCATCATCTAGTGCAGAGATGTACAGGACTGAGTACTGCTGGGGACAATAGTGGCCCATCATCTAGTGCAGAGATGTACAGGACTGAGTACTGTTAGGGACAATAGTGGCCCATCATCTAGTGCAGAGATGTACAGGACTGAGTACTGTTGGGGAGGTATCTTCTTGACATCCTGCCTGTTGGCTAGTGGGATAGGTCTGTCTTTTTAACATTTATTTTACCTTTATTTAACTAGGCAAGTCAGTTAAGAACAAATTCTTATTTTCAATGACAGCCTAGGAACAGTGGGTTAACTGCCTGTTCAGTGGCAGAACGACAGATTTGTACCTTGTCAGCTCGGGGATTTGAACTTGCAACCTTTCGGTTACTAGGCTACCCTGCCGCCCCACTCAGTGTAGTGTGTTGTAATGCTAATGCTTTTCCTGTGTGATATACTGTCTGTTAGCTGGGAAGGTACAACTTGCTTCCTTAGCATGAAAAGAACGTGTCTTTGTGTGTGTGTGTGTGTGTGTGTGTGTGTGTGTGTGTGTGTGTGTGTGTGTGTGTGTGTGTGTGTGTGTGTGTGTGTGTGTGTGTGTGTGTGTGTGTGTGTGTGTGTGTGTACATTCATGCTTGTTTACGTATATTTATGTGTTATTACTCAACAATGGCGGCCCCACATCCCTGAGTGCTGTAACTAGCGTCGCCATGGTGACGCTCTGCGTGGCCATGCGGCTTGAGAGAGAGACCTTTTGTTTGGCTGGCTGCCTCTCTGTAAATCAGTCCAGTCCAGTAGAACCTCCCACTCAGCACTAAGTCCAGAGTCTCTATAACACACTACAGCCCACCAATACCACATAGATAGATGGTCTTCATCACAGCCCAGTGTTGAAGAGACAGAGACACATTTTGCCCACTGAGCCTTTTCTTCTACTTGCCATTTAGATGTCTCTGCCTGCAGGAAGTTGGAGGTTGTTTCTGGAGTCTCTGCCTGCAGGAAGTTGAAGGTTGTTTCTGGAGTCTCTGCCTGCAGGAAGTTGGAGGTTGTTTCTGGAGTCTCTGTCTGCAGGAAGTTGGAGGTTGTTTCTGGAGTCTCTGCCTGCAGGAAGTTGGAGGTTGTTTCTGGAGTCTCTGTCTGCAGGAAGTTGGAGGTTGTTTCTGGAGTCTCTGCCTGCAGGAAGTTGGAGGTTGTTTCTGGAGTCTCTGCCTGCAGGAAGTTGGAGGTTGTTTCTGGAGTCTCTGCCTGCAGGAAGTTGAAGGTTGTTTCTGGAGTCTCTGCCTGCAGGAAGTTGGAGGTTGTTTCTGGAGTCTCTGTCTGCAGGAAGTTGGAGGTTGTTTCTGGAGTCTCTGCCTGCAGGAAGTTGAAGGTTGTTTCTGGAGTCTCTGCCTGCAGGAAGTTGAAGGTTGTTTCTGGAGTCTCTGCCTGCAGGAAGTTGAAGGTTGTTTCTGGAGTCTCTGCCTGCAGGAAGTTGGAGGTTGTTTCTGGAGTCTCTGCCTGCAGGAAGTTGGAGGTTGTTTCTGGAGTCTCTGCCTGCAGGAAGTTGAAGGTTGTTTCTGGAGTCTCTGCCTGCAGGAAGTTGGAGGTTGTTTCTGGAGTCTCTGCCTGCAGGAAGTTGAAGGTTGTTTCTGGAGTCTCTGCCTGCAGGAAGTTGGAGGTTGTTTCTGGAGTCTCTGCCTGCAGGAAGTTGGAGGTTGTTTCTGGAGTCTCTGTCTGCAGGAAGTTGGAGGTTGTTTCTGGAGTCTCTGCCTGCAGGAAGTTGGAGGTTGTTTCTGGAGTCTCTGCCTGCAGGAAGTTGGAGGTTGTTTCTGGAGTCTCTGCCTGCAGGAAGTTGAAGGTTGTTTCTGGAGCCTTTGCTAACTAGTGTTAATGACTGGAGGGATACAGGAACAGCTAGCATGCTGTCACACCGTCCCTTTAAACCACAGTGGTCTGTCAGTGGACCGTGTCCTCTGTGATGTGTAGTAGCTCTCACAGAACTACACCATCCCTTTAAACCACAGTGGTCCGTCAGTGGACCGTGTCCTCTGTGATGTGAAGTAGCTCTCACAGAACTATACCATCCCTTTAAACCACAGTGGTCTGTCAGTGGACAGCTCTGTGATGTGTAGTAACTCTGTGATGTGTAGTAGCTCTCACAGAACTATACCATCCCTTTAAACCACAGTGGTCCGTCAGTGGACCGTGTCCTCTGTGATGTGTGGTAACTCTCACAGAACTATACCATCCCTTTAAACCACAGTGGTCCGTCAGTGGACCGTGTCCTCTGTGATGTGTGGTAGCTCTCACAGAACTATACCATCCCTTTAAACCACAGTGGTCCGTCAGTGGACCGTGTCCTCTGTGATGTGTAGTAACTCTGTGATGTGTAGTAACTCTGTGATGTGTTGTAGCTCTGTGATGTGTAGTAACTCTGTGATGTGTAGTAACTCTGTGATGTGTAGTAGCTCTGTGATGTGTAGTAACTCTGTGATGTGTAGTAACTCTGTGATGTGTTGTAGCTCTGTGATGTGTAGTAGCTCTGTGATGTGTAGTAACTCTGTAATGTGTAGTAACTCTGTGATGTGTAGTAGCTCTGTGATGTGTTGTAGCTCTGTGATGTGTAGTAACTCTGTGATGTGTAGTAACTCTGTGATGTGTAGTAGCTCTGTGATGTGTAGTATCTCTGTGATGTGTAGTAGCTCTGTGATGTGTAGTAACTCTGTGATGTGTAGTAACTCTGTGATGTGTAGTAGCTCTGTGATGTGTTGTAACTCTGTGATGTGTTGTAGCTCTGTGATGTGTTGTAGCTCTGTGATGTGTAGTAACTCTGTGATGTGTAGTAACTCTGTGATGTGTAGTAGCTCTGTGATGTGTAGTAATTCTGTGATGTGTAGTAATTCTGTGATGTGTAGTAGCTCTGTGATGTGTAGTAACTCTGTGATGTGTTGTAACTCTGTGATGTGTAGTAGCTCTGTGATGTGTAGTAACTCTGTGATGTGTTGTAGCTCTGTGATGTGTTGTAGCTCTGTGATGTGTTGTAGCTCTGTGATGTGTAGTAACTCTGTGATGTGTAGTAACTCTGTGATGTGTAGTAGCTCTGTGATGTGTAGTAATTCTGTGATGTGTAGTAATTCTGTGATGTGTAGTAGCTCTGTGATGTGTAGTAACTCTGTGATGTGTTGTAACTCTGTGATGTGTAGTAGCTCTGTGATGTGTAGTAACTCTGTGATGTGTTGTAGCTCTGTGATGTGTAGTAACTCTGTGATGTGTAGTAGCTCTGTGATGTGTAGTAACTCTGTGATGTGTAGTAGCTCTGTGATGTGTAGTAATTCTGTGATGTGTAGTAACTCTGGGATGTGTTGTAGCTCTGTGATGTGTAGTAATTCTGTGATGTGTAGTAACTCTGTGATGTGTAGTAGCTCTGTGATGTGTAGTAACTCTGTGATGTGTTGTAGCTCTGTGATGTGTAGTAACTCTGTGATGTGTAGTAGCTCTGTGATGTGTAGTAACTCTGGGATGTGTTGTAGCTCTGTGATGTGTAGTAATTCTGTGATGTGTAGTAACTCTGTGATGTGTAGTAGCTCTGTGATGTGTAGTAACTACATTGAGTAGAAACTGGGTTACCCCAGATATTGACCTAGTATAGTAGAAGCCACTTGTCGGGATTCCCACGGCAACAACTGGGTTTTACTGTCGTCAGGGGGCCAGGGGAAAGATTGACGTGACACGGGGAGAGAGAAAGACTAGCGGGTCAAATATATAGATCAGGGGTGAGAGTCGTGTGTGTTGTATTGTAGGCTTGTTAGTGTGTGTTGTATTGTAGGCTTGTTAGTGTGTGTTGTATTGTAGGCTTGTTAGTGTGTGTTGTATTGTAGGCTTGTTAGTGTGTGTTGTATTGTAGTCTTGTTAGTGTGTGTTGTATTGTAGGCTTGTTAGTGTGTGTTGTATTGTAGGCTTGTTAGTGTGTGTTGTATTGTAGGCTTGTTAGTGTGTGTTGTATTGTAGGCTTGTTAGTGTGTGTTGTATTGTAGGCTTGTTAGTGTGTGTTGTATTGTAGGCTTGTTAGTGTGTGTTGTATTGTAGGCTTGTTAGTGTGTGTTGTATTGTAGGCTTGTTAGTGTGTGTTGTATTGTAGGCTTGTTAGTGTGTGTTGTATTGTAGGCTTGTTAGTGTGTGTTGTATTGTAGGCTTGTTAGTGTGTGTTGTATTGTAGGCTTGTTAGTGTGTGTTGTATTGTAGGCTTGTTAGTGTGTGTTGTATTGTAGGCTTGTTAGTGTGTGTTGTATTGTAGGCTTGTTAGTGTGTGTTGTATTGTAGGCTTGTTAGTGTGTGTTGTATTGTAGGCTTGTTAGTGTGTGTTGTATTGTAGGCTTGTTAGTGTGTGTTGTATTGTAGGCTTGTTAGTGTGTGTTGTATTGTAGGCTTGTTAGTGTGTGTTGTATTGTAGGCTTGTTAGTGTGTGTTGTATTGTAGGCTTGTTAGTGTGTGTTGTATTGTAGGCTTGTTAGTGTGTGTTGTATTGTAGGCTTGTTAGTGTGTGTTGTATTGTAGGCTTGTTAGTGTGTGTTGTAATGTAGGTTTGTTACTGGTTGTTGTAATGTAGGCTTGTAAGGTCAGGTTCTCTGGTTGTGAAGGGGGCAGGAACAGTTTTCTCCACTTTAATAGTCAACACATGGGTCAGAGGTCATGGAGAGAACAAAGGTCCAGAGTGAGTGAAACAGAAACCCTGTAAACTCCTCTCTGCTTCATAATGACAGCCAGCCAGTCAGGCAACGGTGCGGTAGCCCAGTACCCAGCAGTGAGGGGAGGAATTCCAGGAGGAAGCTCCAGCTAAGCTGCTCTTGATGTGGGCAAAGAGAGTAGGGCCGTCCAGGAGGGCCCTGGAGCTCCTACACCATTAAACCCTCTTCCTGTCTGTCTGATACTTACAACTCGCTCTAAAAAACGTTGTTTTGCCTGAACAGGAACAATGTACTGACATGAGTCATGGTCTGTATCCCTGCTTCAAACCCCTGGAGACCAGGACAGAGATTCTACTTGTCAACACGGGACAGTCTGTCCTGTACCAGCCTGAACAACAGACAGATATGGGCAGCATGTTGCCAAGGTTGGTATCAGGACCCCTGCTCAAACCACTGGAGGCCCCAGGAGAAACATGGTGCTCCTTTGGGGTAATAGAAAAACAGGTCTGCACACTTCAACAAACAAACAGGGTTGTAATTCCCTCAGGCGGGGTCCCACCTAGGCAGCTATAGTAGGAGCATGTCAAGATGTATAGGTCAGGTTATTAATACAGGCTCTGATAGGAGGCTGAGCAGACTTACAACAGTACTAATAACCTTCTGAATACCTTCTGTGTATGGCATCAATATGAGGGGATTTAAGTCCTTTCTACGACACTCCAGGTTCGTATCCTTCTTTGAAAAAGTATTGCTTCACCCGCTACATTTCTAGTCTTGTAGTGTGACAGACTCTGGTGTTTGTATAGTCAGCATGGTAGCAGCCAAGATACAGTATACTGTGTTTGTATGGTCAGCATGGCAGCAGCCAAGATACAGTATACTCTATGTGTATTTTAGATGTGTATCTCTATGGCTACTGTACAACATTCCAGCACACAGCCAAGCTCAAACAACCACATTATGGGGGGAAGTAAATGGTCTTCCCTAATCTCCTCTCTCTCTCTCCATCCCCCCTTTCTCTCTATTGCTATCTCCCTCTCTCTCTCCATCCCCCATTTCTCTCTATTCCTCTATCCCACACTCATCCCCCGTTTTTCTCTATTCCTCTCTCCCTCTCTCTCTCTATCCTTCTCTCTCTTTCTCTCATTTAACCTCTCCCCCTCTCTCTCTTCTCTTCTCCCCCCCCAGCCCATCTCTCCCTCTGTCTCTCTCTATCCTTCTCTCTCTCTCTCATTATACCTCTCCCCCTCTCTATCTTCTCTTCTCCCCCCCACCCCCCTCTCTCTCTCATTATACCTCTCCCCCCTCTCCCCTCTCCCCCTATCTCTCTCTCTTCTCCCCCCCCCCCCCCCCTCTCTCTCTCTTCTCCCCCCCCCCCCCCCTCTCTCTCTCTCGTACCAGCATGTGCCACATTATCCCACATTTGTGTGAGCGTGGCTAACCTGTTTTTGCAGAGTTGTATATGAAGTTGAAATATGAACTAACATTAGTAACTCATATCGGCAGAGAGGGAAACAGGAAGAGACAGAGAGAACGTGTTATTGTAACACAGAGCTGCTGCCAGTGAGGTCACTGCCTATGTATTTGTGACATCACTGGGATGCTACTGGTAATATCATCAACTCATTTGTCTCCAGACTGACTGGAAGCTCCCCAGTTCAATCCACTACAGATAGAGGGAAGCAGCACCTGGTTCAGTCAGTCTGTTTCAGTCAGGCTGTATGTCCAGGACAGGTGCGGTGACTCAAAGCATTGCTTTTCAACTAAAACCTTATCAATGACAAGCACATTGAAGTTAGAGACAGATAACTTTGAAGTATCTTCAACTGTCTTCATAAAGCAGAGGTTGCTGACTGTACTCTTCACAGTCCTCATGGCCAGCCGTAGCTATGGAAACCATGTGATCCTGTGTGGCTCCATTGGTAGAGCACGGTGCTTGCAATGCCAGGGTTGTGTGTTTTTAAAGTATAGAAATGTATGAACTCACTACTGTAAGTCGCTCTGGATAAAAGCGTCTGCTAAATGACTCAAATGTAAATGTGAGAAAATGAAACACAGTTCCCAAAACAGGCCCATATTCAGTGGGGCTGTGATGGAAAAGCCCAATCAGACTGAGTCAGGCTGTATTTCAGGACATGTGGGGTGAAGGAAACACAGTCATATTTCTCTGCATCGGTGCTTTTCAACAAAACCATATCAATGACAACCACCTTTAGACTTAAAGTGGCATCTTCTGCATGCTGGCATGTCCACCTTCCTGGCTCTTCTATTGTCCAAGTCTCTGCATGCTGCTGCTACCTGTCCTTCATTCTCCCTGACCCCATGACCCCTGACAATTACTTTTTTAATTCAGTCGATTCAAGAAGTAAACTGAAATTCCAATTTCCCTCAATACTTAAAAAAAATGGAATTAGAATTTTGGTTTAGATCCTGAATTTTGGTTAGATCCTGAATTTTGGTTTAGACCCTGAATTTTGGTTTAGATCCTGAATTTTGGTTTAGACCCTGAATTTTGGTTTAGACCCTGAATTTTGGTTTAGACCCTGAATTTTGGTTTAGATCCTGAATTTTGGTTTAGATCCTGAATTTTGGTTGAGACCCTAAATTTTGGTTGAGACCCTGAATTTTGGTTGAGACCCTGAATTTTGGTTTAGACCCTGCATTTTGGTTGAGACCCTGAATTTTGGTTTAGACCCTGAATTTTGGTTGAGACCCTGCTAGGACTCCCCTGTCTTCTGACCTCTCCTGCCCTCTGTCCTGTCCTATCCTGTCCTTCACCTCTGCTCTTCTCCTCTCTCCAGGTAAGACAGGTACAGGTGTGTCAGATGATCTCCTGCCTGACTTTGATGTGAAGATTATGCCAGGTAGGTAGGGGCGTGTCCTCCTCACCTGTGTCTGTCTGTCTCTTCTTTTCACTCATTAACACATTAACTATTGCTTCTTCACTGCCCAATCAGCTTCATGTTGTTTTTTAGTATTCCAATCAGTTATCTTATTACAAATCAAACACGTGATTATGGTCAGTTTACTGTTGAACAGTGAGAGTAGGAGAGAGGGAGAACAGAGAGAGACAGAAAGAGAGAGACAGACCAGAGAGAGACAGACCAGAGAGAGGGAGAACAGAGAGAGACAGACCAGAGAGAGGGAGAACAGAGAGAGACAGACCAGAGAGAGAGGGAGAACAGAGAGAGACAGACCAGAGAGAGAGGGAGAACAGAGGGAGACAGACCAGAGAGAGAGGGAGAACAGAGGGAGACAGACCAGAGAGAGGGAGAACAGAGAGAGACAGACCAGAGAGAGAGACAGACCAGAGGGATAGGAAGAAAGAGAGAGACAGACCAGAGAGATAGGAAGAAAGAGAGAGACAGACAAGAAAGAGAGAGAGACAGAAAGAGAGAGGGAGAACAGAGAGAGAGAGAGAGAGAGAGAGGGAGAACAGAGATATAGGAAGAAAGAGAGAGAGAGACTTGTGGTTTCTGACCCAGCCCAAAGGAAGTACATCATTATGGATTGTTATTGTGAGTAACATAATGATAGTGAGAGTTTACAGGATGGTTGAACTGGACATTATGGAGTAATGATATTGAGAGAGTTTACAGGATGATTGAACTGGACATTATGGAATAATGATATTGAGAGAGTTTACAGGATGATTGAACTGGACATTATGGAATAATGATATTGAGAGAGTTTACAGGATGGTTGAACTGGACATTATGGAGTAATAATGTTTACAGGATGGTTGAACTGGACATTATGGAATAATGATATTGAGAGAGTTTACGGGATGGTTGAACTGGACATTATGGAATAATGATGTTTACAGGATGGTTGAACTGGACATTATGGAATAATGATATTGAGAGAGTTTACAGGATGGTTGAACTGGACATTATGGAGTAATGATGTTTACAGGATGGTTGAACTGGACATTATGGAATAATGATATTGAGAGAGTTTACAGGATGGTTGAACTGGACATTATGGAGTAATGATATTGAGAGAGTTTACAGGATGGTTGAACTGGACATTATGGAGTAATGATGTTTACAGGATGGTTGAACTGGACATTATGGAATAATGATATTGAGAGAGTTTACAGGATGGTTGAACTGGACATTATGGAATAATGATGTTTACAGGATGGTTGAACTGGACATTATGGAATAATGATATTGAGAGAGTTTACAGGATGGTTGAACTGGACATTATGGAGTAATGATATTGAGAGAGTTTACAGGATGGTTGAACTGGACATTATGGAGTAATGATGTTTACAGGATGGTTGAACTGGACATTATGGAATAATGATATTGAGAGAGTTTACAGGATGGTTGAACTGGACATTATGGAATAATGATATTGAGAGAGTTTACAGGATGGTTGAACTGGACATTATGGAGTAATGATATTGAGAGAGTTTACAGGATGGTTGAACTGGACATTATGGAGTAATGATGTTTACAGGATGGTTGAACTGGACATTATGGAATAATGATATTGAGAGAGTTTACAGGATGGTTGAACTGGACATTATGGAATAATGATATTGAGAGAGTTTACAGGATGGTTGAACTGGATATTATGGAGTCAGAGAGAAGGGAGTTGATATTGTCTTCTGTCACATTCCCCAAATTCAGACGTTTCCTCATCTTGGAGGTTGTTGACAGATTTGGGTATGGTGAGATGGAAATGTCTTATTCAGTGATGACTCATTCACTCTCATTTCAAATGTTGATGTTGCATTAGTACATGTTCTTCTCAACAGCAGCTCCCACATCGTACTGTAATGTTTCATAGTCACAGTGTTTGTGTTTAGCAGCTCCCACATCGTACTGTAATGTTTCATAGTCACAGTGTTTGTGTTTAGCAGCTCCCACATCGTACTGTAATGTTTCATAGTCACAGTGTTTGTGTTTAGCAGCTCCCACATCGTACTGTAATGTTTCATAGTCACAGTGTTTGTGTTTAGCAGCTCCCACATCGTACTGTAATGTTTCATAGTCACAGTGTTTGTGTTTAACAGCTCCCACATCGTACTGTAATGTTTCATAGTCACAGTGTTTGTGTTTAGCAGCTCCCACATCGTACTGTGATGTTTCATAGTCACAGTGTTTGCGTTTGTAGTATATAAAATATAAATATACAGTGCTTTTGGAAAGTATTCGGAACCCTTGACTTTTTCCACATTTTGTTATGTTACAGCCTTATTCTAAAATGTATTAAATAGTTTTTTCCCTCATCAATCTACACACAAAACCCCATAATGACATAGCTAAAACAGGTTTTTAGATTTTTTTTACAAATGTATTTAAAAAAATCAGAAATATCACATTTACACAAGTATTCAGACCCTTTACTCAGTACTTTGTTGAAGCACATTTGGCAGCGATTACAGCCTCGAGTCTTCTTGGGTATGACGCTGAAAGCTTGGCACACCTGTATTTGGGGAGTTTCTCCCATTCTTCTCTGCAGATCCTCTCAAGCTCTGTCAGGTTGGATGGGGAGCGTCTCTGCAAAGCTATTTTCAGGTCTCTCCAGAGATGTTTGATCCAAATCATGTCCAATCAATTGAATTTACCACAGGTGGACTCCAATCAAGTTGTAGTATCAGACCTCAGGATAAGACCCAGAAGCAGACAGTTCGAAATAACAAAAGTGTATTACAACAACAGGGGGCAGGCAGAGGTCAGGGTCAGGGCAGGCAGAGGTCAGGGTCAGGGCAGGCAGAGGTCAGTAATCCAGAGCAGAGTCTGAAAGGTATAGAACAGCAGGCAGGCTCAGGGTCAGGGCAGGCAGAGGTCAAGGTCAGGGCAGGCAGAACGGTCAAAACCAAGAAAACTATAAAACAGGGAATATAGAGAAAAACAGGAGTATGGGAAAAACACTGGCAGGCTTGACGAGACAAGATGAACTGACAACAGACAAACAGAGAACACAGGTATAAATACACAGGGGATAATGAGGAAAATGGGCGACACCTGGAAGGGGGTGGAGACAAGCACAAGACAGGTAAAACAGATCAGGGTGTGACATGTAGAGACATCTAAAGGGTGATCAATGGAAACAGGATGCACCTGAGCTCAATTTTGAGTCTCATAGCAAAGGGTCTGAATACTTATGTAAATAAGGTATTTCTGTTTTTTAATTTGAATGCATTTGCTAAAATTTCTGAAAACCTGTTTTCGCTATGTCATAATGGAGTATTGTGTGTAGATTGATGAGGAACAAAATAATTTAATTGATTTTAGAATTAGATTGTAATGTAAAAACAAAATGTGGGAAAATGGAAGGGGTTTGAATACATTCCGAACGCATTGTTTGTCTCTGTGTGTATTAGAGATAATACAAATATATGTCCCTGTGTGTAGTATATAGAATATAAATATATGTCTCTGTGTGTAGTATATAGAATATAAATATATATCTCTGTGTGTAGTATATATAATATAAATATATGTCTCTGTGTGTAGTATATAGAATACAAATATATGTCTCTGTGTGTAGTATATAGAATACAAATATATGTCTCTGTGTGTATTAGAGATAATACAAATATATGTCCCTGTGTGTAGTATATAGAATATAAATATATGTCTCTGTGTGTAGTATATAGAATATAAATATATATCTCTGTGTGTAGTATATAGAATATAAATATATGTCTCTGTGTGTAGTATATAGAATATAAATATATATCTCTGTGTGTAGTATATATAATATAAATATATGTCTCTGTGTGTAGTATATAGAATATAAATATATGTCCCTGTGTGTAGTATATATAATATAAATATATGTCTCTGTGTGTACTATATAGAATATAAATATATGTCTCTGTGTGTAGTATATAGAATATAAATATATGTCTCTGTGTGTAGTATATATAATATAAATATATGTCTCTGTGTGTAGTATATAGAATATAAATATATGTCCCTGTGTGTAGTATATAAATTATAAATATATGTCTCTGTGTGTAGTATATAGAATATAAATATATGTCTCTGTGTGTAGTATATATAATATAAATATATGTCTCTGTGTGTATTAGAGATAATACAAATATATGTCTCTGTGTGTAGTATATAGAATACAAATATATGTCTCTGTGTGTAGTATATAGAATATAAATATATGTCTCTGTGTGTAGTATATATAATATAAATATATGTCTCTGTGTGTAGTATATAGAATACAAATATATGTCTCTGTGTGTAGTATATAGAATATAAATATATGTCTCTGTGTGTAGTATATAGAATATAAATATATGTCTCTGTGTGTAGTATATAGAATATAAATATATATCTCTGTGTGTATTAGAGATAATACAAATATATGTCTCTGTGTGTAGTATATAGAATATAAATATATTTCTCTGTGTGTAGTATATAGAATATAAATATATGTCTCTGTGTGTAGTATATATAATATAAATATATGTCTCTGTGTGTAGTATATATAATATAAATATATGTCTCTGTGTGTAGTATATAGAATATAAATATATGTCTCTGTGTGTAGTATATATAATATAAATATATGTCTCTGTGTGTAGTATATATAATATAAATATAGGTCTCTGTGTGTAGTCATCATTCTGTCATAATGATGGGAGTCGATTAGGTCAGTATCAGCAATGTACTCTCTGCATGACATACTGTAACAGGAAACACTCTTTCCCTTTCCTGCCTGTAGCCTAGTCCCCTGACCAGACTTCCTGAAAAGTTGAGAGGATGTGTGTGTGTGGAGAGTGCGAGGGAATACTCTTCCAAGCAAAAACAAATACCACTTCCTACTGTAGAATGTTGCACATAGAAATGTAACTTTCATCTCTCTCTCTCTTCCAGAATGGGCCTTTGTGGGCTCGGTCGCCCTGGGTATTATCCTGTTCATCTTGCTGTTTGGTGTGTGTTGGTGCCAGTGCTGTCCTCACTCCTGCTGCTGTTATGTGTCCTGTTGGTGCTGTCCTGAGACCTGCTGCTGCCCACGACACTGTAAGTCCTGCTGCTTCCACTAGAGATCATACCACGTTAGATCAACTGTTGGACTAAACTAATATTGTAGCATATCATACTGTATGTGGTCCCGTGTGGCTCAGTTGGTAGAGCATGGCGCTTGCAACGCCAGGGTTGTGGGTTCATTCCCCACGGGGGGACCAGGATGAATATGTATGAACTTTCCAATTTGTAAGTCGCTCTGGATAAGAGCGTCTGCTAAATGACTTAAATGTAAATGTATGTCACTCATTCTACCAATCCACTACAACCTTTTTAGTGGATATACTTTCTACTACTGTAGAATTCCCAGAGCACCTGTGGAGTCTGGAATACCTGAAGTGATGAATGTTCCTCCTGCATTATTACCTGTGGAGTCTGGAATACCTGAAGTGATGAATGCTCCTCCTGCATTATTACCTGTGGAGTGTGGAATACCTGAAGTGATGAATGTTCCTCCTGCAGTATTACCAGTGGAGTCTGGAATACCTGAAGTCATGAATGTTCCTCCTCCAGTATTACCTGTGGAGTCTGGAATACCTGAAGTCATGAATGTTCCTCCTGCAGTATTACCTGTGGAGTCTGGAATACCTGAAGTGATGAATGTTCCTCCTGCAGTACTTTCTGTCTCTTCTATCTCTCTGTTCTCTCTCCATGTAGTGTACGAGGCAGGAAAGGGGTTGAGGAGCAGGGCTTCGTCCCCCCAGATCGCTGTCTATCCACCCTACTACGTACCTGGGGTCCCGGCCATGGTCCCCATCGCTCCCCCCTCCCTGGTGGACACTGGGATGATGTCCGCTCCCCCCTCTGTGTCAGAGAACAGCGCAGCTGGAGGTGGGTACTGGGTCTGGTCTGGTGTTGTCTATTGATCTTCTGATGTTTTAAACGTTATCTAACAAACTGCATTTGGATTTTTAACATCATTTCTTAATTTAAAGGCAGCAATATAAGAAACATACTGATATAGTTGAACAGCCATTTCTTCACCTTGCTGAACGTGTGTGGAAAGCTCATAGAGCTCAACAGTGTGTAGTAGTGAGGCCTGTCTCTCCTCTCCTGCCTGACAAGTGTTTGTTGTCTCATATACATCTCAGTGCGGCCTGTGTACCGGCTGCAGTCCACTCTGGATCAGTCCTCTCTGGATCAGGACTCTCTGAAGGTGTTGCAGCACGTAGAGAAGCAGCTGGCTCATTTCCACCCGGCCAAGCCCCAGAGCCACGACTGTAAGCCCGACAGACAGACAGACAGACAGACAGACAGACAAACCGTAGACTCTATACACCCTATACTCTACTCTGTCTGAAATCCACTTCTGCATGTGTCATGACTGTAAGCCCTACAGACAGACAGATAGTTACCCTACCCTGTGTAGACTCAGCAGGACTTATAATCTACTACACTCTGACATCCTCTGTGAAATCAAATCCACTCTGAAATCAACCTGCCTCATGGCTGTAAGCCCTACAGACAGACAACCCCTGTGTAGGACAGAGTCAACATGCTTTATATACTCTAGCTGTAATCTGCATGAAGCTTCAACAGCGCTCCTCTTCTCTCTTCTCCTGCAGCTGCACAAGCATTTCCCTGCACCTGCAATAACATCTGCTACATGTGTGACCAATAGAAATGTGTTTGATTTGAAATCATAAAGACAACACAGCTGATTCATCCTACTTCATAAAGACAACCCAGCTGATTAATTCTACTTCATAAAGACAACACAGCTGATTCATCCTACTTCATAAAGACAACACAGCTGATTCATCCTACTTCATAAAGACAACACAGCTGATTCATCCTACTTCACAAAGACAACCCACCTGATTCATCCTACTTCATAAAGACAACACAGCTGATTATTCCTACTTCATAAAGACAACACACCTGATTAATCCTACTTCATAAAGACAACACACCTGATTCATCCTACTTCATAAAGACAACACACCTGATTCATCCTACTTCACAAAGACAACACACCTGATTCATCCTACTTCATAAAGACAACACACCTGATTCATCCTACTTCATAAAGACAACACACCTGATTCATCCTACTTCATAAAGACAACACACCTGATTCATCCTACTTCATAAAGACAACACACCTGATTCATCCTACTTCACAAAGACAACACACCTGATTCATCCTACTTCATAAAGACAACACACCTGATTCATCCTACTTCATAAAGACAAAACACCTGATTCATCCTACTTCATAAAGACAACACACCTGATTCATCCTACTTCACAAAGACAACACACCTGATTCATCCTACTTCATAAAGACAACACACCTGATTCATCCTACTTCATAAAGACAAAACACCTGATTCATCCTACTTCATAAAGACAACCCACCTGATTCATCCTACTTCATAAAGACAAAACACCTGATTCATCCTACTTCATAAAGACAACACACCTGATTCATCCTACTTCACAAAGACAACACACCTGATTCATCCTACTTCATAAAGACAACACACCTGATTCATCCTACTTCATAAAGACAACACACCTGATTCATCCTACTTCACAAAGACAACACACCTGATTCATCCTACTTCATAAAGACAACACACCTGATTATTCCTACTTCATAAAGACAACACACCTGATTATTCCTACTTCATAAAGACAACACACCTGATTCATCCTACTTCATAAAGACAACACAGCTGATTCTTCCTCGTTTTGTGAGCCAGTCTCACACTATCCGTACATCACCACCTTGTTGATCCTCATCTAATGATTCATTCCTTGAATTCCTCCAATCCTCATCAACTGCTGGCAGATTGTTTTCTTTCTCCGATTGGATGTGTTGGCCTTGTGTGTCAAAGACAGTCTGTAAAAGAAGACCTATTGGAATGTGTCTGTTTTAGAGGTTTTTCATCACTTCCTCTCTCTCTCTATGTTCTGTGCATGTCCACTGGATGCTTCATTCAACTGGCGTCTTATCTTAGGCCTAGTCACTGTGATACTAACACTGTGATTCATAGTATCATAAATACAAAAACATACTCATGTCTCCACCCCTCCTCTCTCCTCCTCCTCCTCCTTCCCTCTCCTCCTCCTCAGCCTGCAGTATCTCAGAGCTCAGTTCTCTTCATGAGATGGATACAGGGAGTTTCCGTCAGTCTTACCGCCAGATACAGAAGAAGGCCCTGCCAGCCATCCCTGACCACGACCGTGACCTTGAAGACATCCCTGACCTCCATCATCCCCCGTCCTCCTCTCAGACCCGTCGCTCCACACGCTACCAGCACCGCCGCAACCGCAGCATTGAGGAGGACCATCATCATAATAATAACAGCAGGTCACCAGAAACGCCTTTACACTGTGTGGAGGGGAGTGGGGGTTGTGTGTGTGTGTCTTCATAGGGGTTGTGTGTGTGTGTGGAGGGGAGTGGGGGTTGTGTGTGTGTGGAGGGGAGTGGGGGTTGTGTGTGTGTGTGTCTTTATAGGGGTTGTGTGTGTGTGGAGGGGAGTGGGGGTTGTGTGTGTGTCTTCATAGGGGTTGTGTGTGTGTGTCTTCATAGGGGTTGTGTGTGTGTGTGTGTGTGTGTGTGTGTGTGTGTGTGTGTGTGTGTGTGTGTGTGTGTGTGTGTGTTCTGCATGTTCTAAGTTCATAATATGATGTTATCTCCAGGTGGAACCCTCGTTCGGAGCACCTGCAGCGTAAGGCCTTCCTCCTGGGTGGGAAGTCAGGCTCTCTGGATGAGCTGGAGGAGTTTGCCCAGTGCTACAGACAGAGAGGCCCCAGGGAGGAGCTCACCGTCAGGGACATCAGAGACACCGACCAGGAGTACGAGAGACTGGAGCTGCGTGAACGAGAAGGTGACCGGGATAGGGATCGAGATCGGGAATACTATCCGCCTTCTTACCGGGACAAGACGACGAAACGTGGCTACCGTGACAACAGGGATCGCGATGACCGCGCAGAGACTTGGCGAGAACGAGATCACCAAGAGGATTGTCATGGAGATCGTCAGGGAGACCGACAACGCAGTCCGCCACTCTCGCCCAAGAAGAGACGGGGCACGTGGGACAACGAGCTGGAGCAGCGCCCCCCTAAACCCCCCGCCCCTCCTCCCCCTCCTCGCCAGAGCCCCCGGGGGCGGGACTACGATGACGAACTCCTGAGCACTCTTTTGGAGCGCAAGACCAGACGGGGTGGGGCCAGTGACAGTGGGGGTGATAGGGGAGGGGGGCGCAGCGAAGAGGACACGCCCTCAGACACCCCTTCTAAGGGTTCTAAGGGCTCTAAGAAGAGCAGCGGCAGTGGCGGCGAGCGTCACCATAGCCGTTGGCCTAGCAACAGGGAGGTGGAGTTGGTATTAGACTCACGGGGAGAAGACTCTCTACCCCCGTCCTGCCAGACTGCGTTAGAGCGGTTCAGAGCCGCTGAGCGCCCCTCCCCCTCCCCTCGCCCCTCCAATGGAGGCTCCACCCATTCTTCCCGCCCCTCCAACGGAGGCTCCACCCATAGCCACGCCCATACCCTACAGCAGGAGAGCGGAGAGGAGCGGGATAAGCCCCGGAAAGTGGTGAGCTACATTTAGGGTACACCCAGAATGGGTTCACTTCATCCACAGTAGAAATATACTGAAGAGATGCTGTACTATAGTTGAGACTACTTTTTTTGGGCAAAGATATCCCTATGCTCATACAGTACTTTAGCTAAGACTGCTTAAAGGGATACTTCAGGGTTTTGTCAATGAAGCCCTTTTATCTACTTCCCCAGAGTAAGATTAACTTGTGGATACCATTTTTATGTCTCTGCGTGCAGTTTGAAGGAAGATGCTAACTAGTGTTAGCACAATTGTTAACTAGCGTTAGCGCAATGACTGGAGGTCTATGGTAACTGTAGTAGTACAGTAATGCTAGTTAGCATTGGTTTGCAAAACGACTGAATGCAGAGACATAAAATTGGTATCCATGAGTTAATCTGACTGGGGAAGTAGATAAAGGGCTTCATTGCCGAAATCCCAAAGTATCCCTTTAAGGTAAGACAAGCGATAAGCTAATGCCCATCTTTCTCAGGTATGGAGGCTCACCTTAACAGATATACTGTGACTCAGGTGAGAAAGGAATCCGTTTTAGAAGTTATTGCACCTGTGCCTCTTAGCCAGAGAGATACGCAGAATCAAACCATAATAGGAAAAGCTGGAAAACTACAGTCAAGATCTGAACCTGAACCACTTACCTTTTCTATCGTTCCATTCTGCCAACAACATCTTATTCCCTGTTGGTT